>NC_139702.1:36588646-36893112 GCF_964188405.1 Protomyctophum parallelum | reverse complement strand
TGGTCCCTTCCGATCTGTTCTGTGCCAAGTTCATTTAAACACTTTTGTTATATTTCTCTGGCTCGCCGTCGGCGTTGCTGTATGAGGGTCAACGCAAATGCTGACGTAAAGCCCTTTTCCATTCTCTGCTGTCATTTTCTCTTCTTCCATTTATTGGTTTATGGCTGTTTTGGGTCTTATTCATCGGGTCGTCCATACTCTCGCTCGCTGTCACTTCATCCCTGTCCAAGTGAGTGTGTAAAATGATTGCTTTGGAATGTGTCGAATTTAACCCATTTTGACCTGGCAACAGTTTTCTGTTTCTGTTAGTCGTTCTCAAACATTTTCATTTCAAGGACCCCCCAATTATATATGTAGTTGGCTGCCGACCCCGTCTGAAAATGGTATTCCAGGGACCCCCCCAGAAGCAAAGATTTGAGTTAAAAAACTGAAAGAATATATTTCAAAGCTTTGCACTACATTTTCATGATTTTTCAAAATAGCAGACCTACAAGGCTCGTAGCTCGTACTAAACTAAACTAAACTAACATAATTATTATAAATGGGTTAAAAGGTTCATGTCAAGGATGTATTTGGACCCCCCCCCCCCCCCCCCCATCTCAAAATAATTATGTTGTTCCTGCAGGGACCACCCAGAAGCAAAGATTGAGTTAAAAACGTTCACTGAAATATAGAATTTAAAATAATTTGAGGCACATTTTCACGACTTTTCAAAAATAGCAGATCCACAAGCCCTTCTGCTATTTTTCAACCAGCTAAAGTTCTAAATAATGGCTCAAAGTGATTAAAACGCTACGGCGACACAGATGCGTCCGCAGGTCTAAATGGGGTTAATGTACAGCTCGTCATGCAATCATTCTCCCCGAGGGTGAATACTGATCTGTAAAAACATGGCATGTGTTATGCAGCCATCTGTACGCTTTGTCACCCTGCATCTTTACGCGCTTATAATATTGACAGTAACAAATGCAGCCATTAATTGTGCACGGTGCACCTGATAAGCGCGGCACACCGAAAGTCACCATCCATGCACGCCCACTCTCATGCACCGTGTGTGTGTTGAGCACACTGCAGCATATTGCACCATGCCATGGCCATGACACATATTTTTCTACTGTCTACTTCACTTGTTTCCAGCAAGGAGCTTCCCAGAGCCTTGTGTTTTGTGCCTTTATCTGGACCACTTTGAAGTTTGAGAAGCCTGTATTTCACTGCTTTGTTATTGTACATGATGCAGTATCTTACTATTCTACACCAGAGAAGATGTCCGACCCAGAATAGACCAAAATGAGCCCACCATGGCACTCTTTTAGAGCACTGGTTGAGTCGCGGACCAATTTTTATGGGTCCTTTTATCTTTTGTTTCCTACATTTTGTTTTGAATTATTACCATATCAAGGCATTTTCAAGAATCATTCCCAAAAAAGCAAAAGACTTTCATGATTTGATTTGAATGAAACAAAATTCAATGATTTGTTTCATCAGTAATTTCATGCAGACATCAACGACACCTTAAATTAAACAAATGTTTACGATCTACAAGCTTACAACGCGGTGTAAAGCCGCGCCGAGCTTGTAGATGTGCTATTTTCACTAGTTTGGGTCCCGGGTGAATGTCTAATCTCTCTTTTGGGTGTTGAGCTAAAACATTTGGGAACCACTGCTTTATAGGAACAATAATCTCAAGGCATTATTTTAATACACACTATAATGCAATCCCCCAAGAACAACACAAGGCAGGTTGAGCCTCCTGTTGGCTCTGGCATAGAGAGAACGGACAATAGCTGGAAGACTGGATGAGAGGGGCATTTAGACCTAAGTTCGATTCTGCAAATGTCTTCTAAAACATGACAGTTTTTCTGAAAAACCTATGTTTCTATGTCAGTGGTGCTCAAACTATTCATGTCAAGGACCCCCAATATCATATGTAATTGGCTGCCAACGCCTATCTGAAAATATGTACAGTAGTACCAGGGACCCTCCAGAAGCAAAGATTTGAGTTAAAAACGTTCTCTCTGAAAGAATATATATTCAAAGATTTGCAACGCATTTTCACGATTTAAAAAAATATAGCAGATCTACAAGCGCTCGGTGCCACGCTATGAGCTTGTAGATCTGCTATTTTTCAATAGCTAAAGTATAACAAAAGGGGTTCCCTCCCAGAATGGGTTAAGGGTCGAAACACTCTAAGAAGGTTGTGGACCACCTGATGACCTCTCTTCCAGGCCAAGGCTTTATCCATTACAGATTATAATCGATTATAATCGCTTATTTGATGTATTTACAAACTAATCGCATTGCAAGTGCATTGTTGCACTTTATGTGTGTGACTTTTTATACGCCAACACGAAAAAAGAGAGATAAGTAGATTTGAGAGAAAAAACACATCCATTCTTTAAAATTGGTCAATAATTAGTTTACAGTTATTACAGTGCATACATATACTGTACTGTATTTCTATTTAAATGCACTTGTTGAATTTACTTACACGGTACGGGAACTGTGCACTGTACTGTACCTATTCAAACACACGTACGCTTCTTGCACTAATGTACACATTTGAACAGCCCCGCCGCGTACACATTCGTCAAGCTCAACGTGATTTATAAACTGAGTTACTGCACAAATTAAGGAATAAAGTTCCATTTTTGACACAACTACTCCAGATACGTTTCTGCAGATGCACATTATAGTGCCAACAAACGCATATTATCTTCCGTTGTGTGGTCTGGCGCCGTAGTGGAGTACAGCGATATCACTTTACAGTTCATACTTTGCGTCGTAAATGGCTGTCATGGAGACATTCTATTGAGTCACCAACTCTTTGTAAAAGAACACAAGGCGAGATTCAGTGAAACGCACTGAATACTGAGTATTGGTCATGCTATTAACTGTGTTTATTGAATTGTGAGCATTTGCATGTTGTGTTAAAGTGGTCTGTCTTGTAGTGAAATCCACCCTCTTGTCAGTAATGGATTATGCATGAAATAATCATTCTACTTACATGCAAAGTGACTAGTGGCAAGTACAACACCCCATCAGTGAACAACAAATACATGTGTGGCACAGAGCATGTGAGCGGAGCGGAGCGGCCGATAATTCCGCTCTTCGCTCTCGACGGCTTTTGTTACGCTCGCTCCACGCTCACGTTCATCTCCCCCCACGCCGCTCCTCGCTCGCTCAGCGCTCACCTTCATTTACGCATGGAGCGCTCCCTGCTCCGTGCTCGCTCCGAGGCTACACTCAGATGCCCGCTCCGCTCAGCAGAAAGAAATGACGGGGGGAAAATAAAATGCTGTTTTCCTGAAATTGGCTAATTAAACCTGAAGGCCTTCGTTTCAGACCGCATTTTGCTGCAACCTGCGGTCTTATTTGGAGCATGATGTAAATTAGCCGTGCCGTGTACATTGAGCGGCTCGGAGCGGCTCGGAGCGGAGGACAGTTCTCGCTCCGGAAGTCAATCTGACACATTTAAAAACCCGCTCCGCGCTCACGTCAAAATCCCCCCGCTCCGCTCCTCGCTCGCTCCGCGCTCCACTCCGCTCACATGCTCTGGTGTGGCAGTGGCAGGAATTGCATCTCTAATTGCAGCATTATTTGAATCACCGTCTACCAACAAGCAACAATATTACGCCCAAGGTTATTTATTGGGCTTATTATAGCCCAGTATTTTTGTAATATACATATAAAACTTCAGTATCATGAATAATATAATTAACTGTTATACTGCTGTCCCTTCCTCACCGCCACCACAAACTGCGCATGCACGCACGCACGCACGCACGCACGCACCTTACCTGAGAGCTAGTAGAAAGAAGCCAAGGATGAATGTTGCTGCGATTCTAGAACAGTATTTGTAGTTGTGGTTTATGCATATTCCACATTATGTCAAACCGTTCTGCACACATGTATTATGCACGCGCACACACACACACACACACACACACACACACACACACACACACACACACACACACACACACACACACACACACACACACACAGGTGCAGGTAGTACACACATTGACTGTGCATATGTCGCATGTGCACAAACACACTTACGTGTGTGTGTGTGTGTGTGTGTGTGTGTGTGTGTGTGTGTGTGTGTGTGTGTGTGTGTGTGTGTGTGTGTGTGTGTGTGTGTGCGTGTGCGTGTGCGTGGGTGCGTTGAATATGCATACACATGTAACGAGGAGACAGGGAGACTGTTAATTAACCAGAGCTCGTTAATTCTCTTTGAACCGACAGCGAGGAGGTTTACACACTAATTACCTTGACGACTGGGCTGACCTGTGCTCACGCAGCAATACTGCTGTACCTGCACACATCACAGCCACACAAACACACGTGTGTGTGTGTGTGTGTGTGTGTGTGTGTGTGTGTGTGTGTGTGTGTGTGTGTGTGTGCTCATCTCAGATTCAGACACGACAACATTGCATATTCCACAAGGTATCACACTCATACAAATTCATAAAACACAAAATACACAGGTGCATCCGGCCCCTCACTCACTGCACACTCACACGCGCGCACACACACACACACACACACACACACACACACACACACACACACACACACACACACACACACACACACACACACACACACACACACACACACACAGTATTCACACACAGTAGTCACACACACAGTCTCACACACAGTAACAACCTGAAGCCATGAAATGAAAGCTATAATGGGAACAGCATGTGTTTACTCTGCGGTAGATTCAGAGGAATGGAGCTCTACTGAGGTCAGTCCAATCATCCCTCTGTTTGATCCACCATACATAGATCGGCTCCAAACGACCCACTTAATGCACCTGGTTTATTCCTAGTTGCACTGACACTGCCCGTGTCGCGCCGAAAATATGTGGATGAAGTATAAAAATACAGTTAAAGTGGTTAAACCGATTTGGATGCTATTAACACATTTAGCTGAGGACCCCCCTGGAACCTCCTCGAGGGCCCCTGGGGGTCCCAGGACCCATCATCCATCCATCATTAATAGCTATGGATAATGGTTGAGACTTTGTGGCGCTATATACTATAGTAGCCTATAGCGCCCAGGATTACAGGCATTTGGTGTCGTGGGATAAAAAAATATTAAAGAAAATCAATTCAAAATGAACAGTTGGTATTTGTATGTCAAATCCTGTAATGAATTAGTCCCTGTCACAGCCGTTTCCCAGATGAGAAAAACAAAAAAAACAAAACAAATGGAGGGAGATAAACTGCATTCACCCAACAAAGCGACGTGTATTAACAAAAATAGTTGTCGCTTAATTAAACACTCACATTCTGTGTAAATGAGTAACATATTTTGAGGCGCTGGATAATGTGTCACAACACTACAGATAACAATTCACCAGTTGAGCCAATATTATCCCCTTGACATTAAACTAGTGCATTCAATATGAGCAGCCATTACTCAGGCCCTCGCGTTCAACATATAACTGTGATGACTGCAGTGAGTTGGCCTTTACTCAGGAGGTAAAACAACCACCGCTTCAGAATAGGCTTTATGCACATATACGCCATTTTAGAAATAACTCTTCCTACTCCCGGGCCTTTTCCGACTTCCTTCGGCGTTACCGATGATACTAGTTAAGGCTCTGTTCCGTTTAGTTTAGAGTGGTTCTCAAACGTTTTAATTTCAAGGACCCCCGTAACTCTTGAGAGTGTACAAATGGAAGGGTCCACTTGGTTCCATCTGTACACCCTCAGAGTTACACACCTCTAAGAGGTCACTTGGAACCCACTGAAGAACACTTTGAGACCCACTGGTGTAGCAGAGTGTTCCCAGTGAGCCAACATGCACAATAGCAGCACCCTGAGAGCATAGAGAAGAGCATATTGGAAGGTCTTTCAAGATTTTTCAAAAATGTTCAAAAATAGCAGATGTACATCTGCAAAATCACACAGGGAATCCTGTGTGATTTTGTCGATCCAAAACTCCGTCCTCCGACTCTCCTCCGTTGCATTGATGTGTTTGAATTTCCACATTGAGACTACGCTTAACCCATTCTGACCTGAGATCAGATTCTAAAAATGTCAGTCGTTCTTCGATTTTTCAAAAATAGCAGACCTACAAGCTCGTAGCGCGCCACTCGGTGGCGCGCTATGAGCTTGTAGATCTGCTATTTTTCAATAGCTAAAGCATAACATGATGCTAACACCAAAATGGGTTCCCGTTCAGAATGGGTTAATATTGAAAATAATTCCACTGAATAATTATATAAAATGTTTTGCATAATGTTATCCTTGGTTATAAAATTGGCAAGGTAACATTTCACAGAAACGCTTCAGAAAATTATGAAATGAATGCTCAATGAATCATTTCCCTTTTTCTAATTACGTAAAAGGTAGACTTGCCGAGCTCAATATGCAGCACATTTTTCACTTTTCCCAAATGTAAGCTGTTTATTAACATTTTCTGTGAAATCTGTCACTCAAGTCAGACACTCTCCATCCTCGAATGCATTTCACTCATTAGTGGGTCGACCAATTCATCAGATTTCTGAGACAAGGACTGATGTAGCCGCGTGGAATTCAGATTGATTCGCTCTACTCGGCCGAAATTTGGTTTTTCTCACCTGTGGTCATGGAATGTGGGCCACGACCGAAAGTACAAGATCACGGATAAAAGCGGTCGATATGGGTGGCTCAGTCATCCGTGAGAGAATCAAAGTAGAGTCACAGCTAAATAGAAAGGAGACAGTCGAGGAGGTTTTGGGCATCTTGTAAGGAATGCCTCCTGGGCGCCTCCCCAGGGAGCTTGTCCAGGCACGCCCAGCAGGGAAGAGACCACGGGGCAGACCAAGTGAAGGAATTATATCTGGCCTGCATGGAAACACCCCGGGATCCCCCAGGTGGAGCTGGCTAATGTTGCCGGAGGAAAGGCTAGTCTGGGATTCTCCGCTAATGTTGCCGGAGGAAAGGCTAGTCTGGGATTCTCTGCTAATGTTGCTGGAGGAAAGGCTAGTCTGGGATTCTCTGCTAATGTTGCTGGAGGAAAGGCTAGTCTGGGATTCTCTGCTAATGTTGCTGGAGGAAAGGCTAGTCTGGGATTCTCTGCTAATGTTGCCGGAGGAAAGGCTAGTCTGGGATTCTCCGCTAATGGTGCCGGAGGAAAGGCTAGTCTGGGATTCTCCGCTAATGGTGCCGGAGGAAAGGCTAGTCTGGGATTCTCTGCTGGAACTGCTAGCTTTGCGACCCGACTTGGGATAAACGGACGAAGATGGATGAATGGAGGCTGTTTTCAAAATGTCTAATAGGCTCTATGCACGGCGGCCATATTGGAAAGACATTGGGCCTCGTCCTTCACAGGTCTTAACAATTATACTAATTAAAGCTCTATGTTCTGGTCAAACAGAGTCAGGGTGCTGATATTGTGCATGTTGACTAGGTGGGTCGCAGAGTGTGGTCATCCAAATGGCAAGTGAGGGGTGCTAATATATTAAAGTCTAACTCATGTTGATTAATGTTTGTGTTTTGGCACCGTTTGTTTTACATCACCTAAACGCCATTAACAATAAAGAGACAATATGACGTAAACGACACATTATGGCGTACATTTAAAAATTGAGAACCACTGTTGTACACTAAATCGAACAGAGAACTAGAATAATTGCTAAGACATGAAGGAAAAGTCCCAGTTTCTTGGGGCTGTATACACATGTAGTGCACACACAATAGAGACAATGCCAGCAGAGGCAGAGAGCTGGCTAGCTCAACAGTGCAGAGTTTTGTATGATTTTTTTTTTATGGAAACGCAACATTGATGAACACGCTGTAGTGTGCATGCCACGTCGCTAGGTGGCAGTGACGGACTGCCAGATAGACCAGTCACCCATGTACAAGAAGAACCACCTATCACTTCCTATCATACTGTTTGGCTACATCATGGTAAACATTCACCATCGCTACTAGTCGCAAAATCTGTATTCGTAGGATGAGCAGGGCGAGGGAGTGCTCACTCATTTTAGGAACTCCACATATCACCTACGGCTCTGCATCAATGTAAGAAACATAAGCGTTGTGAGCCCACGTGAGCCATGATGTCACAAGTTTTGCGTATTCATGGCTTTGCCCGTTTCCATGGAGACGGGAGGAGTCAGCGTTTTCAAAGACGTCCACTCGGGAAGGTGTTTTCACTTTGTTGTGTTTTCATTTCACGTCCTGAAAACGCCGTTCTCGTCTAAAGGGACCCCAGGAAACGATGCCGTACAATATCCCAAATCACAGACAATATCCAGTCTAATATCATGATGATATTGATACTAGGGACGTCCCGATCAGGTTTTTTGGCTCCTGATTTGAAAATGACGTGATCGGCCCCGATTTCCGATCACCGATCCGATCGGGACAACCCTGTATACCTTCTACACACATGTAGAATGTGTACATGTGCACACGCTATACACACGCTATACACACGCTATACACACGCTATACACACACAGTGCACAGTGCTGTGCAGCCCACTGAAGCTCCCATGTTGCTACTTAATTGTAATGGTCCGTGACAGATTAAGGGGAAGGTTTTTTATGTCTTGTGTTAAACTCAATTAATACTCCATCAGGCATGAATTGAATTCATAGGCCACGTTGGACCTCAGCCAAGTCAGCATGTGGACATGCATCAACGTGCGCTTGTGTGTGTGTGTGTGTGTGTGTGTGTGTGTGCGTGTGCGTGCGCTTGCGTGCATCTGCGTGCGCATGCGTGTGTGTTTAACTGCCAAAGGCACTTTATTGATAGCCGATCCTCATAACACCTCAGATGAACAGGAGAGCATGCACGCGCACACACACACACACACACACACACACACACACACAGTCACACACAAGCACACACACACACACACACACAAGCACACACATTCAGGTGCATTCTGCGCTTTGGTATACTTGTGTGAAATTTGTCCCAGTAGCAAAATATAAACTATCGTCTTAAATTGGAAATTTGCTTTGCTGTGGAGTCATAAAACCCAATATATATGTGCATAATAATACGACTGAGTGACATAAATACACAACACTTTACCACATTATTGAAAAGACCATGGAACATATAGTTCTGAACAGAACGGCGATGCTTACAGAGCAGCACAGGCTTTAAGCCTTATTCATATATATCGGTTGCACCGGTCCTTGTGGAACGGATATTTTCTGTATTTTGCGCTCACCGAAAACATCCGTTCTACAAGCTCACAACGAGCCGTCCCGCGGCGCACAATAAGCACAATAACTCAGGCATGTGACACAGCTGCATGGCCAATGAAGGCGGATAATAAAGCCAATTTGGGGGGAATACGGCGAAACAGACGTTTATGTGCAGGATATATGGACGGCCAGCGGTATTAGCATGTATCGAGAAGTCCGTCCGCCCGGCTGTCCCCCCCCCCCCCCCCCCCCACCCGTATGAATTCCGACCGAAAGTGCAGAGATCAGGTTTATGTGCGATCAGAAAAGTGAGCGTGCCGGAAAGAGGGAGATGAAAGGGGAGCATAGAAAGTGTACAGGAGTTATGGGTCAATAAAGCACGCTGTTGGCAAGAGTAGTGGCACTCATAACGAGGTCAAGGACGTCACATCGATCGCTACATCATACAGCTGACTGGAAGAGAGACACAGAGGGAGATGGAGAGAGAGAGAGACAGAGAGAGAGAGGGAGATGGAGAGAGAGAGAGACAGAGAGGGAGATGGTAGGGCCCCCCCTGCCATCTCTCTCTCTCTCTCTCTCTCTCTCTCTCTCTCTGGATGGACGGCGTGAGAGAAGAAAGTAACAGGGCTGTGTGAGAAGGAAAGGGACCCACGGAGATTGCGCGGGGAGAGTGTGAGAGGTGCGGTGGGGGGTGGGGTGTTACAGTAGCAGGGGGTAGACAGAAAATAGCATTACCAGAGCCGGGGGGAGGGGGGTGGGATGGGGTGAGGGGGGGGGGGGGGGTTATGGAAGAGACCGGGAGGAAAAAAATGAAAATTGAATTAGGCAGGATCTCTGCTGAATTGAACAGTTCTGTGTAAGAGAAACGCAGAAAGGCTGACTGGCAGCGAGCCGTCTCTCATGCTCTGCAATCACCTCGCACGCACGCATGCACGCACGCACACACGCATGCACGCCGCACACACGCAGCGGATGAGCCTGCAGTGTTCTCCTAGTGGCGCTGCGTTGGGTGGAAACCTTGTATATCCAAAACCAATCCAAAAAGTATTATTATATTTTTAAAACATTTTAAAATAATGAAAATATAGCCCCGGTCTGCAAGTTGTGAGCTTGTAGATCAGCTATTTTCATTATACTTCAGTGGGACTCTTGTATGGGTGAGTTAGTTAGGGCATTCATTTTACGAAAAAACAAAGTTGAAATACACACAAGGTTTCTGTCCGACAGCAATGATATTCATTCACTTACTGTACCTATTGTATTAATCCTGCTGAGAGTCTCTCTGTCTCCTTCCGCTCTTCTCTCCCTCCTCGTCCGTCTCTCTTATGCTTCTGTCTGTCTGTCTGTCTGTCTGTCTGTCTGTCTGTCTGTCTGTCTGTCTGTCTGTCTGTCTGCCTGTCTGTCTGTCTGTCTGTCTGTCTGTCTGTGATTCTCTTATTATTGCCAACCATTCTCACGCAGG
Source organism: Protomyctophum parallelum (assembly GCF_964188405.1). NCBI lineage: Eukaryota > Metazoa > Chordata > Actinopteri > Myctophiformes > Myctophidae > Protomyctophum > Protomyctophum parallelum. The sequence goes on along the minus strand of NC_139702.1, from coordinate 36,882,481 downwards.
TGAAATGCTTATTTCTCGTTGTCACCCAGTCAAATTGGTCCATGCCGTGACCCTATATGTTTGGGACGCACAATGTGAACATGCCCAATGTGTTTAGAAACATCCTCATGTTTGGTGGAGGTGCTTAGATAGTAGGGAAGAAAGATGAGGTCCAAAAGGCCAAAACTTAAAGGTATATTCAGTGATTTCACTTAATTAAAATCTCACTTATTTATTTGTTTTGTTGTGATAATCCTCCCTACTATAGAGTGTGCTGGCCATATAAGGAGTTCCTCCCTGTCCCCAGTTAACCCCTGGGGGTCAAAAAACCTTAGGTTTCGTTTTTGACTCTCTATCCTCATTGGACGAAAGGCTGGGTCCCACAGCCAAAAACGAAACCTATGGTTTTTTGAGTGAAATCACTGAATATACCTTTAAGAAGTATTTAACGGTTCCATGTTTGCACCATGGACGTGACGTTTGGAGCCTCTCGGCTCTTCACCAGACTGATGAAGTACTTGCACCATTATCTTGCTCTATCTCTTCTACCCTTGGCCCGGCACCTGGTTGTCAGTGAGTGGATGTGCGTGCTTTATTGTGCTTTTCAGGGGCTTAGATACTGCTGATAAATAATACATAATGCAAGCTGGTTGGTAGTTACCTTTCCACTACACTACACTTTGTATTATCTCTCTTTCAACCAGACACCTTTCTGTCTGTCTCTGTCTCTGTCTCTGTCTCTGTCTCTGTCTCTGTCTCTGTCTCTGTCTCTGTCTCTGTCTCTGTCTCTGTCTCTGTCTCTGTCTCTGTCTCTGTCTCTCTCTCTCTGTGTGTGTCTCTCTCTCTCTCTCTCTCTCTCTCTCTCTCTCTCTCTCTCTCTCTCTCTCTCTCTCTCTCTCTCTCTCTCTCTCTCTCTCTCTCTCAATTCAATTCAAAGGAGCTTTATTGGCATGAGAAAACGTACGTTTACATTGCCAAAGCAGAAGTGGAACAAGACAATCAACATAAAACAATGTATTTACAAATAAATATTGGATATAAATAGGAATTAAATAAAGGTGTAAACAGAGCTGTGTTTCATGAACACTTTGGGTAATACTATCTTGTGAAACTATAAAAAGATTGTGCATTTTCTGTCAGAGATAGTTCTACAACATGCATCCATATAGGAGACGATAGCTTTACAGTGTACACACAATGGTTTGTATTCCTTAACCCATTTTGGGCGGGGAACCCCTTTTGGTGTTAGCATTATGTTATGCTTTAGCTATTGAAAAATAGCAGATCTACAAGCTCATAGCGCGCCACCGAGTGACGCGCTACGAGCTTGTAGATCTGCTATTTTTGAAAATTCGAAGAACGACTGACATAGAAACATAGCTTGATGTTGGGTTAAGGTGCTTGTATTCCATTTGCCATCCGTCTCCTGTCACAGCAGCTCTCTCTCTCTCTCTCTCTCTCTCTCTCTGTCTGTCTGTCTCTCTCCCCCCTGTCTCCTTTCATCTGCACCTCATGGAGAAATGCATCATCACATATGTTTCCCCCCCTCGCCCAATTAACCCTGCGGTCCCCTCCCTGCTTCCGTCTCGTGGAACCCTCCCGTTCTCTCCTACCGTGTTCATTAGGACGAGATGCTCAAACATTCTCTGTCTCCTACCGTGTTCATTAGGATGAGATGCTCCAACATTCTCTGTCTCCTACCGTGTTCATTAGGATGAGGTGCTCAAACATTCTCTGTCCTGTATCGTGCTGCGACAGGAAGGAAGAGGAATTTCGGCACAACTTTTCTCCAGTCTGCCCCAGATTATCCCAAAGCGACGTTGGAGTGCGGACGTTTCTTTTTATTTATTCACTCCTAATCTGTGTCCCCCCCCCCCCACCCCCCCCCGTTCCAATATTCCGTCTCTCCACAGGGCGTCTGTTTTCAAGGGAGTTCTGAATTGGCAGCGTGGTAATTTATAGGAGCGACTAGAGAGACGAGATAGGAGGGGTGTGGTGTAGAAATGGGCCTGATCCCTGCAGGCGCTGCATGTCGTAGTCACTGAACCGGCTGATATTCCCTCTGCGTGGTCATAGAAATATCCCTCAGCCCATTAACGTGGGGAACTGGTCTTCTAACTAGACCAATGACCATGTGTGCGGGTACAACTGAACTTGAGACGTACATGAAGCTCATTTTGTAACTGCGTGTGTGTGTGTGTGTGTGTGTGCTTGTGAGGGCCAAATGTCCCCGCAAGTATGGTATAGAATTTGAGAAATAGACATTGTAAGGAGGACCATTCTCCTGGTCCTCTCAAGGAAATGTGTGTGTGTGCGTGTGCGCGCGTGTGCGTGTGCATCACATGAGCAAATCTAGTCACCATTGTCATTGTGGAATCACTAGCTTTAATTGTCACTGGTGGTGGTGAGTAGCAGACAACGAGTTAATTCATGAGTGACAGCCTGTAGTTTAAGGCCCCACTGGTTCCCTGTCAGTGGCTTCATCTTTTATTAGCTTTAATATACTTTAATACGAGTTCCAATCCAAAGCTCGTGCAACCCAAATAGGCGGTTTAACACACTTCATAAAGTAGGCGCTGGTGATTACTGTGCACTGTATTGCCCAGCTGCTACCACTGGCCCCGTACCATTGGCACAGATAGAGAGAGAGAGAGAGAGAGAGAGGGGCGGTCCAGGGAGGAGAACATGTGTGTCTCCAAGGCCCACACTGTGGGTTAAGTAAACATCAATTTGGCCTCGAGCAGTCATCTAAAAACGCACATTAAAACAAATTAAAAATCTAGTTTAAAAACTCAGAAGCATTGCCGTGATTGGTTGATCACTCTTACCCTGCATTGCAGCTGCTTAGCTCACGCCATGGAGGCAAACATGAGCTGATAATGGTGTTTTGTCTGTGCAGACCCCGGCTGGCCCCACTCGCCATAATCCCCCACATTTACAATCTGAGATTAGGAACCCTATAGCTAGCCTAGATGATTAACCATTTCAACCTGGCAATCTCTAATCCCTGGCGTGTCTTTATAGCGGGAAAATAGCCAATCTCCAAGCTCACAGCACGTCGCATTACGCCTCGTTTTGAGCCTGTAGATCGGCTGTTTTCCTCGACTTTTGAAATAGGGTTTAAGTGGTTATTGGTTAATCCCATATTGAGATTTCCAATCTGGGATCATGAAGCCCGGCTGGTGATTAACGGTAATCCCATAACATTGTGGTTGTGTCTGTGTTTGCTCACAGGGAACCCTGCGGCGGGTGACCTTCTCCGTAGTCAGCAGCCAGCCTCAGGACGGGGGTTGCTATGACAGCGGCATGGAGGACTCGGAGACGCCGAGCAGCAAGAGCTCGTCGGGGCCGCCGCGGATCGGCGGCGCCCTGCCGCTGCCGGAGGAGGGCTACGAGAGGACCACCCCCGAGGGCAGCGTGGGCGAGGAGGAGCACGTGGAGAACGGTGAGGCACGCACGCACACAGACACACGGAGTATGATCCTCAGTGTTCATCGGTGGTGTTATTTTGGCACTCTCAAAGGTCAGGATTTGACTACACACACACACACACACACACACACACACACACACACACGTACCGAGGATAACTTGGCACGATACAAACACACAGATACATGCAGACAGGACAGGAAGGCACACACAAATTAGAGCGCACGAAAACACAGGAACCAGCCAATTGGCATCAAAACAAATGCCAAGTCAGGAAAGCAATGTCATGACAAGGTGTGGGGCCGGCACGCACGCACGCACGCACGCACGCACGCACGCACGCACGCACACGCACACACACACACACGCACACACACACACACAAACACGGTTCTTGTGACCAAAATAACGCAGATTAATATTTTCTTTCCCTTATTGTTCTTATGTGTGTGCACGTGCATGCGTGTTTGAAGTGTAAAGTGCTCTATTTTTTATTTGACAAAATTGAGTTTCTAGCATTGCTAGCACTCAAGCTATTTGTTTGTTTGTTCATTCATTCATTCATTGTACTCTATATTTTTCCCATGCTGACTCAAGCCTCACACTTGTCCATGTCACCGTGTGCATGTTAGGTGGCTCTAAGTGTTTCACTGTAGCAAAAGGAGCTGAGGGGGAAGGAATCCTAATTGTTTGTCTTGTTTGGCCGCAAATGCAAATGGAGATTCTTTGTTGTGTTGTGTGCACAACACAATACCTCATTATTGCAGTGCAGATGTTGCGAAGCGGCCCGGGTCTGAAAGAGTCACTGAAATTGAATCTTCATTTGTTTTTCTGTTGATGTTTCTGGCACAGGATATGTGTTATCCTAGATACATAGCAGTCAGTCACACATCTCCTCATATGGGATTGTTTATCTCTCTTTCTCTCACGCACGCACGCACGCACGCACGCACGCACGCACGCACGCACGCACGCACGCACGCACGCACGCACGCACTGTAACTACAAACAAGTCACGTATGCCTCATTTATCATCATCATAGTCCATGTGTCCATTGTTACTGTCAATAATTATGCTGTAACTGACTAGTTTACATAGAGGACCATCATTAACCCCTGACACTTGACCCTGGGAGACATTAGCATGTGAAGCTTTAGCTCCGCCACGTTTAACCCATTCTGGGCCGGAAACCCTTTTTGGTGTTTTAAGCATTATGTTATGCTTTAGCTATTTAAAAATAGCAGATCTACAAGCTCATAGACAGACTTGTAGGTCTGCTGTTTTTGAAAGATCGTGAAAATGTGGCGCAAATCTTTGAATATATATTATTTCACGGCAAACGTTTTTAACTCAAATCTTTGCTTCTGGGGGGTCCCTGGAACTACATATTTTCAGATGGGGGTCAGCGGCCAATTACACATCATTCTGGGGGTCCTTGAGATGAAATAGTTTGAGAACCACTGACAGAAAACTGATTTGAAAAGCTTTTTTGTAGAATCGGTCTCGGTCGAAATGGGTTATGGCATTGGCCAATATGCTAAAATATGTACATTTTCCATTCCATGCATGTAAAAGATCTATGCACGAAAAGTGATTTGGGTTGACCTGACCGGACCTTTGGTCTTTAATCCCATATGGAGCACTGTTGGGATTTGTAGTAAACATTATTTGTTATTCGATTGTTGTCAGCACATCTCTGAAAAATTATTTAGCTCCCACAGCACTATTCTCTCTGCAAATGTTACCCTCTCCTCAGTCTCTACTACCTTTATCCTCCCACCCTTTCGACGGCCTCGTCCTTCACCACCTACACCCTTCACATGAGTTCCCCTACTGTATATGTTAATCTACATTCAAATCTGGATAGTTCGAGTGCCATAATTACGTACAGAGTCAATGCAAAAACGAGACGCTGATGGAAAAATCCAACTGAAGAGACCCTTCGCTTCCCCTCCCCCCTGACTCCACGCAGCGCGTCCCGACAGTCAGCGTCCATGTTGTTTTATTCATCCAAACATTTGGAAAACAATGAGCACATTTTGTTGCTCATAAACGATATAGCAGCAGAAATGATGTTAAATATATTGAACCGAGCCGTCTTTGGTGTTTTCTAGCTGGTTTTCTTTTTAACCAACGTTGACCTGTGAAGCAATTTAATTGAATTGACTGGAAACAGACAGGCATATCTTCAGATCCGAATGCACCTTTGCAGATTTATTTATGTGCCTTATTATGATGTGCCTTTCTGTCCCGTCATCAACTCTCCCATCTTATCTGTGTCTTGTTCTCCCGTCCCAGACGCCAGACAGCTTCCGGACGTGACCCTGACAGGAAAATGCACCAGGGAATGCGACGAGTTCGGCCACTCGGACACCTGCTGGATGCCCGTGCGCCCGTCGCCGTGCCAACAACAACAACAACAACAACGCCAGCGCCACGGCAGCAACGACCCCCCTGGGCGGCTCTCCACCTTCGCCCCCCCGGGAGACGACAACAACAACCTGCGCCACCTCGGAGGACAGGACCAGGAGAGCGACAGCGAGAGCGCCGGCAGCGCCGGGAGCTCCGAGCCCGGCGGCGTGGTGGGAGGAGGAGGCCAGAGGTCGCCCTGCATGGCCAACGGGGACTCTCTGGGCAGCCTGGGCGGCAACAGGAACATGGGCGACCACAACCGCAACCTCCTGAACCGGAAGATGACCTCGGCGTCCTACGACACGTTCAGCAGCGCAGGCTTCGGACGGTGCCACCAGGACGAGGACGGAGGCGAGGGCGGCCAGAACCCCCCCGAGGTCATACCGCTGACACGGACGGGCGGGGACTACAAGACCTCTTCCTGCCTCACGTTGTCACGCCGCGAAGTGTACCTGTGAGTGAGGGAGGGCACCCTGGAATGTATTTAGGGATCCCCAACCGGTTAAAATCCCAGAGTGTTCATTGAACTCTTGAGAGGGTAGAAATGGACGCGGACGGGGGGGTCCAGGGGGGATGTCAAAGGTGTTAGATCAATCCCATCCATAAAAAAAAGAACATTCATCGTAAACAGTGTGCAGACGTCACGGAAGCCCGCGAGGCATTTTAAACATAACCGTGAAGATGTGAAAGACGTTTGCCAAAAAGAAAAATCATATATCAAATTTGAAACTGCTGGATGCTAACTAATATTTATACAAACATATGTCGATGATGTATCAGCTTCTCAGAGCATTCTGGTTATATATACTTTATAACCTCCTTTTTATAACTACTAGGGGAAGTTGTGCAGGCATGGACCTCTAGCATCACCTTCTCCTCCCCAATTCCTTATCTTCAACATTTAAAACACAAAACTGAGACGATCTCCGATGCGGAGGACAACTTCATCTCACCTTGTTTGTTTGTTTTGTTTTGAAACCTGAAACCAATGCATGCCTGACGTCCTGCCAGAAGAGGATCAATGTCAAATGAAGAGAGAGAGAGAGAGAGAGAGAGACAGTGGGTAGTATCACTGTCTGATACTAACGTAACCACCTCAGGACAAAATGAACAAGTCTTTCACGCTGAGGTCACAAGAAGCAGGATTTGTACCCTGATGCTGAGAAACCATTGTGGTCTTAACCAGTCAAAACGGTGCGTTCAGAGCGAGAGGGGGGGGGGGGGGGGGGGTATTTGGATTCGGATCTAATTCGTAACAATGAATGGCTAATCAGCAGCAGAGTATGATGGGAGGGTATTATTCAATCAAGCTGCGATTTCAAAGCTACAAGCACCGTCATTAGAATCAAGCCAATAATGAAGAGAATATCAATTATTGTACAAACGGTTAATTCCCCTTTAAGAATCAACTGGAGGAGTGGGGGGAGAAAAAAACTATTTTTCCAAAAAAAAAGAAAGGAAAAGAGAAAACAAAAAAAAGTATTTAAATTAACTTCAACGAAGAAAGACTTTTTGTGGTACAGTAACCCAGTAACCTTTCGGAATACAAGGTCATACAATGTTCAGCAATGTCAGCCACAGTATTCCAACATGAGAAACAATGCTGTGTGTAACTCTTTGCCTTCTCATCCAGTCTGTATATAATGTGTACTATTTACTACTACTACTACTACTGCTGTCCACCATTGCAGACCACAGCTGCAGTACTATTTTAACAGATGCATCCAATCTTCATGTATCATAATAATGTATTCTTTCATGCACGTGCGTGCTCAAGTGTGTGCATGTGCGCACGTGCACACACACACACTCTCACACACACACACACACACACACACACACACACACACACACACACACACACATACACATACACACACACACATGCGCGCACACACATATGCACGCTGGTATACGCACATATAACCACAAATATAATACACTCAGTGCAGTTGACTGAACATACACAGTTCATTCCCGTTGGATACTTATTCATGACAATAATATGTATCTAATACTTACACACACGCACGAAACACAGCAGTGTAAACAATGTACATTCAAATACAAGTACAAACTAAAAAGCTATACACAGATTATGTGCAAATTCATATGCACGGTGTGTAGTGTGCTCTTAACCATATACTTTTAACATATTTCCTCTCATAGAACTAGCTGTAGCATTTTGCCTGCTCCCCTCCAGCAAGTATTTAAACATGAAGTATTTGAATAATTATTCATCTCTCTGACTGCTACGGGATGTTACATTAAAGGGACTTTTGATGACATCTATGTAATGATAGACATTTTTGGAGTATGAAATATTCCACATACTGTAAGTAGGACTCATAGAAAAACCAAATTTCAGTTAAAAAAGAAAAGGACATGAAACAAAAAAAAAAAGACTGCATGAAAGAAAGATAACGCTAAACTTGTTTTTTTAAGTTGAAATCCATACGCCTTTTTTGGGGGATATTACGCCTGTTTGGATATGTGTGTACTTATGGGGGACGTGGGTACTGGTGGGAACAAGGGAGTGAGCGTCAGTGTGTCAAATTGCTCCCGCTTTATCTTGAAGAGAGAGGGAGAGAGAAGAATGGCGACCTCAGGGCTTTCTGTCGGTTTCTGCTGCCTAGAATTTGCACAAAGTGGCTCAAAGTACGATACGTGGTATAGTAACAGAGTGGAGTTTTGCCGTTTATCCTTGTGTTTTCGCCCTACTCACTCTGCCGACCCCAACAAGCCCTATGCTGCTGTGCTGGTTCGTAAAGATAACACAAAAGGCTCCTTCTTTTTCCCATTCGTCCTTCCCAGCAGCTACAGGACGAATCCAGACGCGTTCTGCTGCCCTGGACAGGGTTTGGGGGTGTGGGGAGGGGGGTGTGGAACCAGGCCAGAAACATCTTAATTCCCATCATCAGCGTGTGCTTCAGCGCGGTGTGATAGGAATAATGGAGTTAGGCTGTCCCCTAGTAGTCTTAATGAGCTTCCTCTCGCCTCTCCTCCTGCCTTGCTCTGCATTGATCTCATTAATGTGGAGAGACGGCGTGGCCGAAGCTTTGCCGGTGCAGTCTGCTGCTTCGTTTCCAATTCTCACACGTGCACGTGACACGGTGAGGGGAATACATGGTGGAGCGTACTGTATTTTACACCGTTATTCACAAAGCGCCGTTGTCCTTACATCATACTGGGGAGGGGGCCGACGGTGTAGGCGTGGTGGGGGACCCATCATACTGGGGAGGGGGCCGACGGTGTAGGCGTGGTGGGGGACCCTTCATCCTGGGGAGGGGGCCGACGGTGTAGGCGTGGTGGGGGACCCTTCATCCTGGGGAGGGGGCCGACGGTGTAGGTGTGGTGGGGGACTTGGGCTTTAGGAGTATGACGTAACAGCCAAATGCTGCCGTGCTCCCATTATTCAGCTTTTAGCACACAACAACACTCAGATAACATGTGCCACGGTGTTTAACCTGCTAAAGAATCAACCTGTGTGGTCTTTTTTTCTTTTTTAATGACCAGACCACAAACATATGCCCGTATGGTTGCTGCTTCTCTCTCCCTATAAATGTAGACAAAGCTTGTCCACAGTTGTGTAGTATTATTATGCCCGATTCATTCTTTGTTGTGTGACGCAGTCGTCGACGTGCAACATAACATGAATGAAGCTTAAGTGTGTGATATATTCCGTGACTCTCAATATCCATTGTCACCGCCAGTACTATAAGAAGTGAGTTCTGAACATGCAGTCTACCACGGGCTGCTCAATACCCGTTGGCATGTAGGCCTTTGATCCACTGATCCATTCCCTTAACCAACCGTCCCCGTACCCTAAACATGGCTGTCAACCGAGCTCTGCCATAGGTGGGACTGTGCTGATGATGTCACAAGTGCAATGTTTTTGTGTGTTCCGTTCGTGGAACACCTGACGTCAAAATCTGGGATACATTTGATAGGATTGGTGAAAGGGTGGCAACATTGTACAGAGTCGGTGCACTTAGAGACAAAGACATACACGCAAGTCTGCACGCCCGCGCGCACACGCACACGCACACACACACACACACACACACACACACACACACACACACATGCCCCTCAGTCTGTCTCAATCCCTGGAGATCCAGAAGAACTTGCCAGTTCATATGTTTTGTGAAGAGACTCTTGTACAGCCCTCGACGGGGCACTGGCAGATGTTTTTTTTGTTTTGTTTCATTTTTCTTCAAGCTGCTGTTTTAAGGCAGTTCCATTATGGCACCTTTCAAACCCCCGAAATGGAACTTAATAGGGGAACTCGTTGTTGTACATGAATCTGTGTGTGCGTGTGTCTTTTTTTATACTGCACGTTTAAACAAGAATTATGATTCACTCTACTGCGCAAAACAGGACGGGCTGAGTGTAACGTCTGAGATGTATCCGCATTCACAAGACATTTTTTTAAAATATATAAACGGACACCTTTGAGGACGTGAGTCTTGACTGTTCACATGTTCCCCGCCCTCTGATAACCTTATAGCCATGTACAGATAACATCGTAGAACAGAGAACTGGGAAACATAATGGAGACAACGGCATGCTTAAGATCTGCGATTCTGCACTTACAAAGAAAATGAAAAGAAGAAAAAAAAAAGTCCTTTGTTTAATTTTCTCGTGGGGCCGGCTGTGTTTTGCTGCTCCCTTCCTGTAATTAATTAATGAACTAATTGCATTTGCTATGATGAAGATGATGGTGAGTTGTAGACGAACAGTTTGGTATGAAGATGAATCGTGTAAAAGTTTGACTTTGGCATTAAAAACTTCAAACACAGGAGTGTCCGTGTTTTTACATAATTGATATTTCTTTTGGAAGACTTGGGACTTTGGGTATTGACAAATTGCTTAAAAAGTTAGTTTTAAGTTAAAACTAACTTTGTATTTTGGACTGCATGCACACACTACTCTACAGAGCATGCAGCTTTAATATTCTCAATCAAATATACAGTTCATGTGTCAAGAACAATCAGTTTCAGATAGCAACTGACTTTGACCTTGGCATTTTTCACCTCAGAAACATTGCCCGTCTCCGCCCCTCCCTGACACCCTCAGCAGCTGAAACCCTCATCCACGCCTTCATTTCATCCCGCCTGGACTACTGCAACAGCATCCTTTACGGCATCACCACAAAAACCCTCAATAAACTCCAATATGTTCAAAACTCAGCCGCCCGCCTACTCACCTCCACCCGATCCAGAGACCACATTACACCAGTCCTTCAAGACCTCCACTGGCTCCCCGTCAAACAACGAATCGACTTCAAATTACTCCTCACCACCTACAAATCACTGCACAACCTGTCCCGTCCCCGTCCCCCCCCCTCTCTGCTCTCCTCGAGCCACACGCCCCCTCCCGCTCCCTCAGGTCCAGCGATGCCGGCCTCCTTGAGGTTCCCAAAAAAATAAAACGCAAATCCTGGGGCGACAGGGCCTTCTCTGTGGCTGCCCCCACCCTCTGGAATGCTCTCCCCAAACACATACGCGACTCTCCCTCACTTCCTACCTTCAAAACCACTGAAAACCCACCTGTTCAAAATGTCCTAGCTGATGTGTTTTTAAACTTGTTACATGCACTGTTTATTGTTTTACTCTTTTAATTGTTTTTCTAATAAAGTTGTCCTTTTGTTGTTCCCCCCCCCCCCCCCCCCTGGCCCCCTCACATGTAAAGCGTCTTTGAGTGTTATGAAAAGCCCCATATAAGTCCCAGATATTATAAGTTACAAGGTATTAAAGTATAGAAGTGTATCTTGTATCTCACTTCCAGGGGAAAAAATATAACATTAACTCCCATTTTTACTTCATGAAGGGAGGACTCCCATTTGTTTTATCAAACCAATCCTAAGCGGTATGCTTCGCAGGCATGTTAGACCATTGAAAATCTAAAATAATACGCCACAGTCAAGTTTTGACAGTGAATATTTATTTATTTATACTTTCGAAGTGTATAAAGTGTGTCTTGTTTGCAGTCTAGCAAATGAAATGACATGTTTTAACTGGACCAACACTGACACCATGTGGCCATACTGTAGTATTGGGTCATTTTCACCTTGCAAATGGTAGTGTACCTTGCCCAAGCACTGCCACTGTACACATTGGTTTTATCAACAGGCAGAGGTTCTCAAAGGGGGGCCTGGGGAGTCCTCGAGGGGGTTCCAGGGGGTCCCCAGCAAAATGAGGAACAGTAATTTAGCATGTATGTTATTTTTCTGTTCATTTGTATTCTTTTGGAAGCATATGATGATGGTTCTAACATTGCTTTACTCGCTTATCACGTTGATGTAGGCTATAGCTCAACACACCTTTGCATGAGTAGGCCTAGTTTGTGTATGCAAGTATAGTGTGGTTCTGGATCTAAATGTTCTCCTTTGACAAACAACATTGATTCTAAATGTTCTAATATGAGAAATAAGGAAAAATAAACATGGCCGGTGCGAGATATCCGTGCTTTGGGGTGAGATATCCACGCTGTGGGGCGAGCTATATCCATCCACGGCTTGGGGCGAGCCGTCTTCACTTTTCAAAATTCCGGGGTGAGTCTTCTTCACTTTTCGCGGGGGCGAGTTGGCAAAGGGGCGAGATGACCTGTTACCGTTCAGCGCAGGCTATCATGACATTTCAATTCCATCTGGGCTCTCCGTGTCAATTAATGATCATTATGCACTTCAATTCAGTGGTGTTACCCATTCTACAGAGAAATTGATTTTAAATTATCGTCCACACCTACCTTATAGCCTACTTAATTGCTTACTACTTGATTTGCCTTAATTAGTTGGTAATGGTTTAAAATATAGGCCTACTCAAGTTGCAACCAAACAAGCTTTTGTAAAACATGTAGCCTACGCCCACCATGTCCAGTTTCCAAGAAACTGCAGCACGCCACGAAGAGGTGCAGGAACTCAAACAATGCAAACAGGAAAACCACAACGCGTGTTTCTGTCACCGAAGCGCTCAGCATTTTAAACAGCTGTGGTTTCAGAAGAGCGACTTCCTGAAGATGGTACTTGACCACGTTTTCACTGTTCATCATTACATAGACTATAGGATGTAAGCTAGCTTCAATGTAGCCCCATATGTGCCCTCTCCCTACGCTCATTCTGTAGCTCCGAGATGAGGTCACACACTGGGCCCCTCCCACCGCGTTTCAGAAACGGCACAAGTTTCCGCAAGCATCGTTTCTTATCCACACCATTAATCCAAAACGTGTAGGGCTCATGTAGGTTTACACTAATTCAAACTTAGGATCGGCCCAGAAAATCCAACTCACCATTTGAACTGAGCCCTTACGTCCCGTCTTTTGTCAGTCGCTTCCATGTTTATCAAGGAAGTTGAAAAGCTTTAGCGCCTCCCCGGCGCCTCCCCTGGTCGAAAATTTCCAGCTGACTTCAGTTCACTCGACATGCACGCGCACACGCACACGCACATGCACACTTCCTTGATAGTAATGACGCATGTCTGGAGGGGCTAATTTGTGTTTTATAGAAAATCAATTGAGGTGTCCCCAGAACGGGTCCAGTGATTTGGAGGCCCCAGCCAAACACCAATGTGATGCCCCTTTGCTTAACCCAATCACAATAGGAGGCACTCTGTTCAGTAAACAGACCAAATTGGTAAGTAATTCCACACGCACACGCGCACACACACACACACACACACACACACACACACACACACACACACACAATCTCTTGACACCTGAAAGGTATACAGAAACTGCTGTGGTTTTAAGATGTCACGCTTGCAGTGAGGCCAGAGTACAAAACAACCCCTTCAGAGGATGTGTGTATAGCCTACTAGGTGGCTCCTATCAAGCAGCACAATATCCGTTTCCTATATGAAAACCTTGAGTGTTTACACTCAACTGACCTGCTGCAGTCACAATGGTTAACTTTGTCTCTTATAAAAAAAACAAGCCAAGACCCTACAATCTCAATAACAGAGATACATACATGCATGCATGTGTAGAGATGCACAGGATTGAACCCCTGTCTTCTACTCGCCAGACCGACCGACGCACAAACTGTCGTGCCAATAGGGCTCAGCCCAATTGGCAGGGCTGTTGTGGGCCTGGTCTTGGCTGGGTGCTACACATGCACACATACTGGGCTCCATTTTCGTCACCGCTAAACCCCTTCTCCCAACCTTTTTTTTACTATTTAGCAAAACATTTTTGAATAGTTAAAATGGCCAGTCTACAAGCTCACAACGTGTCAATGTAGATTGGCTAGTTTAGGGATAAGGGGTTTAGCGGTGACAAAAATGGAGCCCACTAGCTCTTATTCCATAGCTTCACTTTTTGTCTCCACCAGGCCGAAGGCATGGGGGGAGAGTATGTTTTGCACTCCGTCCGTCCGTCCGTCCGTGTGTGTGTGTGTGTGTGTGTGTGTGTGTGTGTGTGTGTGTGTCCGTCCGTCCGTCCGTCCGTCCGTCCGTGTGTCCATGAGCAGCTAATCTCGGCCACCGTTAACCCGGTCGATGCCAGATTTTGCACACACACTCCCTGGATGCCAACGATGAACCTCTGCCCCAAAATTTCCAGAACGGCCTGTTATAGTGCCACCAGGAGGCCGCTTTGTGCAAAACAAGTTTTTGCACTGTACACCTACAGATTTTGTCCAAACATCGCACAAATTGGTACACAGTCTCTCTAGAGCCATTCAACTAAACGGGTCTTTCAGATTTCTCAGACTCCATCCTGATTGGTTAAGATTGGCTTCCAAAGTTCACAGGAGTGCTCAGTTTCAAACAAAATGCTGCAAATCATGAACACATCGCGTGATTTCCGTGAAATTGTGCACGCACATTCCCACTAGGCCGAGGAAGAAATGCCACATGAACAATTTCAACTCAGCCTCAAGGTGGCGCTATAACTGGCCGAAAAGTGTTTTTACCTCTAATTTACTTTTGTTGCCCTTTTATCCAACCACCAGATGAAGGCAAGCTGCAATGTCCTACATTCCTATCCCGGTGGAGACCTGTGCCCAGAAGGGCACTTTTATTATTATTATTATTATTATTATTATTATATATTATTATTATTAATTCCACACGCACACACACACACACACACACACACACACACACACACACACACACACACACACACACACACACACACACACACACACACACACACACACACACACACACACACACACACACAACACACACACACACACACACACACACACACACACACACACACACACACACTCTTGACATCTGAAAGGTATACAGAAACTGTTGTGGTTTTAAGATGACACGCCTGCAGTGAGGCCAGAGTACAAAACAACCCTGAACAATTGCCCTTCAGAGGATGTGTGTAGGTGGCTACTATCAAGCAGCACAATATCCGTTTCCTATATGAAAAGCTCAAATGTTTCCACTCAACTGACCTGCTGCAGTCACAATGGTTAACTTTGCACAATGGTTAAAGGTATATTCAGTAATTTCACTCAAAAAACCTTAGGTTTCGTTTTTGGCTGTGGGACCCAGCCTTTCGTCCAATCAGGATAGAGAGTAAAAAACGAAACCTAAGGTTTTTGACCCCCTGTCCCCTAACTGGGGACAGGGAGGAACTCCTTATATGGCCAGCACACTCTATAGTAGAGAGGATTATCACAACAAAACAAAAAAATAAGTGATATTTGAATTAAGTGAAATCACTGAATATACCTTTAAATTTGCACAATGGTTAACTTTGTCTCTTATAAAAAAACAAGCCAAGACCCTACAATCTCATTAACAGAGATACATACATACATGCATGCATGTGTAGTGATGTTGTGGGCCGGGTCTTGGCTGGGTTCTACACATGCATACATACAATGTAAATTGTGAAATTACTTTACTATTGAAATAAATTTAAATGAATGTGATTGCTGTTGGACTTGTAAATTACAACAAAACAAAAACTAAGGCACTGGTGTGGTACTTCCTGGTTTACCAGAACGGGGTTCAACTCCCTGTGGTGCCCTGCTCAATTTGTTGTATTTACATGGTTTATTTTCTGCTCATTGTGTTGCCTTTTCATAGATGATAACCCCCAGGCTTTTTTCTATTTTTGAGTGGTGCAACCACTCCTACAACCAGCAATGTCCGTGCCTATCTATGTGCCTATGTGGCCATGAGCACGAGTATATGACTATAGGGTACCAGTAGGGGTCGCCAGAAACGGAGAGAGGGATAGTGCTGCAATGTTGCCTGCTAATGAGAGAGAGAGAGAGAGAGAGAGAGAGAGAGAGGTGGGGGGGAATCTTTGAAAGGTGTCATAGTTTTAGAAATATAGCGCTTTCAAATTTGAGACTTTTAACATGGGGCTCAATGGCAGATTTTGGCACGTCAAAAAATCACTTTCACCTAGAAACTCCATTCACACTTTTTATTATTCAGCTTACTGTGGAGACACATGCTGAAATGTTTTACTTTGAAATGTTTTGTAGTTTCGGAGTTATTTAACTTAAACGCCCAATGCATTCTCTATGGCAATAGCACAAACTTTGTCATGCTACTAGTCCTACATACAAAATGATGAAAAACGAGGATAAAAAAAATAATAATAATAATAAATAAACAATGGGCTATAACCCATCGTTTTTTTCATTTTTTTTTCAAATCCTCAAAAATGATGAAAAACGGTGTGCTATAGTATGCCGTACAATATGGGCTATAGTAGGCTAGAATGGGGTTGGTAGGTTTAAAGATGGAGTGCCACAATTTTTGATTTTTTCCAGTTTTTCATGTGTCTATGAGGTGACAGTACTTAATTAGACAGACTGGAGTTGTTTTTATGTGCAATTGTGTATTGACTTTGTATTTAGGGTTTCTTCCTGGAGGCTGAACCCTTGACAGTCAAACGGGCCAATGAAGTAAACAGTAATATTGTGACACCACACTATCAGCCCCTCCCCTAACCCCTCCCCCTTTATCATACAACTACAGCTGTGGGTGTGGCTTCAGTTCAGGTGGATCACCACCCACCAAGCAAACCAGGCATACTTAATGAACTGGTGGGCGTGTCCACATAAAAGCATGATTTTAACAAATACTGTACACTTTTTGGAAAAAGTTCTTCCCCCTTATATTGTAATAATACCTGATGATCATGTTTTATGGTGGAAAAAAATGGTGGCACTCCATCTTTAAGTATGTAGGACTAGTAGCATGCCAAAGTTTGTGCTATTGCCATAGAGAATGCATTGGGCGTTTAAGTTAAATAACTCATAAACTATAAAACATTTCAAAAGTTCCAGCATGTGTCTCCACAGTAAGCTGAATAATAAAAAGTGTGAATGGAGTTTCTAGGTGAAAGTGATTTTTTACGTGCCAATGTCTGCCATTGAGCCCTATTGTAAATTTGAAAGCACTATATTTCTAAAACTATGAAACATTTCAAATATTCCTTTTCAGGCAAACATGTCCACCGTAAGATGAACCTAAGTAGGCTAGAATGGGGTTGCTAGGTGTAAGTACGTAGGCTTCTCTGTTGTTAGCAAAACATCTCTCCGCAACACCCATTCTCATACACCGCTATACTTTTACGTATGTTGCGGTAGAGAACGTCATCATTTTGGACCATGGGCTATAGACCATACCGTACGGCATACTATAGCACGCCGTTTTTCTACATTTTTGAGGATTTGAAAAAAAAAAAACATGGGTTATAGCCCATCGTTTTTGGAATCTTTGAAAAAAAAATTATCCTCGTTTTTCATCATTTTTGCACATGGGCTATAGCCCATACCGTACGGCATACTATAGCACGCAGTTTTTCATCATTTTTGAGGTTTTGAAAAAAATGAAAAAAAAAACAAAAACATGGGTTATAGCCCATCGTTTTTTGAATTTTTGATTATTATTTTTTCCTTGTTTTTCATCATTTTTGAACATGGGCTATAGCCCATACCGTACGGCATACTATAGCACGCCGTTTTTCATCATTTTTGAGGTTTTGAAAAAAATGAAAACAAAAACAAAACATGGGTTATAGCCCATCGTTTTTTGAATTTTTGAAAAATAAAATTAACCTATTTTTTCATCATTTTTGAACATGGGCTATAGCCCATACCGTACGGCATACTATAGCACGCCGTTTTTCATCATTTTTGAGGTTTTGAAAAAAATGAAAAAAAAAACAAAACATGGGTTATAGCCCATCGTTTTTTGAATTTTTGAATTTTTTTTAATCCTCGTTTTTCATCATTTTTGAACATGTATATAGCCCATACCGTACGGCATACTATAGCACGCCGTTTTTCATCATTTTTGAGGATTTGAAAAAAAACTAAAACAAAAAAACATGGGTTATAGCCCATCGTTTTTTGAATTTTTGAAAAATAAAATTAACCTCTTTTTTCATCATTTTTTAACATGGGCTATAGACCATACCGTACGGCATACTATAGCACGCCGTTTTTCATCATTTTTGAGGTTTTGAAAAAAATGAAAAAAAAAAAAACATGGGTTATAGCCCATCGTTTTTTGAAATTTTGTATTTTTTTTTTAACCTCGTTTTTCATCATTTTTGACCATGGGCTATGGCCCATACCGTACGGCATACTATAGCACGCCGTTTTTCATCATTTTTGAGGTTTTGAAAAAAATGAAAAAAAACAAAAACATGGGTTATAGCCCATCGTTTATTTTTATTTTTGATTATTATTTTTTCCTCGTTTTTCATCATTTTTGAACATGGGCTATAGCCCATACCGTACGGCATACTATAGCACGCCGTTTTTCATCATTTTTGAGGTTTTGAAAAAAATGAAAAAAAAAACAAAACATGGGTTATAGCCCATCGTTTTTTGAATTTTTGAAAAATAAAATTAACCTATTTTTTCATCATTTTTGAACATGGGCTATAGCCCATACCGTACGACATACTATAGCACGCCGTTTTTCATCATTTTTGAGGATTTGAAAAAAAAAAAAAAAAAAGAAACATGGGTTATAGCCCATCGTTTTTTGAAAATTTGTATTTTTTTTTTAACCTCGTTTTTCATCATTTTTGACCATGGGCTATGGCCCATACCGTACGGCATACTATAGCACGCCGTTTTTCATCATTTTTGAGGTTTTGAAAAAAATGAAAAAAAACAAAAACATGGGTTATAGCCCATCGTTTTTTTTTATTTTTGATTATTATTTTTTCCTCGTTTTTCATCATTTTTGAACATGGGCTATAGCCCATACCGTACGGCATACTATAGCACGCCGTTTTTCATCATTTTTGAGGTTTTGAAAAAAATGGAAAAAAAAACAAAACATGGGTTATAGCCCATCGTTTTTTGAATTTTTGAAAAATACAATTAACCTATTTTTTCATCATTTTTGAACATGGGCTATAGCCCATACCGTACGACATACTATAGCACGCCGTTTTTCATCATTTTTGAGGATTTGAAAAAAAAAAAAAAAAAAGAAACATGGGTTATAGCCCATCGTTTTTTGAATTTTTGATTTTTTTTTTTATCCTCGTTTTTCATCATTTTTGAACATGTATATAGCCCATACCGTACGGCATACTATAGCACGCCGTTTTTCATCATTTTTGAGGATTTGAAAAAAAACAAAAACAAAAAAAACATGGGTTATAGCCCATCGTTTTTTTAATTTTTGAAAAATAAAATTAACCTCTTTTTTCATAATTTTTTAACATGGGCTATAGACCATACCGTACGGCATACTATAGCACGCCGTTTTTCATCATTTTTGAGGTTTTGAAAAAAACAAAAAAAACATGGGTTATAGCCCATCGTTTTTTGAATTTTTGAAAAATAAATTAACCTCTTTTTTCATCATTTTTTAACATGGGCTATAGACCATACCGTACGGCATACTATAGCACGCCGTTTTTCATAATTTTTGAGGATTTGAAAAAAATGAAAAAAAAAACAAAACATGGGTTATAGCCCATCGTTTTTTGAATTTTAGATTTTTTTTTTAACCTTGTTTTTCATCATTTTTGACCATGTGCTATGGCCCATACCGTACGGCATACTATAGCACGCCGTTTTTCATCATTTTTGAGGTTTTGAAAAAAATGAAAAAAAAAAAAAAAACATGGGTTATAGCCCATCGTTTTTTGAATTTTTTAATTTTTTTTAATCCTCGTTTTTCATCATTTTTGAACATGTATATAGCCCATACCGTACGGCATACTATAGCACGCCGTTTTTCATCATTTTTGAGGATTTGAAAAAAAACAAAAACAAAAAAAACATGGGTTATAGCCCATCGTTTTTTTAATTTTTTAAAAATAAAATTAACCTCTTTTTTCATCATTTTTTAACATGGGCTATAGACCATACCGTACGGCATACTATAGCACGCCGTTTTTCATCATTTTTGAGGATTTGAAAAAAATGAAAACAAAAACAAAACATGGGTTATAGCCCATCGTTTTTTGAATTTTTGATTTTTTTTTTAACCTCGTTTTTCATCATTTTTGACCATGTGCTATGGCCCATACCGTACGGCATACTATAGCACGCCGTTTTTCATCATTTTTGAGGTTTTGAAAAAAATGAAAAAAAAAACAAAACATGGGTTATAGCCCATCGTTTTTTGAATTTTTAATTTTTTTTTAATCCTCGTTTTTCATCATTTTTGAACATGTATATAGCCCATACCGTACGGCATACTATAGCACGCCGTTTTTCATCATTTTTGAGGATTTGAAAAAAAACAAAAACAAAAAAAACATGGGTTATAGCCCATCGTTTTTTTAATTTTTTTAAAATAAAATTAACCTCTTTTTTCATCATTTTTTAACATGGGCTATAGACCATACCGTACGGCATACTATAGCACGCCGTTTTTCATCATTTTTGAGGATTTGAAAAAAAAAAAAAAAAAAAAAAACATGGGTTATAGCCCATCGTTTTTTGAATTTTTGTATTTTTTTTTTAACCTCGTTTTTCATCATTTTTGACCATGGGCTATGGCCCATACCGTACGGCATACTATAGCACGCCGTTTTTCATCATTTTTGAGGTTTTGAAAAAAATTAAAAAAAAAAAAAAAAAACATGGGTTATAGCCCATCGTTTTTTGAATTTTTGATTTTTTTTTAATCCTCGTTTTTCATCATTTTTGAACATGTATATAGCCCATACCGTACGGCATACTATAGCACGCCGTTTTTCATCATTTTTGAGGATTTGAAAAAAAACAAAAACAAAAAAAACATGGGTTATAGCCCATCGTTTTTTGAATTTTTTAAAAATAAAATTAACCTCTTTTTTCATAATTTTTTAACATGGGCTATAGACCATACCGTCGTACGGCATACTATAGCACGCCGTTTTTCATCATTTTTGAGGTTAAAAAAAAAAAAAAAAAAAAAAAAAAACATGGGTTATAGCCCATCGTTTTTTGAATTTTTGAAAAATAAATTAACCTCTTTTTTCATCATTTTTTAACATGGGCTATAGACCATACCGTACGGCATACTATAGCACGCCGTTTTTCATCATTTTTGAGGATTTGAAAAAAATGAAAAAAAAAAAAAACATGGGTTATAGCCCATCGTTTTTTGATTTTTTTTAAAATAAAATTAACCTGTTTTTTCATCATTTTTAAACATGGGCTATAGACCATACCGTACGGCATACTATAGCACGCCGTTTTTCATCATTTTTGAGGTTTTGAAAAAAACAAAAAAAACATGGGTTATAGCCCATCGTTTTTTTAATTTTTGAAAAATAAATTAACCTCTTTTTTCATCATTTTTTAACATGGGCTATAGACCATACCGTACGGCATACTATAGCACGCCGTTTTTCATCATTTTTGAGGATTTGAAAAAAAAAAAAAAAAAAAAAACATGGGTTATAGCCCATCGTTTTTTGAATTTTTGTATTTTATTTTTTAACCTCGTTTTTCATCATTTTTGACCATGGGCTATGGCCCATACCGTACGGCATACTATAGCACGCCGTTTTTCATCATTTTTGAGGTTTTGAAAAAAATGAAAAAAATAAAATAAAACATGGGTTATAGCCCATCGTTTTTTGAATTTTTTAATTTTTTTTAATCCTCGTTTTTCATCATTTTTGAACATGTATATAGCCCATACCGTACGGCATACTATAGCACGCCGTTTTTCATCATTTTTGAGGATTTGAAAAAAAACAAAAACAAAAAAAACATGGGTTATAGCCCATCGTTTTTTGAATTTTTTAAAAATAAAATTAACCTCTTTTTTCATCATTTTTTAACATGGGCTATAGACCATACCGTACGGCATACTATAGCACGCCGTTTTTCATCATTTTTGAGGATTAAAAAAAAAAAAAAAAAAAAAAAAACATGGGTTATAGCCCATCGTTTTTTGAATTTTTGTATTTTTTTTTTAACCTCGTTTTTCATCATTTTTGACCATGGGCTATGGCCCATACCGTACGGCATACTATAGCACGCCGTTTTTCATCATTTTTGAGGTTTTGAAAAAAATGGAAAAAAAAAAAAAAAAACATGGGTTATAGCCCATCGTTTTTTGAATCTTTGATTTTTTTTTAATCCTCGTTTTTCATCATTTTTGAACATGTATATAGCCCATACCGTACGGCATACTATAGCACGCCGTTTTTCATCATTTTTGAGGATTTGAAAAAAAACAAAAACAAAAAAAACATGGGTTATAGCCCATCGTTTTTTGAATTTTTTAAAAATAAAATTAACCTCTTTTTTCATAATTTTTTAACATGGGCTATAGACCATACCGTCGTACGGCATACTATAGCACGCCGTTTTTCATCATTTTTGAGGATTTGAAAAAAATGAAAAAAAAAACAAAACATGGGTTATAGCCCATCGTTTTTTGATTTTTTTAAAAATAAAATTAACCTGTTTTTTCATCATTTTTTAACATGGGCTATAGACCATACCGTACGGCATACTATAGCACGCCGTTTTTCATCATTTTTGAGGTTTTGAAAAAAACAAAAAAAACATGGGTTATAGCCCATCGTTTTTTTAATTTTTGAAAAATAAATTAACCTCTTTTTTCATCATTTTTTAACATGGGCTATAGACCATACCGTACGGCATACTATAGCACGCCGTTTTTCATCATTTTTGAGGATTTGAAAAAAAAAACAAAAAAAAAAACATGGGTTATAGCCCATCGTTTTTTGAATTTTTGAATTTTTTTTAATCCTCGTTTTTCATCATTTTTGAACATGTATATAGCCCATACCGTACGGCATACTATAGCACGCCGTTTTTCATCATTTTTGAGGATTTGAAAAAAAAAAAAAAAAAAAAAAACATGGGTTATAGCCCATCGTTTTTTGAATTTTTTAAAAATAAAATTAACCTCTTTTTTCATATTTTTTAACATGGGCTATAGACCATACCGTCGTACGGCATACTATAGCACGCCGTTTTTCATCATTTTTGAGGTTTAAAAAAAAAAAAAAGAAAAAAAAAAAACATGGGTTATAGCCCATCGTTTTTTGAATTTTTGAAAAATAAATTAACCTCTTTTTTCATAATTTTTTAACATGGGCTATAGACCATACCGTACGGCATACTATAGCACGCCGTTTTTCATCATTTTTGAGGATTTGAAAAAAATGAAAAAAAAAAAAAACATGGGTTATAGCCCATCGTTTTTTGATTTTTTTAAAAATAAAATTAACCTGTTTTTTCATCATTTTTTAACATGGGCTATAGACCATACCGTACGGCATACTATAGCACGCCGTTTTTCATCATTTTTGAGGATTTAAAAAAAAAAAAAAAAAAAAAAAACATGGGTTATAGCCCATCGTTTTTTGAATTTTTGTATTTTTTTTTTAACCTCGTTTTTCATCATTTTTGACCATGGGCTATGGCCCATACCGTACGGCATACTATAGCACGCCGTTTTTCATCATTTTTGAGGTTTTGAAAAAAATGAAAAAAAAAAAAAAAAACATGGGTTATAGCCCATCGTTTTTTGAATCTTTGATTTTTTTTTAATCCTCGTTTTTCATCATTTTTGAACATGTATATAGCCCATACCGTACGGCATACTATAGCACGCCGTTTTTCATCATTTTTGAGGATTTGAAAAAAAAACAAAAACAAAAAAAACATGGGTTATAGCCCATCGTTTTTTGAATTTTAAAAAAATAAAATTAACCTCTTTTTTCATAATTTTTTAACATGGGCTATAGACCATACCGTCGTACGGCATACTATAGCACGCCGTTTTTCATCATTTTTGAGGTTTAAAAAAAAAAAAAAAAAAAAAAAAAAACTTGGGTTATAGCCCATCGTTTTTTGAATTTTTGAAAAATAAATTAACCTCTTTTTTCATCATTTTTTAACATGGGCTATAGACCATACCGTACGGCATACTATAGCACGCCGTTTTTCATCATTTTTGAGGATTTGAAAAAAATGAAAAAAAAAAAAAAAACATGGGTTATAGCCCATCGTTTTTAGATTTTTTTAAAAATAAAATTAACCTGTTTTTTCATCATTTTTTAACATGGGCTATAGACCATACCGTACGGCATACTATAGCACGCCGTTTTTCATCATTTTTGAGGTTTTGAAAAAAACAAAAAAAACATGGGTTATAGCCCATCGTTTTTTTAATTTTTGAAAAATAAATTAACCTCTTTTTTCATCATTTTTTAACATGGGCTATAGACCATACCGTACGGCATACTATAGCACGCCGTTTTTCATCATTTTTGAGGATTTGAAAAAAAAAAAAAAAAAAAAAACATGGGTTATAGCCCATCGTTTTTTGAATTTTTGTATTTTATTTTTTAACCTCGTTTTTCATCATTTTTGACCATGGGCTATGGCCCATACCGTACGGCATACTATAGCACGCCGTTTTTCATCATTTTTGAGGTTTTGAAAAAAAAAAAAAAAAAAAAAAAAACATGGGTTATAGCCCATCGTTTTTTGAATTTTTGAATTTTTTTTAATCCTCGTTTTTCATCATTTTTGAACATGTATATAGCCCATACCGTACGGCATACTATAGCACGCCGTTTTTCATCATTTTTGAGGATTTGAAAAAAAAAAAAAAAAAAAAAAACATGGGTTATAGCCCATCGTTTTTTGAATTTTTTAAAAATAAAATTAACCTCTTTTTTCATATTTTTTAACATGGGCTATAGACCATACCGTCGTACGGCATACTATAGCACGCCGTTTTTCATCATTTTTGAGGTTTAAAAAAAAAAAAAAGAAAAAAAAAAAACATGGGTTATAGCCCATCGTTTTTTGAATTTTTGAAAAATAAATTAACCTCTTTTTTCATAATTTTTTAACATGGGCTATAGACCATACCGTACGGCATACTATAGCACGCCGTTTTTCATCATTTTTGAGGATTTGAAAAAAATGAAAAAAAAAAAAAACATGGGTTATAGCCCATCGTTTTTTGATTTTAAAAAAAATAAAATTAACCTGTTTTTTCATCATTTTTTAACATGGGCTATAGACCATACCGTACGGTATACTATAGCACGCCGTTTTTCATCATTTTTGAGGATTAAAAAAAAAAAAACAAAAAAAAAAACATGGGTTATAGCCCATCGTTTTTTGAATTTTTGTATTTTTTTTTTAACCTCGTTTTTCATCATTTTTGACCATGGGCTATGGCCCATACCGTACGGCATACTATAGCACGCCGTTTTTCATCATTTTTGAGGTTTTGAAAAAAATGAAAAAACAAAAAAAAAACATGGGTTATAGCCCATCGTTTTTTGAATCTTTGATTTTTTTTTAATCCTCGTTTTTCATCATTTTTGAACATGTATATAGCCCATACCGTACGGCATACTATAGCACGCCGTTTTTCATCATTTTTGAGGATTTGAAAAAAAACAAAAACAAAAAAAACATGGGTTATAGCCCATCGTTTTTTGAATTTTTTAAAAATAAAATTAACCTCTTTTTTCATAATTTTTTAACATGGGCTATAGACCATACCGTCGTACGGCATACTATAGCACGCCGTTTTTCATCATTTTTGAGGTTTAAAAAAAAAAAAAAAAAAACTTGGGTTATAGCCCATCGTTTTTTGAATTTTTGAAAAATAAATTAACCTCTTTTTTCATCATTTTTTAACATGGGCTATAGACCATACCGTACGGCATACTATAGCACGCCGTTTTTCATCATTTTTGAGGATTTGAAAAAAATGAAAAAAAAAACAAAACATGGGTTATAGCCCATCGTTTTTTGATTTTTTTAAAAATAAAATTAACCTGTTTTTTCATCATTTTTTAACATGGGCTATAGACCATACCGTACGGCATACTATAGCACGCCGTTTTTCATCATTTTTGAGGTTTTGAAAAAAACAAAAAAAACATGGGTTATAGCCCATCGTTTTTTTAATTTTTGAAAAATAAATTAACCTCTTTTTTCATCATTTTTTAACATGGGCTATAGACCATACCGTACGGCATACTATAGCACGCCGTTTTTCATCATTTTTGAGGATTTGAAAAAAATGAAAAAAAAAACAAAACATGGGTTATAGCCCATCGTTTTTTGATTTTTTTTAAAATAAAATTAACCTGTTTTTTCATCATTTTTTAACATGGGCTATAGACCATACCGTACGGCATACTATAGCACGCCGTTTTTCATCATTTTTGAGGTTTTGAAAAAAACAAAAAAAACATGGGTTATAGCCCATCGTTTTTTTAATTTTTGAAAAATAAATTAACCTCTTTTTTCATCATTTTTTAACATGGGCTATAGACCATACCGTACGGCATACTATAGCACGCCGTTTTTCATCATTTTTGAGGATTTGAAAAAAAAAAAAAAAAAAAAAACATGGGTTATAGCCCATCGTTTTTTGAATTTTTGTATTTTATTTTTTAACCTCGTTTTTCATCATTTTTGACCATGGGCTATGGCCCATACCGTACGGCATACTATAGCACGCCGTTTTTCATCATTTTTGAGGTTTTGAAAAAAAAAAAACAAAAAAAAAAAACATGGGTTATAGCCCATCGTTTTTTTAATTTTTGAATTTTTTTTAATCCTCGTTTTTCATCATTTTTGAACATGTATATAGCCCATACCGTACGGCATACTATAGCACGCCGTTTTTCATCATTTTTGAGGATTTGAAAACAAAAAAAAACAAAAAAAACATGGGTTATAGCCCATCGTTTTTTGAATTTTTTAAAAATAAAATTAACCTCTTTTTTCATATTTTTTAACATGGGCTATAGACCATACCGTCGTACGGCATACTATAGCACGCCGTTTTTCATCATTTTTGAGGTTTAAAAAAAAAAAAAGAAAAAAAAAAAACATGGGTTATAGCCCATCGTTTTTTGAATTTTTGAAAAATAAATTAACCTCTTTTTTCATAATTTTTTAACATGGGCTATAGACCATACCGTACGGCATACTATAGCACGCCGTTTTTCATCATTTTTGAGGATTTGAAAAAAATGAAAAAAAAAAAACATGGGTTATAGCCCATCGTTTTTTGATTTTTTTTAAAATAAAATTAACCTGTTTTTTCATAATTTTTTAACATGGGCTATAGACCATACCGTACGGCATACTATAGCACGCCGTTTTTCATCATTTTTGAGGTTTAAAAAAAAAAAAAAAAAAAAAAAAAACTTGGGTTATAGCCCATCGTTTTTTGAATTTTTGAAAAATAAATTAACCTCTTTTTTCATCATTTTTTAACATGGGCTATAGACCATACCGTACGGCATACTATAGCACGCCGTTTTTCATCATTTTTGAGGATTTGAAAAAAATGAAAAAAAAAAAAAAACATGGGTTATAGCCCATCGTTTTTTGATTTTTTTTAAAATAAAATTAACCTGTTTTTTCATCATTTTTTAACATGGGCTATAGACCATACCGTACGGCATACTATAGCACGCCGTTTTTCATCATTTTTGAGGTTTTGAAAAAAACAAAAAAAACATGGGTTATAGCCCATCGTTTTTTTAATTTTTGAAAAATAAATTAACCTCTTTTTTCATCATTTTTTAACATGGGCTATAGACCATACCGTACGGCATACTATAGCACGCCGTTTTTCATCATTTTTGAGGATTTGAAAAAAAAAAAAAAAAAAAAAACATGGGTTATAGCCCATCGTTTTTTGAATTTTTGTATTTTATTTTTTAACCTCGTTTTTCATCATTTTTGACCATGGGCTATGGCCCATACCGTACGGCATACTATAGCACGCCGTTTTTCATCATTTTTGAGGTTTTGAAAAAAAAAAAAAAAAAAAAAAAACATGGGTTATAGCCCATCGTTTTTTGAATTTTTGAATTTTTTTTAATCCTCGTTTTTCATCATTTTTGAACATGTATATAGCCCATACCGTACGGCATACTATAGCACGCCGTTTTTCATCATTTTTGAGGATTTGAAAAAAAAAAAAAAAAAAAAACATGGGTTATAGCCCATCGTTTTTTGAATTTTTTTAAAATAAAATTAACCTATTTTTTCATATTTTTTAACATGGGCTATAGACCATACCGTCGTACGGCATACTATAGCACGCCGTTTTTCATCATTTTTGAGGTTTAAAAAAAAAAAAAAGAAAAAAAAAAAACATGGGTTATAGCCCATCGTTTTTTGAATTTTTGAAAAATAAATTAACCTCTTTTTTCATATTTTTTTAACATGGGCTATAGACCATACCGTACGGCATACTATAGCACGCCGTTTTTCATCATTTTTGAGGATTTGAAAAAAATGAAAAAAAAAAAAACATGGGTTATAGCCCATCGTTTTTTGATTTTTTTTAAAATAAAATTAACCTGTTTTTTCATAATTTTTTAACATGGGCTATAGACCATACCGTACGGCATACTATAGCACGCCGTTTTTCATCATTTTTGAGGTTTTGAAAAAAACAAAAAAAACATGGGTTATAGCCCATCGTTTTTTGAATTTTTGAAAAATAGATTAACCTCTTTTTTCATCATTTTTTAACATGGGCTATAGACCATACCGTACGGCATACTATAGCACGCCGTTTTTCATCATTTTTGAGGATTTGAAAAAAATGAAAAAAAAACAAAACATGGGTTATAGCCCATCGTTTTTTGATTTTTTTAAAAATAAAATTAACCTGTTTTTTCATCATTTTTTAACATGGGCTATAGACCATACCGTACGGCATACTATAGCACGCCGTTTTTCATCATTTTTGAGGTTTTGAAAAAAACAAAAAAAACATGGGTTATAGCCCATCGTTTTTTTAATTTTTGAAAAATAAATTAACCTCTTTTTTCATCATTTTTTAACATGGGCTATAGACCATACCGTACGGCATACTATAGCACGCCGTTTTTCATCATTTTTGAGGATTTGAAAAAAAAAAAAAAAACATGGGTTATAGCCCATCGTTTTTTGAATTTTTGTATTTTATTTTTTAACCTCGTTTTTCATCATTTTTGACCATGGGCTATGGCCCATACCGTACGGCATACTATAGCACGCCGTTTTTCATCATTTTTGAGGATTTGAAAAAAAAAAAAAAAAAAAAAAAACATGGGTTATAGCCCATCGTTTTTTGAATTTTTTAAAAATAAAATTAACCTCTTTTTTCATAATTTTTTAACATGGGCTATAGACCATACCGTCGTACGGCATACTATAGCACGCCGTTTTTCATCATTTTTGAGGTTTTGAAAAAAAAAAAAAAAAAAAAAAAACATGGGTTATAGCCCATCGTTTTTTGAATTTTTGAAAAATAAATTAACCTCTTTTTTCATCATTTTTTAACATGGGCTATAGACCATACCGTACGGCATACTATAGCACGCCGTTTTTCATCATTTTTGAGGATTTGAAAAAAATGAAAAAAAAAAAAAACATGGGTTATAGCCCATCGTTTTTTGAATTTTTGAAAAATAAATAAACCTCTTTTTTCATCATTTTTTAACATGGGCTATAGACCATACCGTACGGCATACTATAGCACGCCGTTTTTCATCATTTTTGAGGATTTGAAAAAAAAAAAAAAAAAAAAAAACATGGGTTATAGCCCATCGTTTTTTGAATTTTTGAAAAATAAATTAACCTATTTTTTCATCATTTTTTAACATGGGCTATAGACCATACCGTACGGCATACTATAGCACGCCGTTTTTCATCATTTTTGAGGATTTGAAAAAAAACTAAAACAAAAAAAACATGGGTTATAGCCCATCGTTTTTTTAATTTTTGAAAAATAAAATTAACCTCTTTTTTCATCATTTTTTAACATGGGCTATAGACCATACCGTACGGCATACTATAGCACGCAGTTTTTCATCATTTTTGAGGTTTTGAAAAAAATGAAAAAAAAAACAAACATGGGTTATAGCCCATCGTTTTTTGAAATTTTGTATTTTTTTTTTAACCTCGTTTTTCATCATTTTTGACCATGGGCTATGGCCCATACCGTACGGCACTAGCACGCCGTTTTTCATCATTTTTGAGGTTTTGAAAAAAATGAAAAAAAAAAAAAACATGGGTTATAGCCCATCGTTTTTTTTAATTTTTGATTATTATTTTTTCCTCGTTTTTCATCATTTTTGAACATGGGCTATAGCCCATACCGTACGGCATACTATAGCACGCCGTTTTTCATCATTTTTGAGGTTTTGAAAAAAACAAAAAAAACATGGGTTATAGCCCATCGTTTTTTTAATTTTTGAAAAATAAATTAACCTCTTTTTTCATCATTTTTTAACATGGGCTATAGACCATACCGTACGGCATACTATAGCACGCCGTTTTTCATCATTTTTGAGGATTTGAAAAAAAAAAAAAAAAAAAAAAACATGGGTTATAGCCCATCGTTTTTTGAATTTTTGTATTTTATTTTTTAACCTCGTTTTTCATCATTTTTGACCATGGGCTATGGCCCATACCGTACGGCATACTATAGCACGCCGTTTTTCATCATTTTTGAGGTTTTGAAAAAAAAAAAAAAAAAAAAAAAACATGGGTTATAGCCCATCGTTTTTTGAATTTTTGAATTTTTTTTAATCCTCGTTTTTCATCATTTTTGAACATGTATATAGCCCATACCGTACGGCATACTATAGCACGCCGTTTTTCATCATTTTTGAGGATTTGAAAAAAAAAAAAAAAAAAAAACATGGGTTATAGCCCATCGTTTTTTGAATTTTTTTAAAATAAAATTAACCTATTTTTTCATATTTTTTAACATGGGCTATAGACCATACCGTCGTACGGCATACTATAGCACGCCGTTTTTCATCATTTTTGAGGTTTAAAAAAAAAAAAAAAAAAAAAAAAAAACATGGGTTATAGCCCATCGTTTTTTGAATTTTTGAAAAATAAATTAACCTCTTTTTTCATCATTTTTTAACATGGGCTATAGACCATACCGTACGGCATACTATAGCACGCCGTTTTTCATCATTTTTGAGGATTTGAAAAAAAAAAAAAAAAAAAAAACATGGGTTATAGCCCATCGTTTTTTGAATTTTTGTATTTTATTTTTTAACCTCGTTTTTCATCATTTTTGACCATGGGCTATGGCCCATACCGTACGGCATACTATAGCACGCCGTTTTTCATCATTTTTGAGGTTTTGAAAAAAAAAAAAAAAAAAAAAAAACATGGGTTATAGCCCATCGTTTTTTGAATTTTTGAATTTTTTTTAATCCTCGTTTTTCATCATTTTTGAACATGTATATAGCCCATACCGTACGGCATACTATAGCACGCCGTTTTTCATCATTTTTGAGGATTTGAAAAAAAAAAAAAAAAAAAAACATGGGTTATAGCCCATCGTTTTTTGAATTTTTTTAAAATAAAATTAACCTATTTTTTCATATTTTTTAACATGGGCTATAGACCATACCGTCGTACGGCATACTATAGCACGCCGTTTTTCATCATTTTTGAGGTTTAAAAAAAAAAAAAAGAAAAAAAAAAAACATGGGTTATAGCCCATCGTTTTTTGAATTTTTGAAAAATAAATTAACCTCTTTTTTCATATTTTTTTAACATGGGCTATAGACCATACCGTACGGCATACTATAGCACGCCGTTTTTCATCATTTTTGAGGATTTGAAAAAAATGAAAAAAAAAAAAACATGGGTTATAGCCCATCGTTTTTTGATTTTTTTTAAAATAAAATTAACCTGTTTTTTCATAATTTTTTAACATGGGCTATAGACCATACCGTACGGCATACTATAGCACGCCGTTTTTCATCATTTTTGAGGTTTTGAAAAAAACAAAAAAAACATGGGTTATAGCCCATCGTTTTTTGAATTTTTGAAAAATAGATTAACCTCTTTTTTCATCATTTTTTAACATGGGCTATAGACCATACCGTACGGCATACTATAGCACGCCGTTTTTCATCATTTTTGAGGATTTGAAAAAAATGAAAAAAAAACAAAACATGGGTTATAGCCCATCGTTTTTTGATTTTTTTAAAAATAAAATTAACCTGTTTTTTCATCATTTTTTAACATGGGCTATAGACAAAAAAACAAAAAAAACATGGGTTATAGCCCATCGTTTTTTGAATTTTTTTAAAATAAAATTAACCTATTTTTTCATATTTTTTAACATGGGCTATAGACCATACCGTCGTACGGCATACTATAGCACGCCGTTTTTCATCATTTTTGAGGTTTAAAAAAAAAAAAAAGAAAAAAAAAAAACATGGGTTATAGCCCATCGTTTTTTGAATTTTTGAAAAATAAATTAACCTCTTTTTTCATCATTTTTTAACATGGGCTATAGACCATACCGTACGGCATACTATAGCACGCCGTTTTTCATCATTTTTGAGGATTTGAAAAAAAAAAAAAAAAAAAAAACATGGGTTATAGCCCATCGTTTTTTGAATTTTTGTATTTTATTTTTTAACCTCGTTTTTCATCATTTTTGACCATGGGCTATGGCCCATACCGTACGGCATACTATAGCACGCCGTTTTTCATCATTTTTGAGGTTTTGAAAAAAAAAAAAAAAAAAAAAAAACATGGGTTATAGCCCATCGTTTTTTGAATTTTTGAATTTTTTTTAATCCTCGTTTTTCATCATTTTTGAACATGTATATAGCCCATACCGTACGGCATACTATAGCACGCCGTTTTTCATCATTTTTGAGGATTTGAAAAAAAAAAAAAAAAAAAAACATGGGTTATAGCCCATCGTTTTTTGAATTTTTTTAAAATAAAATTAACCTATTTTTTCATATTTTTTAACATGGGCTATAGACCATACCGTCGTACGGCATACTATAGCACGCCGTTTTTCATCATTTTTGAGGTTTAAAAAAAAAAAAAAGAAAAAAAAAAAACATGGGTTATAGCCCATCGTTTTTTGAATTTTTGAAAAATAAATTAACCTCTTTTTTCATATTTTTTTAACATGGGCTATAGACCATACCGTACGGCATACTATAGCACGCCGTTTTTCATCATTTTTGAGGATTTGAAAAAAATGAAAAAAAAAAAAACATGGGTTATAGCCCATCGTTTTTTGATTTTTTTTAAAATAAAATTAACCTGTTTTTTCATAATTTTTTAACATGGGCTATAGACCATACCGTACGGCATACTATAGCACGCCGTTTTTCATCATTTTTGAGGTTTTGAAAAAAACAAAAAAAACATGGGTTATAGCCCATCGTTTTTTGAATTTTTGAAAAATAGATTAACCTCTTTTTTCATCATTTTTTAACATGGGCTATAGACCATACCGTACGGCATACTATAGCACGCCGTTTTTCATCATTTTTGAGGATTTGAAAAAAATGAAAAAAAAACAAAACATGGGTTATAGCCCATCGTTTTTTGATTTTTTTAAAAATAAAATTAACCTGTTTTTTCATCATTTTTTAACATGGGCTATAGACAAAAAAACAAAAAAAACATGGGTTATAGCCCATCGTTTTTTTAATTTTTGAAAAATAAATTAACCTCTTTTTTCATCATTTTTTAACATGGGCTATAGACCATACCGTACGGCATACTATAGCACGCCGTTTTTCATCATTTTTGAGGATTTGAAAAAAAAAAAAAAAACATGGGTTATAGCCCATCGTTTTTTGAATTTTTGTATTTTATTTTTTAACCTCGTTTTTCATCATTTTTGACCATGGGCTATGGCCCATACCGTACGGCATACTATAGCACGCCGTTTTTCATCATTTTTGAGGATTTGAAAAAAAAAAAAAAAAAAAAAAACATGGGTTATAGCCCATCGTTTTTTGAATTTTTTAAAAATAAAATTAACCTCTTTTTTCATAATTTTTTAACATGGGCTATAGACCATACCGTCGTACGGCATACTATAGCACGCCGTTTTTCATCATTTTTGAGGTTTTGAAAAAAAAAAAAAAAAAAAAAAACATGGGTTATAGCCCATCGTTTTTTGAATTTTTGAAAAATAAATTAACCTCTTTTTTCATCATTTTTTAACATGGGCTATAGACCATACCGTACGGCATACTATAGCACGCCATTTTTCATCATTTTTGAGGATTTGAAAAAAATGAAAAAAAAAAAAAACATGGGTTATAGCCCATCGTTTTTTGAATTTTTGAAAAATAAATAAACCTCTTTTTTCATCATTTTTTAACATGGGCTATAGACCATACCGTACGGCATACTATAGCACGCCGTTTTTCATCATTTTTGAGGATTTGAAAAAAAAAAAAAAAAAAAAAACATGGGTTATAGCCCATCGTTTTTTGAATTTTTGAAAAATAAATTAACCTATTTTTTCATCATTTTTTAACATGGGCTATAGACCATACCGTACGGCATACTATAGCACGCCGTTTTTCATCATTTTTGAGGATTTGAAAAAAAACTAAAACAAAAAAAACATGGGTTATAGCCCATCGTTTTTTTAATTTTTGAAAAATAAAATTAACCTCTTTTTTCATCATTTTTTAACATGGGCTATAGACCATACCGTACGGCATACTATAGCACGCAGTTTTTCATCATTTTTGAGGTTTTGAAAAAAATGAAAAAAAAAACAAACATGGGTTATAGCCCATCGTTTTTTGAATTTTTTTATTTTTTTTTTAACCTCGTTTTTCATCATTTTTGACCATGGGCTATGGCCCATACCGTACGGCATACTATAGCACGCCGTTTTTCATCATTTTTGAGGTTTTGAAAAAAATGAAAAAAAAAAAAAACATGGGTTATAGCCCATCGTTTTTTTTAATTTTTGATTATTATTTTTTCCTCGTTTTTCATCATTTTTGAACATGGGCTATAGCCCATACCGTACGGCATACTATAGCACGCCGTTTTTCATCATTTTTGAGGTTTTGAAAAAAATGAAAAAAACAAACAAAACATGGGTTATAGCCCATCGTTTTTTGAATTTTTTTAAAATAAAATTAACCTGTTTTTTCATCATTTTTTAACATGGGCTATAGACCATACCGTACGGCATACTATAGCACGCCGTTTTTCATCATTTTTGAGGTTTTGAAAAAAACAAAAAAAACATGGGTTATAGCCCATCGTTTTTTGAATTTTTGAAAAATAAATTAACCTCTTTTTTCATCATTTTTTAACATGGGCTATAGACCATACCGTACGGCATACTATAGCACGCCGTTTTTCATCATTTTTGAGGATTTGAAAAAAATGAAAAAAAAACAAAACATGGGTTATAGCCCATCGTTTTTTGATTTTTTTAAAAATAAAATTAACCTGTTTTTTCATCATTTTTTAACATGGGCTATAGACCATACCGTACGGCATACTATAGCACGCCGTTTTTCATCATTTTTGAGGTTTTGAAAAAAACAAAAAAAACATGGGTTATAGCCCATCGTTTTTTTAATTTTTGAAAAATAAATTAACCTCTTTTTTCATCATTTTTTAACATGGGCTATAGACCATACCGTACGGCATACTATAGCACGCCGTTTTTCATCATTTTTGAGGATTTGAAAAAAAAAAAAAAAAACATGGGTTATAGCCCATCGTTTTTTGAATTTTTGTATTTTATTTTTTAACCTCGTTTTTCATCATTTTTGACCATGGGCTATGGCCCATACCGTACGGCATACTATAGCACGCCGTTTTTCATCATTTTTGAGGTTTTGAAAAAAAAAAAAAAAAAAAAAACATGGGTTATAGCCCATCGTTTTTTGAATTTTTTAAAAATAAAATTAACCTCTTTTTTCATAATTTTTTAACATGGGCTATAGACCATACCGTCGTACGGCATACTATAGCACGCCGTTTTTCATCATTTTTGAGGTTTAAAAAAAAAAAAAAGAAAAAAAAAAAAAACATGGGTTATAGCCCATCGTTTTTTGAATTTTTGAAAAATAAATTAACCTCTTTTTTCATCATTTTTTAACATGGGCTATAGACCATACCGTACGGCATACTATAGCACGCCGTTTTTCATCATTTTTGAGGATTTGAAAAAAATGGAAAAAAAAAAAAACATGGGTTATAGCCCATCGTTTTTTGATTTTTTTAAAATAAAATTAACCTGTTTTTTCATCATTTTTTAACATGGGCTATAGACCATACCGTACGGCATACTATAGCACGCCGTTTTTCATCATTTTTGAGGATTTGAAAAAAAAAAAAAAAAACATGGGTTATAGCCCATCGTTTTTTGAATTTTTGTATTTTATTTTTTAACCTCGTTTTTCATCATTTTTGACCATGGGCTATGGCCCATACCGTACGGCATACTATAGCACGCCGTTTTTCATCATTTTTGAGGTTTTGAAAAAAAAAAAAAAAAAAAAACATGGGTTATAGCCCATCGTTTTTTGAATTTTTTAAAAATAAAATTAACCTCTTTTTTCATAATTTTTTAACATGGGCTATAGACCATACCGTCGTACGGCATACTATAGCACGCCGTTTTTCATCATTTTTGAGGTTTAAAAAAAAAAAAAGAAAAAAAAAAAAAACATGGGTTATAGCCCATCGTTTTTTGAATTTTTGAAAAATAAATTAACCTCTTTTTTCATCATTTTTTAACATGGGCTATAGACCATACCGTACGGCATACTATAGCACGCCGTTTTTCATCATTTTTGAGGATTTGAAAAAAATGAAAGAAAAAAAAAACATGGGTTATAGCCCATCGTTTTTTGATTTTTTTAAAAATAAAATTAACCTGTTTTTTCATCATTTTTTAACATGGGCTATAGACCATACCGTACGGCATACTATAGCACGCCGTTTTTCATCATTTTTGAGGTTTTGAAAAAAACAAAAAAAACATGGGTTATAGCCCATCGTTTTTTGAATTTTTGAAAAATAAATTAACCTCTTTTTTCATCATTTTTTAACATGGGCTATAGACCATACCGTACGGCATACTATAGCACGCCGTTTTTCATCATTTTTGAGGATTTGAAAAAAATGAAAAAAAAACAAAACATGGGTTATAGCCCATCGTTTTTTGAATTTTTGATTTTTTTTTTAACCTCGTTTTTCATCATTTTTGACCATGTGCTATGGCCCATACCGTACGGCATACTATAGCACGCCGTTTTTCATCATTTTTGAGGATTTGAAAAAAAAACAAAAACAAAAAAAACATGGGTTATAGCCCATCGTTTTTTGAAATTTTGTATTTTTTTTTTTAACCTCGTTTTTCATCATTTTTGACCATGGGCTATGGCCCATACCGTACGGCATACTATAGCACGCCGTTTTTCATCATTTTTGAGGTTTTGAAAAAAATGAAAAAAAAAAAAAAACATGGGTTATAGCCAATCGTTTTTTGAATTTTTGAAATTTTTTTAATCCTCGTTTTTCATCATTTTTGAACATGTATATAGCCCATACCGTACGGCATACTATAGCACGCAGTTTTTCATCATTTTTGAGGATTTGAAAAAAAAACAAAAACAAAAAAAACATGGGTTATAGCCCATCGTTTTTTGAATTTTTTAAAAATAAAATTAACCTCTTTTTTCATAATTTTTTTACATGGGCTATAGACCATACCGTCGTACGGCATACTATAGCACGCCGTTTTTCATCATTTTTGAGGTTTTGAAAAAAAAAAAAAAAAAAAAAACATGGGTTATAGCCCATCGTTTTTTGAATTTTTGAAAAATAAATTAACCTCTTTTTTCATCATTTTTTAACATGGGCTATAGACCATACCGTACGGCATACTATAGCACGCCGTTTTTCATCATTTTTGAGGATTTGAAAAAAATGAAAAAAAAAAAAAACATGGGTTATAGCCCATCGTTTTTTGAATTTTTGAAAAATAAATAAACCTCTTTTTTCATCATTTTTTAACATGGGCTATAGACCATACCGTACGGCATACTATAGCACGCCGTTTTTCATCATTTTTGAGGATTTGAAAAAAATGAAAAAAAAAAAAAACATGGGTTATAGCCCATCGTTTTTTGAATTTTTGAATTTTTTTTAATCCTCGTTTTTCATCATTTTTGAACATGTATATAGCCCATACCGTACGGCATACTATAGCACGCCGTTTTTCATCATTTTTGAGGATTTGAAAAAAAAACAAAAACAAAAAAAACATGGGTTATAGCCCATCATTTTTTAACATGGGCTATAGACCATACCGTACGGCATACTATAGCACGCCGTTTTTCATCATTTTTGAGGATTTGAAAAAAAACTAAAACAAAAAAAACATGGGTTATAGCCCATCGTTTTTTGAATTTTTGAAAAATAAAATTAACCTCTTTTTTCATCATTTTTTAACATGGGCTATAGACCATACCATACGGCATACTATAGCACGCAATTTTTCATCATTTTTGAGGTTTTGAAAAAAATGAAAAAAAAAAACAAACATGGGTTATAGCCCATCGTTTTTTGAAATTTTGTATTTTTTTTTTAACCTCGTTTTTCATCATTTTTGACCATGGGCTATGGCCCATACCGTACGGCATACTATAGCACGCCGTTTTTCATCATTTTTGAGGTTTTGAAAAAAATGAAAAAAAACAAAAACATGGGTTATAGCCCATCGTTTTTTTTAATTTTTGATTATTATTTTTTCCTCGTTTTTCATCATTTTTGAACATGGGCTATAGCCCATACCGTACGGCATACTATAGCACGCCGTTTTTCATCATTTTTGAGGTTTTGAAAAAAATGAAAAAAAAAACAAAACATGGGTTATAGCCCATCGTTTTTTGAATTTTTGAAAAATAAAATTAACCTATTTTTTCATCATTTTTGAACATGGGCTATAGCCCATACCGTACGACATACTATAGCACGCCGTTTTTCATCATTTTTGAGGATTTGAAAAAAAATAAAAAAAAATAAACATGGGTTATAGCCCATCGTTTTTTGAATTTTTGATTTTTTTTTAATCCTCGTTTTTCATCATTTTTGAACATGTATATAGCCCATACCGTACGGCATACTATAGCACGCCGTTTTTCATCATTTTTGAGGATTTGAAAAAAAACAAAAACAAAAAAAACATGGGTTATAGCCCATCGTTTTTTGAATTTTTTAAAATAAAATTAACCTCTTTTTTCATAATTTTTTAACATGGGCTATAGACCATACCGTCGTACGGCATACTATAGCACGCCGTTTTTCATCATTTTTGAGGTTTTGAAAAATAAAAATAAAAAAAGAAAACATGGGTTATAGCCCATCGTTTTTTTAATTTTTGAAACATAAATTAACCTCTTTTTTCATCATTTTTTAACATGGGCTATAGACCATACCGTACGGCATATTATAGCACGCCGTTTTTCATCATTTTTGAGGATTTGAAAAAAATGAAAAAAAAAAAAAACATGGGTTATAGCCCATCGTTTTTTGAATTTTTGAATTTTTTTTAATCCTCGTTTTTCATCATTTTTGAACATGTATATAGCCCATACCGTACGGCATACTATAGCACGCCGTTTTTCATCATTTTTGAGGATTTGAAAAAAAAACAAAAACAAAAAAAACATGGGTTATAGCCCATCATTTTTTAACATGGGCTATAGACCATACCGTACGGCATACTATAGCACGCCGTTTTTCATCATTTTTGAGGATTTGAAAAAAAACTAAAACAAAAAAAACATGGGTTATAGCCCATCGTTTTTTGAATTTTTGAAAAATAAAATTAACCTCTTTTTTCATCATTTTTAAACATGGGCTATAGACCATACCATACGGCATACTATAGCACGCAATTTTTCATCATTTTTGAGGTTTTGAAAAAAATGAAAAAAAAAAACAAACATGGGTTATAGCCCATCGTTTTTTGAAATTTTGTATTTTTTTTTTAACCTCGTTTTTCATCATTTTTGACCATGGGCTATGGCCCATACCGTACGGCATACTATAGCACGCCGTTTTTCATCATTTTTGAGGTTTTGAAAAAAATGAAAAAAAACAAAAACATGGGTTATAGCCCATCGTTTTTTTTAATTTTTGATTATTATTTTTTCCTCGTTTTTCATCATTTTTGAACATGGGCTATAGCCCATACCGTACGGCATACTATAGCACGCCGTTTTTCATCATTTTTGAGGTTTTGAAAAAAATGAAAAAAAAAACAAAACATGGGTTATAGCCCATCGTTTTTTGAATTTTTGAAAAATAAAATTAACCTATTTTTTCATCATTTTTGAACATGGGCTATAGCCCATACCGTACGACATACTATAGCACGCCGTTTTTCATCATTTTTGAGGATTTGAAAAAAAATAAAAAAAAATAAACATGGGTTATAGCCCATCGTTTTTTGAATTTTTGATTTTTTTTTAATCCTCGTTTTTCATCATTTTTGAACATGTATATAGCCCATACCGTACGGCATACTATAGCACGCCGTTTTTCATCATTTTTGAGGATTTGAAAAAAAACAAAAACAAAAAAAACATGGGTTATAGCCCATCGTTTTTTGAATTTTTTAAAAATAAAATTAACCTCTTTTTTCATAATTTTTTAACATGGGCTATAGACCATACCGTCGTACGGCATACTATAGCACGCCGTTTTTCATCATTTTTGAGGTTTTGAAAAATAAAAATAAAAAAAGAAAACATGGGTTATAGCCCATCGTTTTTTTAATTTTTGAAAAATAAATTAACCTCTTTTTTCATCATTTTTTAACATGGGCTATAGACCATACCGTACGGCATACTATAGCACGCCGTTTTTCATCATTTTTGAGGATTTGAAAAAAAACGAAAACAAAAAAAACATGGGTTATAGCCCATCGTTTTTTTGAATTTTTGAAAAATAAAATTAACCTCTTTTTTCATCATTTTTTAACATGGGCTATAGACCATACCGTACGGCATACTATAGCACGCCGTTTTTCATCATTTTTGAGGTTTTGAAAAAAATGAAAAAAAAAAAAAACATGGGTTATAGCCCATCGTTTGTTGAAATTTTGTATTTTTTTTTTAACCTCGTTTTTCATCATTTTTGACCATGGGCTATGGCCCATACCGTACGGCATACTATAGCACGCCGTTTTTCATCATTTTTGAGGATTTGAAAAAAAACAAAAACAAAAAAAACATGGGTTATAGCCCATCGTTTTTTGAATTTTTTAAAAATAAAATTAACCTCTTTTTTCATAATTTTTTAACATGGGCTATAGACCATACCGTCGTACGGCATACTATAGCACGCCGTTTTTCATCATTTTTGAGGTTTTGAAAAAAAAAAAAAAAAAAGAAAACATGGGTTATAGCCCATCGTTTTTTTAATTTTTGAAAAATAAATTAACCTCTTTTTTCATCATTTTTTAACATGGGCTATAGACCATACCGTACGGCATACTATAGCACGCCGTTTTTCATCATTTTTGAGGATTTGAAAAAAAACGAAAACAAAAAAAACATGGGTTATAGCCCATCGTTTTTTTGAATTTTTGAAAAATAAAATTAACCTCTTTTTTCATCATTTTTTAACATGGGCTATAGACCATACCGTACGGCATACTATAGCACGCCGTTTTTCATCATTTTTGAGGTTTTGAAAAAAATGAAAAAAAAAAAAAACATGGGTTATAGCCCATCGTTTGTTGAAATTTTGTATTTTTTTTTTAACCTCGTTTTTCATCATTTTTGACCATGGGCTATGGCCCATACCGTACGGCATACTATAGCACGCCGTTTTTCATCATTTTTGAAAAATAAAATTAACCTATTTTTTCATCATTTTTGAACATGGGCTATAGCCCATACCGTACGACATACTATAGCACGCCGTTTTTATCATTTTTGAGGATTTGAAAAAAAAACAAAAAAAAAAACATGGGTTATAGCCCATCGTTTTTTGAATTTTTGAATTTTTTTTAATCCTCGTTTTTCATCATTTTTGAACATGTATATAGCCCATACCGTACGGCATACTATAGCACGCCGTTTTTCATCATTTTTGAGGATTTGAAAAAAAAAAAAAAAAAAAAACATGGGTTATAGCCCATCGTTTTTTGAATTTTTTTAAAATAAAATTAACCTATTTTTTCATATTTTTTAACATGGGCTATAGACCATACCGTCGTACGGCATACTATAGCACGCCGTTTTTCATCATTTTTGAGGTTTAAAAAAAAAAAAAAGAAAAAAAAAAAACATGGGTTATAGCCCATCGTTTTTTGAATTTTTGAAAAATAAATTAACCTCTTTTTTCATATTTTTTTAACATGGGCTATAGACCATACCGTACGGCATACTATAGCACGCCGTTTTTCATCATTTTTGAGGATTTGAAAAAAATGAAAAAAAAAAAAACATGGGTTATAGCCCATCGTTTTTTGATTTTTTTTTAAAATAAAATTAACCTGTTTTTTCATAATTTTTTAACATGGGCTATAGACCATACCGTACGGCATACTATAGCACGCCGTTTTTCATCATTTTTGAGGTTTTGAAAAAAACAAAAAAAACATGGGTTATAGCCCATCGTTTTTTGAATTTTTGAAAAATAGATTAACCTCTTTTTTCATCATTTTTTAACATGGGCTATAGACCATACCGTACGGCATACTATAGCACGCCGTTTTTCATCATTTTTGAGGATTTGAAAAAAATGAAAAAAAAACAAAACATGGGTTATAGCCCATCGTTTTTTGATTTTTTTAAAAATAAAATTAACCTGTTTTTTCATCATTTTTTAACATGGGCTATAGACCATACCGTACGGCATACTATAGCACGCCGTTTTTCATCATTTTTGAGGTTTTGAAAAAAACAAAAAAAACATGGGTTATAGCCCATCGTTTTTTTAATTTTTGAAAAATAAATTAACCTCTTTTTTCATCATTTTTTAACATGGGCTATAGACCATACCGTACGGCATACTATAGCACGCCGTTTTTCATCATTTTTGAGGTTTTGAAAAAAATGAAAAAAAAAAAAAACATGGGTTATAGCCCATCGTTTGTTGAAATTTTGTATTTTTTTTTTAACCTCGTTTTTCATCATTTTTGACCATGGGCTATGGCCCATACCGTACGGCATACTATAGCACGCCGTTTTTCATCATTTTTGAAAAATAAAATTAACCTATTTTTTCATCATTTTTGAACATGGGCTATAGCCCATACCGTACGACATACTATAGCACGCCGTTTTTATCATTTTTGAGGATTTGAAAAAAAAAAAAAAAAAAAAACATGGGTTATAGCCCATCGTTTTTTGAATTTTTGAATATTTTTTAATCCTCGTTTTTCATCATTTTTGAACATGTATATAGCCCATACCGTACGGCATACTATAGCACGCCGTTTTTCATCATTTTTGAGGATTTGAAAAAAAACAAAAAAAAAAACATGGGTTATAGCCCATCGTTTTTTGAATTTCTTTAAAATAAAATTAACCTATTTTTTCATATTTTTTAACATGGGCTATAGACCATACCGTCGTACGGCATACTATAGCACGCCGTTTTTCATCATTTTTGAGGTTTAAAAAAAAAAAAAAGAAAAAAAAAAAACATGGGTTATAGCCCATCGTTTTTTGAATTTTTGAAAAATAAATTAACCTCTTTTTTCATATTTTTTTAACATGGGCTATAGACCATACCGTACGGCATACTATAGCACGCCGTTTTTCATCATTTTTGAGGATTTGAAAAAAATGAAAAAAAAAAAAACATGGGTTATAGCCCATCGTTTTTTGATTTTTTTTTAAAATAAAATTAACCTG
Organism: Protomyctophum parallelum; assembly: GCF_964188405.1. Lineage (NCBI taxonomy): Eukaryota > Metazoa > Chordata > Actinopteri > Myctophiformes > Myctophidae > Protomyctophum > Protomyctophum parallelum. The sequence goes on along the minus strand of NC_139702.1, from coordinate 36,838,515 downwards.
TTTTTTCATAATTTTTTAACATGGGCTATAGACCATACCGTACGGCATACTATAGCACGCCGTTTTTCATCATTTTTGAGGTTTTGAAAAAAACAAAAAAAACATGGGTTATAGCCCATCGTTTTTTGAATTTTTGAAAAATAGATTAACCTCTTTTTTCATCATTTTTTAACATGGGCTATAGACCATACCGTACGGCATACTATAGCACGCCGTTTTTCATCATTTTTGAGGATTTGAAAAAAATGAAAAAAAAACAAAACATGGGTTATAGCCCATCGTTTTTTGATTTTTTTAAAAATAAAATTAACCTGTTTTTTCATCATTTTTTAACATGGGCTATAGACCATACCGTACGGCATACTATAGCACGCCGTTTTTCTACATTTTTGAGGTTTTGAAAAAAACAAAAAAAACATGGGTTATAGCCCATCGTTTTTTTAATTTTTGAAAAATAAATTAACCTCTTTTTTCATCATTTTTTAACATGGGCTATAGACCATACCGTACGGCATACTATAGCACGCCGTTTTTCATCATTTTTGAGGATTTGAAAAAAAAAAAAAAAACATGGGTTATAGCCCATCGTTTTTTGAATTTTTGTATTTTATTTTTTAACCTCGTTTTTCATCATTTTTGACCATGGGCTATGGCCCATACCGTACGGCATACTATAGCACGCCGTTTTTCATCATTTTTGAGGATTTGAAAAAAAAAAAAAAAAAAAAAAACATGGGTTATAGCCCATCGTTTTTTGAATTTTTAAAAAATAAAATTAACCTCTTTTTTCATAATTTTTTAACATGGGCTATAGACCATACCGTCGTACGGCATACTATAGCACGCCGTTTTTCATCATTTTTGAGGTTTTGAAAAAAAAAAAAAAAAAAAAAAAACATGGGTTATAGCCCATCGTTTTTTGAATTTTTGAAAAATAAATTAACCTCTTTTTTCATCATTTTTTAACATGGGCTATAGACCATACCGTACGGCATACTATAGCACGCCGTTTTTCATCATTTTTGAGGATTTGAAAAAAATGAAAAAAAAAAAAAACATGGGTTATAGCCCATCGTTTTTTGAATTTTTGAAAAATAAATAAACCTCTTTTTTCATCATTTTTTAACATGGGCTATAGACCATACCGTACGGCATACTATAGCACGCCGTTTTTCATCATTTTTGAGGATTTGAAAAAAAAAAAAAAAAAAAAAAACATGGGTTATAGCCCATCGTTTTTTGAATTTTTTAAAAATAAAATTAACCTCTTTTTTCATAATTTTTTAACATGGGCTATAGACCATACCGTCGTACGGCATACTATAGCACGCAGTTTTTCATCATTTTTGAGGTTTAAAAAAAAAAAAAAAAAAAAGAAAACATGGGTTATAGCCCATCGTTTTTTTAATTTTTGAAAAATAAATTAACCTCTTTTTTCATCATTTTTTAACATGGGCTATAGACCATACCGTACGGCATACTATAGCACGCCGTTTTTCATCATTTTTGAGGATTTGAAAAAAAACGAAAACAAAAAAAACATGGGTTATAGCCCATCGTTTTTTTGAATTTTTGAAAAATAAAATTAACCTCTTTTTTCATCATTTTTTAACATGGGCTATAGACCATACCGTACGGCATACTATAGCACGCCGTTTTTCATCATTTTTGAGGTTTTGAAAAAAATGAAAAAAAAAAAAAACATGGGTTATAGCCCATCGTTTGTTGAAATTTTGTATTTTTTTTTTAACCTCGTTTTTCATCATTTTTGACCATGGGCTATGGCCCATACCGTACGGCATACTATAGCACGCCGTTTTTCATCATTTTTGAGGTTTTGAAAAAAATGAAAAAAAACAAAAACATGGGTTATAGCCCATCGTTTTTTTGAATTTTTGATTATTATTTTTTCCTCGTTTTTCATCATTTTTGAACATGGGCTATAGCCCATACCGTACGGCATACTATAGCACGCCGTTTTTCATCATTTTTGAAAAATAAAATTAACCTATTTTTTCATCATTTTTGAACATGGGCTATAGCCCATACCGTACGACATACTATAGCACGCCGTTTTTATCATTTTTGAGGATTTGAAAAAAAAAAAAAAAAAAAAACATGGGTTATAGCCCATCGTTTTTTGAATTTTTGAATTTTTTTTAATCCTCGTTTTTCATCATTTTTGAACATGTATATAGCCCATACCGTACGGCATACTATAGCACGCCGTTTTTCATCATTTTTGAGGATTTGAAAAAAAAAAAAAAAAAAAAACATGGGTTATAGCCCATCGTTTTTTGAATTTTTTTAAAATAAAATTAACCTATTTTTTCATATTTTTTAACATGGGCTATAGACCATACCGTCGTACGGCATACTATAGCACGCCGTTTTTCATCATTTTTGAGGTTTAAAAAAAAAAAAAAGAAAAAAAAAAAACATGGGTTATAGCCCATCGTTTTTTGAATTTTTGAAAAATAAATTAACCTCTTTTTTCATATTTTTTTAACATGGGCTATAGACCATACCGTACGGCATACTATAGCACGCCGTTTTTCATCATTTTTGAGGATTTGAAAAAAATAAAAAAAAAAAAAACATGGGTTATAGCCCATCGTTTTTTGATTTTTTTTAAAAATAAAATTAACCTGTTTTTTCATAATTTTTTAACATGGGCTATAGACCATACCGTACGGCATACTATAGCACGCCGTTTTTCATCATTTTTGAGGTTTTGAAAAAAACAAAAAAAACATGGGTTATAGCCCATCGTTTTTTGAATTTTTGAAAAATAGATTAACCTCTTTTTTCATCATTTTTTAACATGGGCTATAGACCATACCGTACGGCATACTATAGCACGCCGTTTTTCATCATTTTTGAGGATTTGAAAAAAATGAAAAAAAAACAAAACATGGGTTATAGCCCATCGTTTTTTGATTTTTTTAAAAATAAAATTAACCTGTTTTTTCATCATTTTTTAACATGGGCTATAGACCATACCGTACGGCATACTATAGCACGCCGTTTTTCATCATTTTTGAGGTTTTGAAAAAAACAAAAAAAACATGGGTTATAGCCCATCGTTTTTTTAATTTTTGAAAAATAAATTAACCTCTTTTTTCATCATTTTTTAACATGGGCTATAGACCATACCGTACGGCATACTATAGCACGCCGTTTTTCATCATTTTTGAGGATTTGAAAAAAAAAAAAAAAACATGGGTTATAGCCCATCGTTTTTTGAATTTTTGTATTTTATTTTTTAACCTCGTTTTTCATCATTTTTGACCATGGGCTATGGCCCATACCGTACGGCATACTATAGCACGCCGTTTTTCATCATTTTTGAGGTTTTGAAAAAAATGAAAAAAAAAAAAAAAACATGGGTTATAGCCCATCGTTTTTTGAATTTTTTAAAAATAAAATTAACCTCTTTTTTCATAATTTTTTAACATGGGCTATAGACCATACCGTCGTACGGCATACTATAGCACGCCGTTTTTCATCATTTTTGAGGTTTTGAAAAAAAAAAAACAAAAAAAAAAACATGGGTTATAGCCCATCGTTTTTTGAATTTTTGAAAAATAAATTAACCTCTTTTTTCATCATTTTTTAACATGGGCTATAGACCATACCGTACGGCATACTATAGCACGCCGTTTTTCATCATTTTTGAGGATTTGAAAAAAATGAAAAAAAAAAAAAACATGGGTTATAGCCCATCGTTTTTTGAATTTTTGAAAAATAAATAAACCTCTTTTTTCATCATTTTTTAACATGGGCTATAGACCATACCGTACGGCATACTATAGCACGCCGTTTTTCATCATTTTTGAGGATTTGAAAAAAAAAAAAAAAAAAAAAAACATGGGTTATAGCCCATCGTTTTTTGAATTTTTGAAAAATAAATTAACCTATTTTTTCATCATTTTTTAACATGGGCTATAGACCATACCGTACGGCATACTATAGCACGCCGTTTTTCATCATTTTTGAGGATTTGAAAAAAAACTAAAACAAAAAAAACATGGGTTATAGCCCATCGTTTTTTTAATTTTTGAAAAATAAAATTAACCTCTTTTTTCATCATTTTTTAACATGGGCTATAGACCATACCGTACGGCATACTATAGCACGCAGTTTTTCATCATTTTTGAGGTTTTGAAAAAAATGAAAAAAAAAACAAACATGGGTTATAGCCCATCGTTTTTTGAAATTTTGTATTTTTTTTTTAACCTCGTTTTTCATCATTTTTGACCATGGGCTATGGCCCATACCGTACGGCATACTATAGCACGCCGTTTTTCATCATTTTTGAGGTTTTGAAAAAAATGAAAAAAAACAAAAACATGGGTTATAGCCCATCGTTTTTTTTAATTTTTGATTATTATTTTTTCCTCGTTTTTCATCATTTTTGAACATGGGCTATAGCCCATACCGTACGGCATACTATAGCACGCCGTTTTTCATCATTTTTGAGGTTTTGAAAAAAATGAAAAAAAAAAACAAAACATGGGTTATAGCCCATCGTTTTTTGAATTTTTTTAAAATAAAATTAACCTGTTTTTTCATCATTTTTTAACATGGGCTATAGACCATACCGTACGGCATACTATAGCACGCCGTTTTTCATCATTTTTGAGGTTTTGAAAAAAACAAAAAAAACATGGGTTATAGCCCATCGTTTTTTGAATTTTTGAAAAATAAATTAACCTCTTTTTTCATCATTTTTTAACATGGGCTATAGACCATACCGTACGGCATACTATAGCACGCCGTTTTTCATCATTTTTGAGGATTTGAAAAAAATGAAAAAAAAACAAAACATGGGTTATAGCCCATCGTTTTTTGATTTTTTTAAAAATAAAATTAACCTGTTTTTTCATCATTTTTTAACATGGGCTATAGACCATACCGTACGGCATACTATAGCACGCCGTTTTTCATCATTTTTGAGGTTTTGAAAAAAACAAAAAAAACATGGGTTATAGCCCATCGTTTTTTTAATTTTTGAAAAATAAATTAACCTCTTTTTTCATCATTTTTTAACATGGGCTATAGACCATACCGTACGGCATACTATAGCACGCCGTTTTTCATCATTTTTGAGGTTTTGAAAAAAAAAAAAAAAAAAAAAACATGGGTTATAGCCCATCGTTTTTTGAATTTTTTAAAAATAAAATTAACCTCTTTTTTCATAATTTTTTAACATGGGCTATAGACCATACCGTCGTACGGCATACTATAGCACGCCGTTTTTCATCATTTTTGAGGTTTAAAAAAAAAAAAAAGAAAAAAAAAAAAAACATGGGTTATAGCCCATCGTTTTTTGAATTTTTGAAAAATAAATTAACCTCTTTTTTCATCATTTTTTAACATGGGCTATAGACCATACCGTACGGCATACTATAGCACGCCGTTTTTCATCATTTTTGAGGATTTGAAAAAAATGGAAAAAAAAAAAAACATGGGTTATAGCCCATCGTTTTTTGATTTTTTTAAAAATAAAATTAACCTGTTTTTTCATCATTTTTTAACATGGGCTATAGACCATACCGTACGGCATACTATAGCACGCCGTTTTTCATCATTTTTGAGGTTTTGAAAAAAACAAAAAAAACATGGGTTATAGCCCATCGTTTTTTGAATTTTTGAAAAATAAATTAACCTCTTTTTTCATCATTTTTTAACATGGGCTATAGACCATACCGTACGGCATACTATAGCACGCCGTTTTTCATCATTTTTGAGGATTTGAAAAAAATGAAAAAAAACAAAACATGGGTTATAGCCCATCGTTTTTTGAATTTTTGATTTTTTTTTTAACCTCGTTTTTCATCATTTTTGACCATGTGCTATGGCCCATACCGTACGGCATACTATAGCACGCCGTTTTTCATCATTTTTGAGGTTTTGAAAAAAATGAAAAAAAAAAAAAACATGGGTTATAGCCCATCGTTTTTTGAATTTTTGTATTTTTTTTTTAACCTCGTTTTTCATCATTTTTGACCATGGGCTATGGCCCATACCGTACGGCATACTATAGCACGCCGTTTTTCATCATTTTTGAGGTTTTGAAAAAAATGAAAAAAAAAAAAAAACATGGGTTATAGCCCATCGTTTTTTGAATTTTTGAAAATTTTTTAATCCTCGTTTTTCATCATTTTTGAACATGTATATAGCCCATACCGTACGGCATACTATAGCACGCAGTTTTTCATCATTTTTGAGGATTTGAAAAAAAAACAAAAACAAAAAAAACATGGGTTATAGCCCATCGTTTTTTGAATTTTTTAAAAATAAAATTAACCTCTTTTTTCATAATTTTTTAACATGGGCTATAGACCATACCGTCGTACGGCATACTATAGCACGCCGTTTTTCATCATTTTTGAGGTTTTGAAAAAAAAAAAAAAAAAAAAAACATGGGTTATAGCCCATCGTTTTTTGAATTTTTGAAAAATAAATTAACCTCTTTTTTCATCATTTTTTAACATGGGCTATAGACCATACCGTACGGCATACTATAGCACGCCGTTTTTCATCATTTTTGAGGATTTGAAAAAAATGAAAAAAAAAAAAAACATGGGTTATAGCCCATCGTTTTTTGAATTTTTGAAAAATAAATAAACCTCTTTTTTCATCATTTTTTAACATGGGCTATAGACCATACCGTACGGCATACTATAGCACGCCGTTTTTCATCATTTTTGAGGATTTGAAAAAAATGAAAAAAAAAAAAAACATGGGTTATAGCCCATCGTTTTTTGAATTTTTGAATTTTTTTTAATCCTCGTTTTTCATCATTTTTGAACATGTATATAGCCCATACCGTACGGCATACTATAGCACGCCGTTTTTCATCATTTTTGAGGATTTGAAAAAAAAACAAAAACAAAAAAAACATGGGTTATAGCCCATCATTTTTTAACATGGGCTATAGACCATACCGTACGGCATACTATAGCACGCCGTTTTTCATCATTTTTGAGGATTTGAAAAAAAACTAAAACAAAAAAAACATGGGTTATAGCCCATCGTTTTTTGAATTTTTGAAAAATAAAATTAACCTCTTTTTTCATCATTTTTTAACATGGGCTATAGACCATACCATACGGCATACTATAGCACGCAATTTTTCATCATTTTTGAGGTTTTGAAAAAAATGAAAAAAAAAAACAAACATGGGTTATAGCCCATCGTTTTTTGAAATTTTGTATTTTTTTTTTAACCTCGTTTTTCATCATTTTTGACCATGGGCTATGGCCCATACCGTACGGCATACTATAGCACGCCGTTTTTCATCATTTTTGAGGATTTGAAAAAAAACGAAAACAAAAAAAACATGGGTTATAGCCCATCGTTTTTTTGAATTTTTGAAAAATAAAATTAACCTCTTTTTTCATCATTTTTTAACATGGGCTATAGACCATACCGTACGGCATACTATAGCACGCCGTTTTTCATCATTTTTGAGGTTTTGAAAAAAATGAAAAAAAAAAAAAACATGGGTTATAGCCCATCGTTTGTTGAAATTTTGTATTTTTTTTTTAACCTCGTTTTTCATCATTTTTGACCATGGGCTATGGCCCATACCGTACGGCATACTATAGCACGCCGTTTTTCATCATTTTTGAGGTTTTGAAAAAAATGAAAAAAAACAAAAACATGGGTTATAGCCCATCGTTTTTTTGAATTTTTGATTATTATTTTTTCCTCGTTTTTCATCATTTTTGAACATGGGCTATAGCCCATACCGTACGGCATACTATAGCACGCCGTTTTTCATCATTTTTGAAAAATAAAATTAACCTATTTTTTCATCATTTTTGAACATGGGCTATAGCCCATACCGTACGACATACTATAGCACGCCGTTTTTATCATTTTTGAGGATTTGAAAAAAAAAAAAAAAAAAAAACATGGGTTATAGCCCATCGTTTTTTGAATTTTTGAATTTTTTTTAATCCTCGTTTTTCATCATTTTTGAACATGTATATAGCCCATACCGTACGGCATACTATAGCACGCCGTTTTTCATCATTTTTGAGGATTTGAAAAAAAAAAAAAAAAAAAAACATGGGTTATAGCCCATCGTTTTTTGAATTTTTTTAAAATAAAATTAACCTATTTTTTCATATTTTTTAACATGGGCTATAGACCATACCGTCGTACGGCATACTATAGCACGCCGTTTTTCATCATTTTTGAGGTTTAAAAAAAAAAAAAAGAAAAAAAAAAAACATGGGTTATAGCCCATCGTTTTTTGAATTTTTGAAAAATAAATTAACCTCTTTTTTCATATTTTTTTAACATGGGCTATAGACCATACCGTACGGCATACTATAGCACGCCGTTTTTCATCATTTTTGAGGATTTGAAAAAAATGAAAAAAAAAAAAACATGGGTTATAGCCCATCGTTTTTTGATTTTTTTTTTAAATAAAATTAACCTGTTTTTTCATAATTTTTTAACATGGGCTATAGACCATACCGTACGGCATACTATAGCACGCCGTTTTTCATCATTTTTGAGGTTTTGAAAAAAACAAAAAAAACATGGGTTATAGCCCATCGTTTTTTGAATTTTTGAAAAATAGATTAACCTCTTTTTTCATCATTTTTTAACATGGGCTATAGACCATACCGTACGGCATACTATAGCACGCCGTTTTTCATCATTTTTGAGGATTTGAAAAAAATGAAAAAAAAACAAAACATGGGTTATAGCCCATCGTTTTTAGATTTTTTTAAAAATAAAATTAACCTGTTTTTTCATCATTTTTTAACATGGGCTATAGACCATACCGTACGGCATACTATAGCACGCCGTTTTTCATCATTTTTGAGGTTTTGAAAAAAACAAAAAAAACATGGGTTATAGCCCATCGTTTTTTTAATTTTTGAAAAATAAATTAACCTCTTTTTTCATCATTTTTTAACATGGGCTATAGACCATACCGTACGGCATACTATAGCACGCCGTTTTTCATCATTTTTGAGGATTTGAAAAAAAAAAAAAAAACATGGGTTATAGCCCATCGTTTTTTGAATTTTTGTATTTTATTTTTTAACCTCGTTTTTCATCATTTTTGACCATGGGCTATGGCCCATACCGTACGGCATACTATAGCACGCCGTTTTTCATCATTTTTGAGGTTTTGAAAAAAATGAAAAAAAAAAAAAAAACATGGGTTATAGCCCATCGTTTTTTGAATTTTTTAAAAATAAAATTAACCTCTTTTTTCATAATTTTTTAACATGGGCTATAGACCATACCGTCGTACGGCATACTATAGCACGCCGTTTTTCATCATTTTTGAGGTTTTGAAAAAAAAAAAAAAAAAAAAAAACATGGGTTATAGCCCATCGTTTTTTGAATTTTTGAAAAATAAATTAACCTCTTTTTTCATCATTTTTTAACATGGGCTATAGACCATACCGTACGGCATACTATAGCACGCCGTTTTTCATCATTTTTGAGGATTTGAAAAAAATGAAAAAAAAAAAAAACATGGGTTATAGCCCATCGTTTTTTGAATTTTTGAAAAATAAATAAACCTCTTTTTTCATCATTTTTTAACATGGGCTATAGACCATACCGTACGGCATACTATAGCACGCCGTTTTTCATCATTTTTGAGGATTTGAAAAAAAAAAAAAAAAAAAAAAACATGGGTTATAGCCCATCGTTTTTTGAATTTTTGAAAAATAAATTAACCTATTTTTTCATCATTTTTTAACATGGGCTATAGACCATACCGTACGGCATACTATAGCACGCCGTTTTTCATCATTTTTGAGGATTTGAAAAAAAACTAAAACAAAAAAAACATGGGTTATAGCCCATCGTTTTTTTAATTTTTGAAAAATAAAATTAACCTCTTTTTTCATCATTTTTTAACATGGGCTATAGACCATACCGTACGGCATACTATAGCACGCAGTTTTTCATCATTTTTGAGGTTTTGAAAAAAATGAAAAAAAAAACAAACATGGGTTATAGCCCATCGTTTTTTGAAATTTTGTATTTTTTTTTTAACCTCGTTTTTCATCATTTTTGACCATGGGCTATGGCCCATACCGTACGGCATACTATAGCACGCCGTTTTTCATCATTTTTGAGGTTTTGAAAAAAATGAAAAAAAACAAAAACATGGGTTATAGCCCATCGTTTTTTTTAATTTTTGATTATTATTTTTTCCTCGTTTTTCATCATTTTTGAACATGGGCTATAGCCCATACCGTACGGCATACTATAGCACGCCGTTTTTCATCATTTTTGAGGTTTTGAAAAAAATGAAAAAAAAAAAAAAAACATGGGTTATAGCCCATCGTTTTTTGAATTTTTTTAAAATAAAATTAACCTGTTTTTTCATCATTTTTTAACATGGGCTATAGACCATACCGTACGGCATACTATAGCACGCCGTTTTTCATCATTTTTGAGGTTTTGAAAAAAACATGGGTTATAGCCCATCGTTTTTTGAATTTTTGAAAAATAAATTAACCTCTTTTTTCATCATTTTTTAACATGGGCTATAGACCATACCGTACGGCATACTATAGCACGCCGTTTTTCATCATTTTTGAGGATTTGAAAAAAATGAAAAAAAAACAAAACATGGGTTATAGCCCATCGTTTTTTGATTTTTTTAAAAATAAAATTAACCTGTTTTTTCATCATTTTTTAACATGGGCTATAGACCATACCGTACGGCATACTATAGCACGCCGTTTTTCATCATTTTTGAGGTTTTGAAAAAAACAAAAAAAACATGGGTTATAGCCCATCGTTTTTTTAATTTTTGAAAAATAAATTAACCTCTTTTTTCATCATTTTTTAACATGGGCTATAGACCATACCGTACGGCATACTATAGCACGCCGTTTTTCATCATTTTTGAGGATTTGAAAAAAACAAAAAAAAAAAACATGGGTTATAGCCCATCGTTTTTTGAATTTTTGTATTTTATTTTTTAACCTCGTTTTTCATCATTTTTGACCATGGGCTATGGCCCATACCGTACGGCATACTATAGCACGCCGTTTTTCATCATTTTTGAGGTTTTGAAAAAAAAAAAAAAAAAAAAAACATGGGTTATAGCCCATCGTTTTTTGAATTTTTTTAAAATAAAATTAACCTCTTTTTTCATAATTTTTTAACATGGGCTATAGACCATACCGTCGTACGGCATACTATAGCACGCCGTTTTTCATCATTTTTGAGGTTTAAAAAAAAAAAAAAGAAAAAAAAAAAAAACATGGGTTATAGCCCATCGTTTTTTGAATTTTTGAAAAATAAATTAACCTCTTTTTTCATCATTTTTTAACATGGGCTATAGACCATACCGTACGGCATACTATAGCACGCCGTTTTTCATCATTTTTGAGGATTTGAAAAAAATGGAAAAAAAAAAAAACATGGGTTATAGCCCATCGTTTTTTGATTTTTTTAAAAATAAAATTAACCTGTTTTTTCATCATTTTTTAACATGGGCTATAGACCATACCGTACGGCATACTATAGCACGCCGTTTTTCATCATTTTTGAGGTTTTGAAAAAAACAAAAAAAACATGGGTTATAGCCCATCGTTTTTTGAATTTTTGAAAAATAAATTAACCTCTTTTTTCATCATTTTTTAACATGGGCTATAGACCATACCGTACGGCATACTATAGCACGCCGTTTTTCATCATTTTTGAGGATTTGAAAAAAATGAAAAAAAAACAAAACATGGGTTATAGCCCATCGTTTTTTGAATTTTTGATTTTTTTTTTAACCTCGTTTTTCATCATTTTTGACCATGTGCTATGGCCCATACCGTACGGCATACTATAGCACGCCGTTTTTCATCATTTTTGAGGTTTTGAAAAAAATGAAAAAAAAAAAAAACATGGGTTATAGCCCATCGTTTTTTGAATTTTTGAATTTTTTTTAATCCTCGTTTTTCATCATTTTTGAACATGTATATAGCCCATACCGTACGGCATACTATAGCACGCCGTTTTTCATCATTTTTGAGGATTTGAAAAAAAAACAAAAACAAAAAAAACATGGGTTATAGCCCATCGTTTTTTTAAATTTTGTATTTTTTTTTTAACCTCGTTTTTCATCATTTTTGACCATGGGCTATGGCCCATACCGTACGGCATACTATAGCACGCCGTTTTTCATCATTTTTGAGGTTTTGAAAAAAATGAAAAAAAAAAAAAAACATGGGTTATAGCCCATCGTTTTTTGAATTTTTGAAATTTTTTTAATCCTCGTTTTTCATCATTTTTGAACATGTATATAGCCCATACCGTACGGCATACTATAGCACGCAGTTTTTCATCATTTTTGAGGATTTGAAAAAAAAACAAAAACAAAAAAAACATGGGTTATAGCCCATCGTTTTTTGAATTTTTTAAAAATAAAATTAACCTCTTTTTTCATAATTTTTTAACATGGGCTATAGACCATACCGTCGTACGGCATACTATAGCACGCCGTTTTTCATCATTTTTGAGGTTTTGAAAAAAAAAAAAAAAAAAAAAACATGGGTTATAGCCCATCGTTTTTTGAATTTTTGAAAAATAAATTAACCTCTTTTTTCATCATTTTTTAACATGGGCTATAGACCATACCGTACGGCATACTATAGCACGCCGTTTTTCATCATTTTTGAGGATTTGAAAAAAATGAAAAAAAAAAAAAACATGGGTTATAGCCCATCGTTTTTTGAATTTTTGAAAAATAAATAAACCTCTTTTTTCATCATTTTTTAACATGGGCTATAGACCATACCGTACGGCATACTATAGCACGCCGTTTTTCATCATTTTTGAGGATTTGAAAAAAATGAAAAAAAAAAAAAACATGGGTTATAGCCCATCGTTTTTTGAATTTTTGAATTTTTTTTAATCCTCGTTTTTCATCATTTTTGAACATGTATATAGCCCATACCGTACGGCATACTATAGCACGCCGTTTTTCATCATTTTTGAGGATTTGAAAAAAAAACAAAAACAAAAAAAACATGGGTTATAGCCCATCATTTTTTAACATGGGCTATAGACCATACCGTACGGCATACTATAGCACGCCGTTTTTCATCATTTTTGAGGATTTGAAAAAAAACTAAAACAAAAAAAACATGGGTTATAGCCCATCGTTTTTTGAATTTTTGAAAAATAAAATTAACCTCTTTTTTCATCATTTTTTAACATGGGCTATAGACCATACCATACGGCATACTATAGCACGCAATTTTTCATCATTTTAGAGGTTTTGAAAAAAATGAAAAAAAAAAACAAACATGGGTTATAGCCCATCGTTTTTTGGAATTTTGTATTTTTTTCTTAACCTCGTTTTTCATCATTTTTGACCATGGGCTATGGCCCATACCGTACGGCATACTATAGCACGCCGTTTTTCATCATTTTTGAGGTTTTGAAAAAAATGAAAAAAAACAAAAACATGGGTTATAGCCCATCGTTTTTTTTAATTTTTGATTATTATTTTTTCCTCGTTTTTCATCATTTTTGAACATGGGCTATAGCCCATACCGTACGGCATACTATAGCACGCCGTTTTTCATCATTTTTGAGGTTTTGAAAAAAATGAAAAAAAAAACAAAACATGGGTTATAGCCCATCGTTTTTTGAATTTTTGAAAAATAAAATTAACCTATTTTTTCATCATTTTTGAACATGGGCTATAGCCCATACCGTACGACATACTATAGCACGCCGTTTTTCATCATTTTTTGAGGATTTGAAAAAAAAAAAAAAAAAAGAAACATGGGTTATAGCCCATCGTTTTTTGAATTTTTGATTTTTTTTTAATCCTCGTTTTTCATCATTTTTGAACATGTATATAGCCCATACCGTACGGCATACTATAGCACGCCGTTTTTCATCATTTTTGAGGTTTTGAAAAAAATTAAAAAAAAAACAAAACATGGGTTATAGCCCATCGTTTTTTGAATTTTTGAAAAATAAAATTAACCTATTTTTTCATCATTTTTGAACATGGGCTATAGCCCATACCGTACGACATACTATAGCACGCCGTTTTTCATCATTTTTGAGGATTTGAAAAAAAAAAAAAACAAAAAAAACATGGGTTATAGCCCATCGTTTTTTGAATTTTTGAAAAATAAAATTAACCTATTTTTTCATCATTTTTGAACATGGGCTATAGCCCATACCGTACGACATACTATAGCACGCCGTTTTTCTACATTTTTGAGGATTTGAAAAAAAACTAAAACAAAAAAAACATGGGTTATAGCCCATCGTTTTTTGAATTTTAAAAAAATAAAATTAACCTCTTTTTTCATAATTTTTTAACATGGGCTATAGACCATACCGTACGGCATACTATAGCACGCCGTTTTTCATCATTTTTGAGGTTTTGAAAAAAACAAAAAAAACATGGGTTATAGCCCATCGTTATTTGAATTTTTTAAAAATAAATTAACCTCTTTTTTCATCATTTTTTAACATGGGCTATAGACCATACCGTACGGCATACTATAGCACGCCGTTTTTCATCATTTTTGAGGATTTGAAAAAAATGAAAAAAAAACAAAACATGGGTTATAGCCCATCGGTTTTTGAATTTTTGATTTTTTTTTAACCTTGTTTTTCATCATTTTTGACCATGTGCTATGGCCCATACCGTACGGCATACTATAGCACGCCGTTTTTCATCATTTTTGAGGTTTTGAAAAAAATGAAAAAAAAAAAAAAAACATGGGTTATAGCCCATCGTTTTTTGAATTTTTGAATTTTTTTTAATCCTCGTTTTTCATCATTTTTGAACATGTATATAGCCCATACCGTACGGCATACTATAGCACGCCGTTTTTCATCATTTTTGAGGATTTGAAAAAAAACAAAAACAAAAAAAACATGGGTTATAGCCCATCGTTTTTTGAATTTTTTAAAAATAAAATTAACCTCTTTTTTCATCATTTTTTAACATGGGCTATAGACCATACCGTACGGCATACTATAGCACGCCGTTTTTCATCATTTTTGAGGATTTGAAAAAAATGAAAACAAAAACAAAACATGGGTTATAGCCCATCGTTTTTTGAATTTTTGATTTTTTTTTAACCTCGTTTTTCATCATTTTTGACCATGTGCTATGGCCCATACCGTACGGCATACTATAGCACGCCGTTTTTCATCATTTTTGAGGTTTTGAAAAAAATGAAAAAAAAAAAAAAACATGGGTTATAGCCCATCGTTTTTTGAATTTTTGTATTTTTTTTTTAACCTCGTTTTTCATCATTTTTGACCATGGGCTATGGCCCATACCGTACGGCATACTATAGCACGCCGTTTTTCATCATTTTTGAGGTTTAAAAAAAAAAAAAAAAAAAAAAAACATGGGTTATAGCCCATCGTTTTTTGAATTTTTTAAAAATAAAATTAACCTCTTTTTTCATAATTTTTTAACATGGGCTATAGACCATACCGTCGTACGGCATACTATAGCACGCCGTTTTTCATCATTTTTGAGGTTTTGAAAAAAAAAAAAAACAAAAAAAACATGGGTTATAGCCCATCGTTTTTTTTTAATTTTTGAAAAATAAATTAACCTCTTTTTTCATCATTTTTTAACATGGGCTATAGACCATACCGTACGGCATACTATAGCACGCCGTTTTTCATCATTTTTGAGGATTTGAAAAAAAACTAAAACAAAAAAAACATGGGTTATAGCCCATCGTTTTTTGAATTTTTGAAAAATAAAATTAACCTCTTTTTTCATCATTTTTGAACATGGGCTATAGCCCATACCGTACGACATACTATAGCACGCCGTTTTTCATCATTTTTGAGGATTTGAAAAAAAAAAAAAAAATAGAAACATGGGTTATAGCCCATCGTTTTTTGAATTTTTGATTTTTTTTTAATCCTCGTTTTTCATCATTTTTGAACATGTATATAGCCCATACCGTGCGGCATACTATAGCACGCCGTTTTTCATCATTTTTGAGGATTTGAAAAAAAACTAAAACAAAAAAACATGGGTTATAGCCCATCGTTTTTTGAATTTTTAAAAAATAAAATTAACCTCTTTTTTCATAATTTTTTAACATGGGCTATAGACCATACCGTACGGCATACTATAGCACGCCGTTTTTCATCATTTTTGAGGTTTTGAAAAAAACATGGGTTATAGCCCATCGTTTTTTGATTTTTTTTAAAATAAATTAACCTCTTTTTTCATCATTTTTTAACATGGGCTATAGACCATACCGTACGGCATACTATAGCACGCCGTTTTTCATCATTTTTGAGGATTTGAAAAAAATGAAAAAAAAACAAAACATGGGTTATAGCCCATCGTTTTTTGAATTTTTGATTTTTTTTTTAACCTTGTTTTTCATCATTTTTGACCATGTGCTATGGCCCATACCGTACGGCATACTATAGCACGCCGTTTTTCATCATTTTTGAGGTTTTGAAAAAAATGAAAAAAAAAAGAAAACATGGGTTATAGCCCATCGTTTTTTGAATTTTTGAATTTTTTTTAATCCTCGTTTTTCATCATTTTTGAACATGTATATAGCCCATACCGTACGGCATACTATAGCACGCCGTTTTTCATCATTTTTGAGGATTTGAAAAAAAACAAAAACAAAAAAAACATGGGTTATAGCCCATCGTTTTTTGAATTTTTAAAAAATAAAATTAACCTCTTTTTTCATCATTTTTTAACATGGGCTATAGACCATACCGTACGGCATACTATAGCACGCCGTTTTTCATCATTTTTGAGGATTTGAAAAAAATGAAAACAAAAACAAAACATGGGTTATAGCCCATCGTTTTTTGAATTTTTGATTTTTTTTTTACCTCGTTTTTCATCATTTTTGACCATGTGCTATGGCCCATACCGTACGGCATACTATAGCACGCCGTTTTTCATCATTTTTGAGGTTTTGAAAAAAATGAAAAAAAAAAAAAAACATGGGTTATAGCCCATCGTTTTTTGAATTTTTGAATTTTTTTTAATCCTCGTTTTTCATCATTTTTGAACATGTATATAGCCCATACCGTACGGCATACTATAGCACGCCGTTTTTCATCATTTTTGAGGATTTGAAAAAAAACAAAAACAAAAAAAACATGGGTTATAGCCCATCGTTTTTTGAATTTTTAAAAAATAAAATTAACCTCTTTTTTCATCATTTTTTAACATGGGCTATAGACCATACCGTACGGCATACTATAGCACGCCGTTTTTCATCATTTTTGAGGATTTGAAAAAAATGAAAACAAAAACAAAACATGGGTTATAGCCCATCGTTTTTTGAATTTTTGATTTTTTTTTTTACCTCGTTTTTCATCATTTTTGACCATGTGCTATGGCCCATACCGTACGGCATACTATAGCACGCCGTTTTTCATCATTTTTGAGGTTTTGAAAAAAATGAAAAAAAAAAAAAAACATGGGTTATAGCCCATCGTTTTTTGAATTTTTGAATTTTTTTTAATCCTCGTTTTTCATCATTTTTGAACATGTATATAGCCCATACCGTACGGCATACTATAGCACGCCGTTTTTCATCATTTTTGAGGATTTGAAAAAAAACAAAAACAAAAAAAACATGGGTTATAGCCCATCGTTTTTTGAATTTTTAAAAAATAAAATTAACCTCTTTTTTCATCATTTTTTAACATGGGCTATAGACCATACCGTACGGCATACTATAGCACGCCGTTTTTCATCATTTTTGAGGTTTTGAAAAAAACATGGGTTATAGCCCATCGTTTTTTGAATTTTTTAAAAATAAATTAACCTCTTTTTTCATCATTTTTTAACATGGGCTATAGACCATACCGTACGGCATACTATAGCACGCCGTTTTTCATCATTTTTGAGGATTTGAAAAAAATGAAAAAAAAACAAAACATGGGTTATAGCCCATCGTTTTTTGAATTTTTGATTTTTTTTTAACCTTGTTTTTCATCATTTTTGACCATGTGCTATGGCCCATACCGTACGGCATACTATAGCACGCCGTTTTTCATCATTTTTGAGGTTTTGAAAAAAAAGAAAAAAAAAAGAAAACATGGGTTATAGCCCATCGTTTTTTGAATTTTTGAATTTTTTTTAATCCTCGTTTTTCATCATTTTTGAACATGTATATAGCCCATACCGTACGGCATACTATAGCACGCCGTTTTTCATCATTTTTGAGGATTTGAAAAAAAAACAAAAACAAAAAAAACATGGGTTATAGCCCATCGTTTTTTGAATTTTTAAAAAATAAAATTAACCTCTTTTTTCATCATTTTTTAACATGGGCTATAGACCATACCGTACGGCATACTATAGCACGCCGTTTTTCATCATTTTTGAGGATTTGAAAAAAATGAAAACAAAAACAAAACATGGGTTATAGCCCATCGTTTTTTGAATTTTTGATTTTTTTTTTAACCTCGTTTTTCATCATTTTTGACCATGTGCTATGGCCCATACCGTACGGCATACTATAGCACGCCGTTTTTCATCATTTTTGAGGTTTTGAAAAAAATGAAAAAAAAAAAAAAACATGGGTTATAGCCCATCGTTTTTTGAATTTTTGAATTTTTTTTAATCCTCGTTTTTCATCATTTTTGAACATGTATATAGCCCATACCGTACGGCATACTATAGCACGCCGTTTTTCATCATTTTTGAGGATTTGAAAAAAAAAAAAAAAAAAAAAAACATGGGTTATAGCCCATCGTTTTTTGAATTTTAAAAAAATAAAATTAACCTCTTTTTTCATCATTTTTTAACATGGGCTATAGACCATACCGTACGGCATACTATAGCACGCCGTTTTTCATCATTTTTGAGGATTTGAAAAAAAAAAAAAAAAAAAAAAACATGGGTTATAGCCCATCGTTTTTTGAATTTTTGTATTTTTTTTTTAACCTCGTTTTTCATCATTTTTGACCATGGGCTATGGCCCATACCGTACGGCATACTATAGCACGCCGTTTTTCATCATTTTTGAGGTTTTGAAAAAAAAAAAAAAAAAAAAAACATGGGTTATAGCCCATCGTTTTTTTAAATTTTTGAAAAATAAATTAACCTCTTTTTTCATCATTTTTTAACATGGGCTATAGACCATACCGTACGGCATACTATAGCACGCCGTTTTTCATCATTTTTGAGGATTTGAAAAAAAACTAAAACAAAAAAAACATGGGTTATAGCCCATCGTTTTTTGAATTTTTGAAAAATAAAATTAACCTCTTTTTTCATCATTTTTTAACATGGGCTATAGACCATACCGTACGGCATACTATAGCACGCCGTTTTTCATCATTTTTGAGGTTTTGAAAAAAACAAAAAAAACATGGGTTATAGCCCATCGTTTTTTGAATTTTTTAAAAATAAATTAACCTCTTTTTTCATCATTTTTTAACATGGGCTATAGACCATACCGTACGGCATACTATAGCACGCCGTTTTTCATCATTTTTGAGGATTTGAAAAAAATGAAAAAAAAACAAAACATGGGTTATAGCCCATCGTTTTTTGAATTTTTGAATTTTTTTTAACCTTGTTTTTCATCATTTTTGACCATGTGCTATGGCCCATACCGTACGGCATACTATAGCACGCCGTTTTTCATCATTTTTGAGGTTTTGAAAAAAAAGAAAAAAAAAAGAAAACATGGGTTATAGCCCATCGTTTTTTGAATTTTTGAATTTTTTTTAATCCTCGTTTTTCATCATTTTTGAACATGTATATAGCCCATACCGTACGGCATACTATAGCACGCCGTTTTTCATCATTTTTGAGGATTTGAAAAAAAACAAAAACAAAAAAAACATGGGTTATAGCCCATCGTTTTTTGAATTTTTTAAAAATAAAATTAACCTATTTTTTCATCATTTTTTAACATGGGCTATAGACCATACCGTACGGCATACTATAGCACGCCGTTTTTCTACATTTTTGAGGATTTGAAAAAAATGAAAACAAAAACAAAACATGGGTTATAGCCCATCGTTTTTTGAATTTTTGATTTTTTTTTTAACCTCGTTTTTCATCATTTTTGACCATGTGCTATGGCCCATACCGTACGGCATACTATAGCACGCCGTTTTTCATCATTTTTGAGGTTTTGAAAAAAATGAAAAAAAAAAAAAAACATGGGTTATAGCCCATCGTTTTTTGAATTTTTGAATTTTTTTTAATCCTCGTTTTTCATCATTTTTGAACATGTATATAGCCCATACCGTACGGCATACTATAGCACGCCGTTTTTCATCATTTTTGAGGATTTGAAAAAAAACAAAAACAAAAAAAACATGGGTTATAGCCCATCGTTTTTTGAATTTTTAAAAAATAAAATTAACCTCTTTTTTCATCATTTTTTAACATGGGCTATAGACCATACCGTACGGCATACTATAGCACGCCGTTTTTCATCATTTTTGAGGATTTGAAAAAAAAAAAAAAAAACATGGGTTATAGCCCATCGTTTTTTGAATTTTTTAAAAATAAAATTAACCTCTTTTTTCATCATTTTTTAACATGGGCTATAGACCATACCGTACGGCATACTATAGCACGCCGTTTTTCTACATTTTTGAGGATTTGAAAAAAATGAAAACAAAAACAAAACATGGGTTATAGCCCATCGTTTTTTGAATTTTTGATTTTTTTTTAACCTCGTTTTTCATCATTTTTGACCATGTGCTATGGCCCATACCGTACGGCATACTATAGCACGCCGTTTTTCATCATTTTTGAGGTTTTGAAAAAAATGAAAAAAAAAAAAAACATGGGTTATAGCCCATCGTTTTTTGAATTTTTGAAAATTTTTTAATCCTCGTTTTTCATCATTTTTGAACATGTATATAGCCCATACCGTACGGCATACTATAGCACGCCGTTTTTCATCATTTTTGAGGATTTGAAAAAAAACAAAAACAAAAAAAACATGGGTTATAGCCCATCGTTTTTTGAATTTTTAAAAAATAAAATTAACCTCTTTTTTCATCATTTTTTAACATGGGCTATAGACCATACCGTACGGCATACTATAGCACGCCGTTTTTCATCATTTTTGAGGATTTGAAAAAAGAAAAAAAAAAAAAAAAAAAAAACATGGGTTATAGCCCATCGTTTTTTGAATTTTTTAAAAATAAAATTAACCTCTTTTTTCATCATTTTTTAACATGGGCTATAGACCATACCGTACGGCATACTATAGCACGCCGTTTTTCTACATTTTTGAGGATTTGAAAAAAATGAAAACAAAAACAAAACATGGGTTATAGCCCATCGTTTTTTGAATTTTTGATTTTTTTTTTAACCTCGTTTTTCATCATTTTTGACCATGTGCTATGGCCCATACCGTACGGCATACTATAGCACGCCGTTTTTCATCATTTTTGAGGTTTTGAAAAAAATGAAAAAAAAAAAAAAACATGGGTTATAGCCCATCGTTTTTTGAATTTTTGAATTTTTTTTAATCCTCGTTTTTCATCATTTTTGAACATGTATATAGCCCATACCGTACGGCATACTATAGCACGCCGTTTTTCATCATTTTTGAGGATTTGAAAAAAAACAAAAACAAAAAAAACATGGGTTATAGCCCATCGTTTTTTGAATTTTTAAAAAATAAAATTAACCTCTTTTTTCATCATTTTTTAACATGGGCTATAGACCATACCGTACGGCATACTATAGCACGCCGTTTTTCATCATTTTTGAGGATTTGAAAAAAAAAAAAAAAAAAAAAAACATGGGTTATAGCCCATCGTTTTTTGAATTTTTTAAAAATAAAATTAACCTCTTTTTTCATCATTTTTTAACATGGGCTATAGACCATACCGTACGGCATACTATAGCACGCCGTTTTTCTACATTTTTGAGGATTTGAAAAAAATGAAAACAAAAACAAAACATGGGTTATAGCCCATCGTTTTTTGAATTTTTGATTTTTTTTTAACCTCGTTTTTCATCATTTTTGACCATGTGCTATGGCCCATACCGTACGGCATACTATAGCACGCCGTTTTTCATCATTTTTGAGGTTTTGAAAAAAATGAAAAAAAAAAAAAACATGGGTTATAGCCCATCGTTTTTTGAATTTTTGAAATTTTTTTAATCCTCGTTTTTCATCATTTTTGAACATGTATATAGCCCATACCGTACGGCATACTATAGCACGCCGTTTTTCATCATTTTTGAGGATTTGAAAAAAAACAAAAACAAAAAAAACATGGGTTATAGCCCATCGTTTTTTGAATTTTTAAAAAATAAAATTAACCTCTTTTTTCATCATTTTTTAACATGGGCTATAGACCATACCGTACGGCATACTATAGCACGCCGTTTTTCATCATTTTTGAGGATTTGAAAAAAGAAAAAAAAAAAAAAAAAAAAAACATGGGTTATAGCCCATCGTTTTTTGAATTTTTTAAAAATAAAATTAACCTCTTTTTTCATCATTTTTTAACATGGGCTATAGACCATACCGTACGGCATACTATAGCACGCCGTTTTTCTACATTTTTGAGGATTTGAAAAAAATGAAAACAAAAACAAAACATGGGTTATAGCCCATCGTTTTTTGAATTTTTGATTTTTTTTTTAACCTCGTTTTTCATCATTTTTGACCATGTGCTATGGCCCATACCGTACGGCATACTATAGCACGCCGTTTTTCATCATTTTTGAGGTTTTGAAAAAAATGAAAAAAAAAAAAAAACATGGGTTATAGCCCATCGTTTTTTGAATTTTTGAATTTTTTTTAATCCTCGTTTTTCATCATTTTTGAACATGTATATAGCCCATACCGTACGGCATACTATAGCACGCCGTTTTTCATCATTTTTGAGGATTTGAAAAAAAACAAAAACAAAAAAAACATGGGTTATAGCCCATCGTTTTATGAATTTTTAAAAAATAAAATTAACCTCTTTTTTCATCATTTTTTAACATGGGCTATAGACCATACCGTACGGCATACTATAGCACGCCGTTTTTCATCATTTTTGAGGATTTGAAAAAAAAAAAAAAAAAAAAAAACATGGGTTATAGCCCATCGTTTTTTGAATTTTTGTATTTTTTTTTAACCTCGTTTTTCATCATTTTTGACCATGGGCTATGGCCCATACCGTACGGCATACTATAGCACGCCGTTTTTCATCATTTTTGAGGTTTTGAAAAAAAAAAAAAAAAAAAAAAAAACATGGGTTATAGCCCATCGTTTTTTGAATTTTTGATTTTTTTTTAATCCTCGTTTTTCATCATTTTTGAACATGTATATAGCCCATACCGTACGGCATACTATAGCACGCCGTTTTTCATCATTTTTGAGGATTTGAAAAAAAACAAAAACAAAAAAAACATGGGTTATAGCCCATCGTTTTTTGAATTTTTAAAAAATAAAATTAACCTCTTTTTTCATAATTTTTTAACATGGGCTATAGACCATACCGTCGTACGGCATACTATAGCACGCCGTTTTTCATCATTTTTGAGGTTTAAAAAAAAAAAAAAAAAAAAAAAAACATGGGTTATAGCCCATCGTTTTTTGAATTTTTGAAAAATAAATTAACCTCTTTTTTCATCATTTTTTAACATGGGCTATAGACCATACCGTACGGCATACTATAGCACGCCGTTTTTCATCATTTTTGAGGATTTGAAAAAAATGAAAAAAACATGGGTTATAGCCCATCGTTTTTTTAATTTTTGAAAAATAAATTAACCTCTTTTTTCATCATTTTTTAACATGGGCTATAGACCATACCGTACGGCATACTATAGCACGCCGTTTTTCATCATTTTTGAGGTTTAAAAAAAAAAAAAAGAAAAAAAAAAAAAACATGGGTTATAGCCCATCGTTTTTTGAATTTTTGAAAAATAAATTAACCTCTTTTTTCATCATTTTTTAACATGGGCTATAGACCATACCGTACGGCATACTATAGCACGCCGTTTTTCATCATTTTTGAGGATTTGAAAAAAATGGAAAAAAAAAAAAACATGGGTTATAGCCCATCGTTTTTTGATTTTTTTAAAAATAAAATTAACCTGTTTTTTCATCATTTTTTAACATGGGCTATAGACCATACCGTACGGCATACTATAGCACGCCGTTTTTCATCATTTTTGAGGTTTTGAAAAAAACAAAAAAAACATGGGTTATAGCCCATCGTTTTTTGAATTTTTGAAAAATAAATTAACCTCTTTTTTCATCATTTTTTAACATGGGCTATAGACCATACCGTACGGCATACTATAGCACGCCGTTTTTCATCATTTTTGAGGATTTGAAAAAAATGAAAAAAAAACAAAACATGGGTTATAGCCCATCGTTTTTTGAATTTTTGATTTTTTTTTTAACCTCGTTTTTCATCATTTTTGACCATGTGCTATGGCCCATACCGTACGGCATACTATAGCACGCCGTTTTTCATCATTTTTGAGGTTTTGAAAAAAATGAAAAAAAAAAAAAACATGGGTTATAGCCCATCGTTTTTTGAATTTTTGAATTTTTTTTAATCCTCGTTTTTCATCATTTTTGAACATGTATATAGCCCATACCGTACGGCATACTATAGCACGCCGTTTTTCATCATTTTTGAGGATTTGAAAAAAAAACAAAAACAAAAAAAACATGGGTTATAGCCCATCGTTTTTTGAATTTTTTAAAAATAAAATTAACCTCTTTTTTCATAATTTTTTAACATGGGCTATAGACCATACCGTCGTACGGCATACTATAGCACGCCGTTTTTCATCATTTTTGAGGTTTTGAAAAAAAAAAAAAAAAAAAAACATGGGTTATAGCCCATCGTTTTTTGAATTTTTGAAAAATAAATTAACCTCTTTTTTCATCATTTTTTAACATGGGCTATAGACCATACCGTACGGCATACTATAGCACGCCGTTTTTCATCATTTTTGAGGATTTGAAAAAAATGAAAAAAAAAAAAAACATGGGTTATAGCCCATCGTTTTTTGAATTTTTGAAAAATAAATAAACCTCTTTTTTCATCATTTTTTAACATGGGCTATAGACCATACCGTACGGCATACTATAGCACGCCGTTTTTCATCATTTTTGAGGATTTGAAAAAAATGAAAAAAAAAAAAAACATGGGTTATAGCCCATCGTTTTTTGAATTTTTGAATTTTTTTTAATCCTCGTTTTTCATCATTTTTGAACATGTATATAGCCCATACCGTACGGCATACTATAGCACGCCGTTTTTCATCATTTTTGAGGATTTGAAAAAAAAACAAAAACAAAAAAAACATGGGTTATAGCCCATCATTTTTTAACATGGGCTATAGACCATACCGTACGGCATACTATAGCACGCCGTTTTTCATCATTTTTGAGGATTTGAAAAAAAACTAAAACAAAAAAAACATGGGTTATAGCCCATCGTTTTTTGAATTTTTGAAAAATAAATTAACCTCTTTTTTCATCATTTTTTAACATGGGCTATAGACCATACCGTACGGCATACTATAGCACGCCGTTTTTCATCATTTTTGAGGATTTGAAAAAAATGAAAAAAAAAAAAAACATGGGTTATAGCCCATCGTTTTTTGAATTTTTGAAAAATAAATAAACCTCTTTTTTCATCATTTTTTAACATGGGCTATAGACCATACCGTACGGCATACTATAGCACGCCGTTTTTCATCATTTTTGAGGATTTGAAAAAAATGAAAAAAAAAAAAAACATGGGTTATAGCCCATCGTTTTTTGAATTTTTGAATTTTTTTTAATCCTCGTTTTTCATCATTTTTGAACATGTATATAGCCCATACCGTACGGCATACTATAGCACGCCGTTTTTCATCATTTTTGAGGATTTGAAAAAAAAACAAAAACAAAAAAAACATGGGTTATAGCCCATCATTTTTTAACATGGGCTATAGACCATACCGTACGGCATACTATAGCACGCCGTTTTTCATCATTTTTGAGGATTTGAAAAAAAACTAAAACAAAAAAAACATGGGTTATAGCCCATCGTTTTTTGAATTTTTGAAAAATAAAATTAACCTCTTTTTTCATCATTTTTTAACATGGGCTATAGACCATACCATACGGCATACTATAGCACGCAATTTTTCATCATTTTTGAGGTTTTGAAAAAAATGAAAAAAAAAAACAAACATGGGTTATAGCCCATCGTTTTTTGAAATTTTGTATTTTTTTTTTAACCTCGTTTTTCATCATTTTTGACCATGGGCTATGGCCCATACCGTACGGCATACTATAGCACGCCGTTTTTCATCATTTTTGAGGTTTTGAAAAAAATGAAAAAAAACAAAAACATGGGTTATAGCCCATCGTTTTTTTTAATTTTTGATTATTATTTTTTCCTCGTTTTTCATCATCTTTGAACATGGGCTATAGCCCATACCGTACGGCATACTATAGCACGCCGTTTTTCATCATTTTTGAGGTTTTGAAAAAAATGAAAAAAAAAACAAAACATGGGTTATAGCCCATCGTTTTTTGAATTTTTGAAAAATAAAATTAACCTATTTTTTCATCATTTTTGAACATGGGCTATAGCCCATACCGTACGACATACTATAGCACGCCGTTTTTCATCATTTTTGAGGATTTGAAAAAAAATAAAAAAAAATAAACATGGGTTATAGCCCATCGTTTTTTGAATTTTTGATTTTTTTTTAATCCTCGTTTTTCATCATTTTTGAACATGTATATAGCCCATACCGTACGGCATACTA
Organism: Protomyctophum parallelum; assembly: GCF_964188405.1. Taxonomy (NCBI): domain Eukaryota; kingdom Metazoa; phylum Chordata; class Actinopteri; order Myctophiformes; family Myctophidae; genus Protomyctophum; species Protomyctophum parallelum. Next base: position 36,811,760 of record NC_139702.1, on the reverse strand, counting down.
TAGCACGCCGTTTTTCATCATTTTTGAGGATTTGAAAAAAAACAAAAACAAAAAAAACATGGGTTATAGCCCATCGTTTTTTGAATTTTTTAAAAATAAAATTAACCTCTTTTTTCATAATTTTTTAACATGGGCTATAGACCATACCGTCGTACGGCATACTATAGCACGCCGTTTTTCATCATTTTTGAGGTTTTGAAAAATAAAAATAAAAAAAGAAAACATGGGTTATAGCCCATCGTTTTTTTAATTTTTGAAAAATAAATTAACCTCTTTTTTCATCATTTTTTAACATGGGCTATAGACCATACCGTACGGCATACTATAGCACGCCGTTTTTCATCATTTTTGAGGATTTGAAAAAAAACGAAAACAAAAAAAACATGGGTTATAGCCCATCGTTTTTTTGAATTTTTGAAAAATAAAATTAACCTCTTTTTTCATCATTTTTTAACATGGGCTATAGACCATACCGTACGGCATACTATAGCACGCCGTTTTTCATCATTTTTGAGGTTTTGAAAAAAATGAAAAAAAAAAAAAACATGGGTTATAGCCCATCGTTTGTTGAAATTTTGTATTTTTTTTTTAACCTCGTTTTTCATCATTTTTGACCATGGGCTATGGCCCATACCGTACGGCATACTATAGCACGCCGTTTTTCATCATTTTTGAGGTTTTGAAAAAAATGAAAAAAAACAAAAACATGGGTTATAGCCCATCGTTTTTTTGAATTTTTGATTATTATTTTTTCCTCGTTTTTCATCATTTTTGAACATGGGCTATAGCCCATACCGTACGGCATACTATAGCACGCCGTTTTTCATCATTTTTGAAAAATAAAATTAACCTATTTTTTCATCATTTTTGAACATGGGCTATAGCCCATACCGTACGACATACTATAGCACGCCGTTTTTATCATTTTTGAGGATTTGAAAAAAAAAGAAAAAAAAAGAAACATGGGTTATAGCCCATCGTTTTTTGAATTTTTGATTTTTTTTTAATCCTCGTTTTTCATCATTTTTGAACATGTATATAGCCCATACCGTACGGCATACTATAGCACGCCGTTTTTCTACATTTTTGAGGATTTGAAAAAAAACTAAAACAAAAAAAACATGGGTTATAGCCCATCGTTTTTTGAATTTTAAAAAAATAAAATTAACCTCTTTTTTCATAATTTTTTAACATGGGCTATAGACCATACCGTACGGCATACTATAGCATGCCGTTTTTCATCATTTTTGAGGTTTTGAAAAAAACAAAAAAAACATGGGTTATAGCCCATCGTTATTTGAATTTTTTAAAAATAAATTAACCTCTTTTTTCATCATTTTTTAACATGGGCTATAGACCATACCGTACGGCATACTATAGCACGCCGTTTTTCATCATTTTTGAGGATTTGAAAAAAATGAAAAAAAAACAAAACATGGGTTATAGCCCATCGGTTTTTGAATTTTTGATTTTTTTTTAACCTTGTTTTTCATCATTTTTGACCATGTGCTATGGCCCATACCGTACGGCATACTATAGCACGCCGTTTTTCATCATTTTTGAGGTTTTGAAAAAAATGAAAAAAAAAAAAAAAACATGGGTTATAGCCCATCGTTTTTTGAATTTTTGAATTTTTTTTAATCCTCGTTTTTCATCATTTTTGAACATGTATATAGCCCATACCGTACGGCATACTATAGCACGCCGTTTTTCATCATTTTTGAGGATTTGAAAAAAAACAAAAACAAAAAAAACATGGGTTATAGCCCATCGTTTTTTGAATTTTTTAAAAATAAAATTAACCTCTTTTTTCATCATTTTTTAACATGGGCTATAGACCATACCGTACGGCATACTATAGCACGCCGTTTTTCATCATTTTTGAGGATTTGAAAAAAATGAAAACAAAAACAAAACATGGGTTATAGCCCATCGTTTTTTGAATTTTTGATTTTTTTTTTAACCTCGTTTTTCATCATTTTTGACCATGTGCTATGGCCCATACCGTACGGCATACTATAGCACGCCGTTTTTCATCATTTTTGAGGTTTTGAAAAAAATGAAAAAAAAAAAAAAACATGGGTTATAGCCCATCGTTTTTTGAATTTTTGTATTTTTTTTTTAACCTCGTTTTTCATCATTTTTGACCATGGGCTATGGCCCATACCGTACGGCATACTATAGCACGCCGTTTTTCATCATTTTTGAGGTTTTGAAAAAAAAAAACAAAAAAAAAACATGGGTTATAGCCCATCGTTTTTTGAATTTTTAAAAAATAAAATTAACCTCTTTTTTCATAATTTTTTAACATGGGCTATAGACCATACCGTCGTACGGCATACTATAGCACGCCGTTTTTCATCATTTTTGAGGTTTTGAAAAAAAAAAAAAAAAAAAAAAACATGGGTTATAGCCCATCGTTTTTTTTTAATTTTTGAAAAATAAATTAACCTCTTTTTTCATCATTTTTTAACATGGGCTATAGACCATACCGTACGGCATACTATAGCACGCCGTTTTTCATCATTTTTGAGGATTTGAAAAAAAACTAAAACAAAAAAAACATGGGTTATAGCCCATCGTTTTTTGAATTTTTGAAAAATAAAATTAACCTCTTTTTTCATCATTTTTGAACATGGGCTATAGCCCATACCGTACGACATACTATAGCACGCCGTTTTTCATCATTTTTGAGGATTTGAAAAAAAAAAAAAAAATAGAAACATGGGTTATAGCCCATCGTTTTTTGAATTTTTGATTTTTTTTTAATCCTCGTTTTTCATCATTTTTGAACATGTATATAGCCCATACCGTGCGGCATACTATAGCACGCCGTTTTTCATCATTTTTGAGGATTTGAAAAAAAACTAAAACAAAAAAACATGGGTTATAGCCCATCGTTTTTTGAATTTTTAAAAAATAAAATTAACCTCTTTTTTCATAATTTTTTAACATGGGCTATAGACCATACCGTACGGCATACTATAGCACGCCGTTTTTCATCATTTTTGAGGTTTTGAAAAAAACATGGGTTATAGCCCATCGTTTTTTGATTTTTTTTAAAATAAATTAACCTCTTTTTTCATCATTTTTTAACATGGGCTATAGACCATACCGTACGGCATACTATAGCACGCCGTTTTTCATCATTTTTGAGGATTTGAAAAAAATGAAAAAAAAACAAAACATGGGTTATAGCCCATCGTTTTTTGAATTTTAGATTTTTTTTTTAATCCTCGTTTTTCATCATTTTTGAACATGTATATAGCCCATACCGTACGGCATACTATAGCACGCCGTTTTTCATCATTTTTGAGGATTTGAAAAAAAACAAAAACAAAAAGAAAACATGGGTTATAGCCCATCGTTTTTTGAATTTTAAAAAAATAAAATTAACCTCTTTTTTCATCATTTTTTAACATGGGCTATAGACCATACCGTACGGCATACTATAGCACGCCGTTTTTCATCATTTTTGAGGATTTGAAAAAAATGAAAACAAAAACAAAACATGGGTTATAGCCCATCGTTTTTTGAATTTTTGATTTTTTTTTTTACCTCGTTTTTCATCATTTTTGACCATGTGCTATGGCCCATACCGTACGGCATACTATAGCACGCCGTTTTTCATCATTTTTGAGGTTTTGAAAAAAATGAAAAAAAAAAAAAAACATGGGTTATAGCCCATCGTTTTTTGAATTTTTGAATTTTTTTTAATCCTCGTTTTTCATCATTTTTGAACATGTATATAGCCCATACCGTACGGCATACTATAGCACGCCGTTTTTCATCATTTTTGAGGATTTGAAAAAAAACAAAAACAAAAAAAACATGGGTTATAGCCCATCGTTTTTTGAATTTTAAAAAAATAAAATTAACCTCTTTTTTCATAATTTTTTAACATGGGCTATAGACCATACCGTACGGCATACTATAGCACGCCGTTTTTCATCATTTTTGAGGTTTTGAAAAAAACATGGGTTATAGCCCATCGTTTTTTTAATTTTTTAAAAATAAATTAACCTCTTTTTTCATCATTTTTTAACATGGGCTATAGACCATACCGTACGGCATACTATAGCACGCCGTTTTTCATCATTTTTGAGGATTTGAAAAAAATGAAAAAAAAACAAAACATGGGTTATAGCCCATCGTTTTTTGAATTTTTGATTTTTTTTTAACCTTGTTTTTCATCATTTTTGACCATGTGCTATGGCCCATACCGTACGGCATACTATAGCACGCCGTTTTTCATCATTTTTGAGGTTTTGAAAAAAAAGAAAAAAAAAAGAAAACATGGGTTATAGCCCATCGTTTTTTGAATTTTTGAATTTTTTTTAATCCTCGTTTTTCATCATTTTTGAACATGTATATAGCCCATACCGTACGGCATACTATAGCACGCCGTTTTTCATCATTTTTGAGGATTTGAAAAAAAAACAAAAACAAAAAAAACATGGGTTATAGCCCATCGTTTTTTGAATTTTTAAAAAATAAAATTAACCTCTTTTTTCATCATTTTTTAACATGGGCTATAGACCATACCGTACGGCATACTATAGCACGCCGTTTTTCATCATTTTTGAGGATTTGAAAAAAATTAAAACAAAAACAAAACATGGGTTATAGCCCATCGTTTTTTGAATTTTTGATTTTTTTTTTAACCTCGTTTTTCATCATTTTTGACCATGTGCTATGGCCCATACCGTACGGCATACTATAGCACGCCGTTTTTCATCATTTTTGAGGTTTTGAAAAAAATGAAAAAAAAAAAAAACATGGGTTATAGCCCATCGTTTTTTGAATTTTTGAATTTTTTTTAATCCTCGTTTTTCATCATTTTTGAACATGTATATAGCCCATACCGTACGGCATACTATAGCACGCCGTTTTTCATCATTTTTGAGGATTTGAAAAAAAAAAAAAAAAAAAAAAACATGGGTTATAGCCCATCGTTTTTTGAATTTTAAAAAAATAAAATTAACCTCTTTTTTCATCATTTTTTAACATGGGCTATAGACCATACCGTACGGCATACTATAGCACGCCGTTTTTCATCATTTTTGAGGATTTGAAAAAAAAAAAAAAAAAAAAAAAACATGGGTTATAGCCCATCGTTTTTTGAATTTTTGTATTTTTTTTTTAACCTCGTTTTTCATCATTTTTGACCATGGGCTATGGCCCATACCGTACGGCATACTATAGCACGCCGTTTTTCATCATTTTTGAGGTTTTGAAAAAAAAAACAAAAAAAAAAAACATGGGTTATAGCCCATCGTTTTTTTAAATTTTTGAAAAATAAATTAACCTCTTTTTTCATCATTTTTTAACATGGGCTATAGACCATACCGTACGGCATACTATAGCACGCCGTTTTTCATCATTTTTGAGGATTTGAAAAAAAACTAAAACAAAAAAAACATGGGTTATAGCCCATCGTTTTTTGAATTTTTGAAAAATAAAATTAACCTCTTTTTTCATCATTTTTTAACATGGGCTATAGACCATACCGTACGGCATACTATAGCACGCCGTTTTTCATCATTTTTGAGGTTTTGAAAAAAACAAAAAAAACATGGGTTATAGCCCATCGTTTTTTGAATTTTTTAAAAATAAATTAACCTCTTTTTTCATCATTTTTTAACATGGGCTATAGACCATACCGTACGGCATACTATAGCACGCCGTTTTTCATCATTTTTGAGGATTTGAAAAAAATGAAAAAAAAACAAAACATGGGTTATAGCCCATCGTTTTTTGAATTTTTGATTTTTTTTTTAACCTTGTTTTTCATCATTTTTGACCATGTGCTATGGCCCATACCGTACGGCATACTATAGCACGCCGTTTTTCATCATTTTTGAGGTTTTGAAAAAAATGAAAAAAAAAAGAAAACATGGGTTATAGCCCATCGTTTTTTGAATTTTTGAATTTTTTTTAATCCTCGTTTTTCATCATTTTTGAACATGTATATAGCCCATACCGTACGGCATACTATAGCACGCCGTTTTTCATCATTTTTGAGGATTTGAAAAAAAACAAAAACAAAAAAACATGGGTTATAGCCCATCGTTTTTTGAATTTTTAAAAAATAAAATTAACCTCTTTTTTCATCATTTTTTAACATGGGCTATAGACCATACCGTACGGCATACTATAGCACGCCGTTTTTCTACATTTTTGAGGATTTGAAAAAAATGAAAACAAAAACAAAACATGGGTTATAGCCCATCGTTTTTTGAATTTTTGATTTTTTTTTTAACCTCGTTTTTCATCATTTTTGACCATGTGCTATGGCCCATACCGTACGGCATACTATAGCACGCCGTTTTTCATCATTTTTGAGGTTTTGAAAAAAATGAAAAAAAAAAAAAAACATGGGTTATAGCCCATCGTTTTTTGAATTTTTGAATTTTTTTTAATCCTCGTTTTTCATCATTTTTGAACATGTATATAGCCCATACCGTACGGCATACTATAGCACGCCGTTTTTCATCATTTTTGAGGATTTGAAAAAAAACAAAAACAAAAAAAACATGGGTTATAGCCCATCGTTTTTTGAATTTTTAAAAAATAAAATTAACCTCTTTTTTCATCATTTTTTAACATGGGCTATAGACCATACCGTACGGCATACTATAGCACGCCGTTTTTCATCATTTTTGAGGATTTGAAAAAAAAAAAAAAAAAAAAAAACATGGGTTATAGCCCATCGTTTTTTGAATTTTTTAAAAATAAAATTAACCTCTTTTTTCATCATTTTTTAACATGGGCTATAGACCATACCGTACGGCATACTATAGCACGCCGTTTTTCTACATTTTTGAGGATTTGAAAAAAATGAAAACAAAAACAAAACATGGGTTATAGCCCATCGTTTTTTGATTTTTTGATTTTTTTTTAACCTCGTTTTTCATCATTTTTGACCATGTGCTATGGCCCATACCGTACGGCATACTATAGCACGCCGTTTTTCATCATTTTTGAGGTTTTGAAAAAAATGAAAAAAAAAAAAAACATGGGTTATAGCCCATCGTTTTTTGAATTTTTGAAAAAATTTTAATCCTCGTTTTTCATCATTTTTGAACATGTATATAGCCCATACCGTACGGCATACTATAGCACGCCGTTTTTCATCATTTTTGAGGATTTGAAAAAAAACAAAAACAAAAAAAACATGGGTTATAGCCCATCGTTTTTTGAATTTTTAAAAAATAAAATTAACCTCTTTTTTCATAATTTTTTAACATGGGCTATAGACCATACCGTACGGCATACTATAGCACGCCGTTTTTCATCATTTTTGAGGTTTTGAAAAAAACATGGGTTATAGCCCATCGTTTTTTGAATTTTTAAAAAATAAATTAACCTCTTTTTTCATCATTTTTTAACATGGGCTATAGACCATACCGTACGGCATACTATAGCACGCCGTTTTTCATCATTTTTGAGGATTTGAAAAAAATGAAAAAAAAACAAAACATGGGTTATAGCCCATCGTTTTTTGAATTTTTGATTTTTTTTTAACCTTGTTTTTCATCATTTTTGACCATGTGCTATGGCCCATACCGTACGGCATACTATAGCACGCCGTTTTTCATCATTTTTGAGGTTTTGAAAAAAAAGAAAAAAAAAAGAAAACATGGGTTATAGCCCATCGTTTTTTGAATTTTTGAATTTTTTTTAATCCTCGTTTTTCATCATTTTTGAACATGTATATAGCCCATACCGTACGGCATACTATAGCACGCCGTTTTTCATCATTTTTGAGGATTTGAAAAAAAAACAAAAACAAAAAAAACATGGGTTATAGCCCATCGTTTTTTGAATTTTTAAAAAATAAAATTAACCTCTTTTTTCATCATTTTTTAACATGGGCTATAGACCATACCGTACGGCATACTATAGCACGCCGTTTTTCATCATTTTTGAGGATTTGAAAAAAATGAAAACAAAAACAAAACATGGGTTATAGCCCATCGTTTTTTGAATTTTTGATTTTTTTTTTAACCTCGTTTTTCATCATTTTTGACCATGTGCTATGGCCCATACCGTACGGCATACTATAGCACGCCGTTTTTCATCATTTTTGAGGTTTTGAAAAAAATGAAAAAAAAAAAAAAACATGGGTTATAGCCCATCGTTTTTTGAATTTTTGAATTTTTTTTAATCCTCGTTTTTCATCATTTTTGAACATGTATATAGCCCATACCGTACGGCATACTATAGCACGCCGTTTTTCATCATTTTTGAGGATTTGAAAAAAAAAAAACAAAAAAAAAACATGGGTTATAGCCCATCGTTTTTTGAATTTTAAAAAAATAAAATTAACCTCTTTTTTCATCATTTTTTAACATGGGCTATAGACCATACCGTACGGCATACTATAGCACGCCGTTTTTCATCATTTTTGAGGATTTGAAAAAAAAAAAAAAAAAAAAAAACATGGGTTATAGCCCATCGTTTTTTGAATTTTTGTATTTTTTTTTTAACCTCGTTTTTCATCATTTTTGACCATGGGCTATGGCCCATACCGTACGGCATACTATAGCACGCCGTTTTTCATCATTTTTGAGGTTTTGAAAAAAATGAAAAAAAAAAAAAAACATGGGTTATAGCCCATCGTTTTTTGAATTTTTGAATTTTTTTTAATCCTCGTTTTTCATCATTTTTGAACATGTATATAGCCCATACCGTACGGCATACTATAGCACGCCGTTTTTCATCATTTTTGAGGATTTGAAAAAAAACAAAAACAAAAAAAACATGGGTTATAGCCCATCGTTTTTTGAATTTTTAAAAAATAAAATTAACCTCTTTTTTCATCATTTTTTAACATGGGCTATAGACCATACCGTACGGCATACTATAGCACGCCGTTTTTCATCATTTTTGAGGATTTGAAAAAAAAAAAAAAAAAAAAAAACATGGGTTATAGCCCATCGTTTTTTGAATTTTTTAAAAATAAAATTAACCTCTTTTTTCATCATTTTTTAACATGGGCTATAGACCATACCGTACGGCATACTATAGCACGCCGTTTTTCTACATTTTTGAGGATTTGAAAAAAATGAAAACAAAAACAAAACATGGGTTATAGCCCATCGTTTTTTGATTTTTTGATTTTTTTTTAACCTCGTTTTTCATCATTTTTGACCATGTGCTATGGCCCATACCGTACGGCATACTATAGCACGCCGTTTTTCATCATTTTTGAGGTTTTGAAAAAAATGAAAAAAAAAAAAAACATGGGTTATAGCCCATCGTTTTTTGAATTTTTGAAAAAATTTTAATCCTCGTTTTTCATCATTTTTGAACATGTATATAGCCCATACCGTACGGCATACTATAGCACGCCGTTTTTCATCATTTTTGAGGATTTGAAAAAAAACAAAAACAAAAAAAACATGGGTTATAGCCCATCGTTTTTTGAATTTTTAAAAAATAAAATTAACCTCTTTTTTCATAATTTTTTAACATGGGCTATAGACCATACCGTACGGCATACTATAGCACGCCGTTTTTCATCATTTTTGAGGTTTTGAAAAAAACATGGGTTATAGCCCATCGTTTTTTGAATTTTTAAAAAATAAATTAACCTCTTTTTTCATCATTTTTTAACATGGGCTATAGACCATACCGTACGGCATACTATAGCACGCCGTTTTTCATCATTTTTGAGGATTTGAAAAAAATGAAAAAAAAACAAAACATGGGTTATAGCCCATCGTTTTTTGAATTTTTGATTTTTTTTTAACCTTGTTTTTCATCATTTTTGACCATGTGCTATGGCCCATACCGTACGGCATACTATAGCACGCCGTTTTTCATCATTTTTGAGGTTTTGAAAAAAAAGAAAAAAAAAAGAAAACATGGGTTATAGCCCATCGTTTTTTGAATTTTTGAATTTTTTTTAATCCTCGTTTTTCATCATTTTTGAACATGTATATAGCCCATACCGTACGGCATACTATAGCACGCCGTTTTTCATCATTTTTGAGGATTTGAAAAAAAAACAAAAACAAAAAAAACATGGGTTATAGCCCATCGTTTTTTGAATTTTTAAAAAATAAAATTAACCTCTTTTTTCATCATTTTTTAACATGGGCTATAGACCATACCGTACGGCATACTATAGCACGCCGTTTTTCATCATTTTTGAGGATTTGAAAAAAATGAAAACAAAAACAAAACATGGGTTATAGCCCATCGTTTTTTGAATTTTTGATTTTTTTTTTAACCTCGTTTTTCATCATTTTTGACCATGTGCTATGGCCCATACCGTACGGCATACTATAGCACGCCGTTTTTCATCATTTTTGAGGTTTTGAAAAAAATGAAAAAAAAAAAAAAACATGGGTTATAGCCCATCGTTTTTTGAATTTTTGAATTTTTTTTAATCCTCGTTTTTCATCATTTTTGAACATGTATATAGCCCATACCGTACGGCATACTATAGCACGCCGTTTTTCATCATTTTTGAGGATTTGAAAAAAAAAAAACAAAAAAAAAACATGGGTTATAGCCCATCGTTTTTTGAATTTTAAAAAAATAAAATTAACCTCTTTTTTCATCATTTTTTAACATGGGCTATAGACCATACCGTACGGCATACTATAGCACGCCGTTTTTCATCATTTTTGAGGATTTGAAAAAAAAAAAAAAAAAAAAAAACATGGGTTATAGCCCATCGTTTTTTGAATTTTTGTATTTTTTTTTTAACCTCGTTTTTCATCATTTTTGACCATGGGCTATGGCCCATACCGTACGGCATACTATAGCACGCCGTTTTTCATCATTTTTGAGGTTTTGAAAAAAAAAAAAAAAAAAAAAAACATGGGTTATAGCCCATCGTTTTTTTAAATTTTTGAAAAATAAATTAACCTCTTTTTTCATCATTTTTTAACATGGGCTATAGACCATACCGTACGGCATACTATAGCACGCCGTTTTTCATCATTTTTGAGGATTTGAAAAAAAACTAAAACAAAAAAAACATGGGTTATAGCCCATCGTTTTTTGAATTTTTGAAAAATAAAATTAACCTCTTTTTTCATCATTTTTTAACATGGGCTATAGACCATACCGTACGGCATACTATAGCACGCCGTTTTTCATCATTTTTGAGGTTTTGAAAAAAACAAAAAAAACATGGGTTATAGCCCATCGTTTTTTGAATTTTTTAAAAATAAATTAACCTCTTTTTTCATCATTTTTTAACATGGGCTATAGACCATACCGTACGGCATACTATAGCACGCCGTTTTTCATCATTTTTGAGGATTTGAAAAAAATGAAAAAAAAACAAAACATGGGTTATAGCCCATCGTTTTTTGAATTTTTGATTTTTTTTTTAACCTTGTTTTTCATCATTTTTGACCATGTGCTATGGCCCATACCGTACGGCATACTATAGCACGCCGTTTTTCATCATTTTTGAGGTTTTGAAAAAAATGAAAAAAAAAAGAAAACATGGGTTATAGCCCATCGTTTTTTGAATTTTTGAATTTTTTTTAATCCTCGTTTTTCATCATTTTTGAACATGTATATAGCCCATACCGTACGGCATACTATAGCACGCCGTTTTTCATCATTTTTGAGGATTTGAAAAAAAACAAAAACAAAAAAACATGGGTTATAGCCCATCGTTTTTTGAATTTTTAAAAAATAAAATTAACCTCTTTTTTCATCATTTTTTAACATGGGCTATAGACCATACCGTACGGCATACTATAGCACGCCGTTTTTCTACATTTTTGAGGATTTGAAAAAAATTAAAACAAAAACAAAACATGGGTTATAGCCCATCGTTTTTTGAATTTTTGATTTTTTTTTTAACCTCGTTTTTCATCATTTTTGACCATGTGCTATGGCCCATACCGTACGGCATACTATAGCACGCCGTTTTTCATCATTTTTGAGGTTTTGAAAAAAATGAAAAAAAAAAAAAAACATGGGTTATAGCCCATCGTTTTTTGAATTTTTGAATTTTTTTTAATCCTCGTTTTTCATCATTTTTGAACATGTATATAGCCCATACCGTACGGCATACTATAGCACGCCGTTTTTCATCATTTTTGAGGATTTGAAAAAAAACAAAAACAAAAAAAACATGGGTTATAGCCCATCGTTTTTTGAATTTTTAAAAAATAAAATTAACCTCTTTTTTCATCATTTTTTAACATGGGCTATAGACCATACCGTACGGCATACTATAGCACGCCGTTTTTCATCATTTTTGAGGATTTAAAAAAAAAAAAAAAAAAAAAAACATGGGTTATAGCCCATCGTTTTTTGAATTTTTGTATTTTATTTTTTAACCTCGTTTTTCATCATTTTTGACCATGGGCTATGGCCCATACCGTACGGCATACTATAGCACGCCGTTTTTCATCATTTTTGAGGTTTTGAAAAAAACAAAAAAAAACATGGGTTATAGCCCATCGTTTTTTGAATTTTTTAAAAATAAAATTTACCTCTTTTTTCATAATTTTTTAACATGGGCTATAGACCATACCGTCGTACGGCATACTATAGCACGCCGTTTTTCATCATTTTTGAGGTTTAAAAAAAAAAAAAAAAAAAAAAAAACATGGGTTATAGCCCATCGTTTTTTTGAATTTTTGTATTTTATTTTTTAACCTCGTTTTTCATCATTTTTGACCATGGGCTATGGCCCATACCGTACGGCATACTATAGCACGCCGTTTTTCATCATTTTTGAGGATTTGAAAAAAAACAAAAACAAAAAAAACATGGGTTATAGCCCATCGTTTTTTGAATTTTTAAAAAATAAAATTAACCTCTTTTTTCATAATTTTTTAACATGGGCTATAGACCATACCGTCGTACGGCATACTATAGCACGCCGTTTTTCATCATTTTTGAGGTTTAAAAAAAAAAAAAAAACAAAAAAAAACATGGGTTATAGCCCATCGTTTTTTGAATTTTTGAAAAATAAATTAACCTCTTTTTTCATCATTTTTTAACATGGGCTATAGACCATACCGTACGGCATACTATAGCACGCCGTTTTTCATCATTTTTGAGGATTAAAAAAAAAAAAAAAAAAAAAAAACATGGGTTATAGCCCATCGTTTTTTGAATTTTTGTATTTTATTTTTTAACCTCGTTTTTCATCATTTTTGACCATGGGCTATGGCCCATACCGTACGGCATACTATAGCACGCCGTTTTTCATCATTTTTGAGGTTTTGAAAAAAACAAAAAAAAACATGGGTTATAGCCCATCGTTTTTTGAATTTTTTAAAAATAAAATTTACCTCTTTTTTCATAATTTTTTAACATGGGCTATAGACCATACCGTCGTACGGCATACTATAGCACGCCGTTTTTCATCATTTTTGAGGTTTAAAAAAAAAAAAAAAAAAAAAAAAAACATGGGTTATAGCCCATCGTTTTTTGAATTTTTGAAAAATAAATTAACCTCTTTTTTCATCATTTTTTAACATGGGCTATAGACCATACCGTACGGCATACTATAGCACGCCGTTTTTCATCATTTTTGAGGATTTGAAAAAAATGAAAAAAAAAAAAAACATGGGTTATAGCCCATCGTTTTTTGATTTTTTAAAAAATAAAATTAACCTGTTTTTTCATCATTTTTTAACATGGGCTATAGACCATACCGTACGGCATACTATAGCACGCCGTTTTTCATCATTTTTGAGGTTTTGAAAAAAACAAAAAAAACATGGGTTATAGCCCATCGTTTTTTGAATTTTTGAAAAATAAATTAACCTCTTTTTTCATCATTTTTTAACATGGGCTATAGACCATACCGTACGGCATACTATAGCACGCCGTTTTTCATAATTTTTGAGGATTTGAAAAAAATGAAAAAAAAACAAAACATGGGTTATAGCCCATCGTTTTTTGAATTTTTGATTTTTTTTTTAACCTCGTTTTTCATCATTTTTGACCATGTGCTATGGCCCATACCGTACGGCATACTATAGCACGCCGTTTTTCATCATTTTTGAGGTTTTGAAAAAAATGAAAAAAAAAAAAACATGGGTTATAGCCCATCGTTTTTTGAATTTTTGATTTTTTTTTTTATCCTCGTTTTTCATCATTTTTGAACATGTATATAGCCCATACCGTACGGCATACTATAGCACGCCGTTTTTCATCATTTTTGAGGATTTGAAAAAAAACAAAAACAAAAAAAACATGGGTTATAGCCCATCGTTTTTTGAATTTTTTAAAAATAAAATTAACCTCTTTTTTCATCATTTTTTAACATGGGCTATAGACCATACCGTACGGCATACTATAGCACGCCGTTTTTCATCATTTTTGAGGTTTTGAAAAAAACAAAAAAAACATGGGTTATAGCCCATCGTTTTTTGAATTTTTGAAAAATAAATTAACCTCTTTTTTCATCATTTTTTAACATGGGCTATAGACCATACCGTACGGCATACTATAGCACGCCGTTTTTCATAATTTTTGAGGATTTGAAAAAAATGAAAAAAAAACAAAACATGGGTTAAAGCCCATCGTTTTTTGAATTTTTGATTTTTTTTTTAACCTCGTTTTTCATCATTTTTGACCATGTGCTATGGCCCATACCGTACGGCATACTATAGCACGCCGTTTTTCATCATTTTTGAGGTTTTGAAAAAAATGAAAAAAAAAAAAACATGGGTTATAGCCCATCGTTTTTTGAATTTTTGATTTTTTTTTTTATCCTCGTTTTTCATCATTTTTGAACATGTATATAGCCCATACCGTACGGCATACTATAGCACGCCGTTTTTCATCATTTTTGAGGATTTAAAAAAAAACAAAAACAAAAAAAACATGGGTTATAGCCCATCGTTTTTTGAAATTTTTAAAAATAAAATTAACCTCTTTTTTCATCATTTTTTAACATGGGCTATAGACCATACCGTACGGCATACTATAGCACGCCGTTTTTCATCATTTTTGAGGATTAAAAAAAAAAAAAAAAAAAAAAAAACATGGGTTATAGCCCATCGTTTTTTGAAATTTTGTATTTTTTTTTTACCTCGTTTTTCATCATTTTTGACCATGGGCTATGGCCCATACCGTACGGCATACTATAGCACGCCGTTTTTCATCATTTTTGAGGTTTTGAAAAAAATGAAAAAAAAAAAACATGGGTTATAGCCCATCGTTTTTTGAATTTTTGAATTTTTTTTAATCCTCGTTTTTCATCATTTTTGAACATGTATATAGCCCATACCGTACGGCATACTATAGCACGCCGTTTTTCATCATTTTTGAGGATTTGAAAAAAAAAAAAAAAAAAAAAAAAACATGGGTTATAGCCCATCGTTTTTTGAATTTTTTAAAAATAAAATTAACCTCTTTTTTCATAATTTTTTAACATGGGCTATAGACCATACCGTCGTACGGCATACTATAGCACGCCGTTTTTCATCATTTTTGAGGTTTTGAAAAAAAAAAAAAAAAAAAAAAAACATGGGTTATAGCCCATCGTTTTTTGAATTTTTGAAAAATAAATTAACCTCTTTTTTCATAATTTTTTAACATGGGCTATAGACCATACCGTACGGCATACTATAGCACGCCGTTTTTCATCATTTTTGAGGATTTGAAAAAAATGAAAAAAAAAAAAAACATGGGTTATAGCCCATCGTTTTTTGAATTTTTGAAAAATAAATAAACCTCTTTTTTCATCATTTTTTAACATGGGCTATAGACCATACCGTACGGCATACTATAGCACGCCGTTTTTCATCATTTTTGAGGATTTGAAAAAAAAAAAGAAAAAAAAAAAAAACATGGGTTATAGCCCATCGTTTTTTGAATTTTTGATTTTTTTTTAATCCTCGTTTTTCATCATTTTTGAACATGTATATAGCCCATACCGTACGGCATACTATAGCACGCCGTTTTTCATCATTTTTGAGGATTTGAAAAAAAACAAAAAAAAAAAAAACATGGGTTATAGCCCATCGTTTTTTGAATTTTTGAAAAATAAATAAACCTCTTTTTTCATCATTTTTTAACATGGGCTATAGACCATACCGTACGGCATACTATAGCACGCCGTTTTTCATCATTTTTGAGGATTTGAAAACAAAAAAAACAAAAAAAAAAACATGGGTTATAGCCCATCGTTTTTTGAATTTTAGATTTTTTTTTAATCCTCGTTTTTCATCATTTTTGAACATGTATATAGCCCATACCGTACGGCATACTATAGCACGCCGTTTTTCATCATTTTTGAGGATTTGAAAAAAAAACAAAAAAAAAAAACATGGGTTATAGCCCATCGTTTTTTGAAATTTTGTATTTTTTTTTTAACCTCGTTTTTCATCATTTTTGACCATGGGCTATGGCCCATACCGTACGGCATACTACAGCACGCCGTTTTTCATCATTTTTGAGGTTTTGAAAAAAATGGAAAAAAAAAACATGGGTTATAGCCCATCGTTTTTTGAATTTTTGAATTTTTTTTAATCCTCGTTTTTCATCATTTTTGAACATGTATATAGCCCATACCGTACGGCATACTATAGCACGCCGTTTTTCATCATTTTTGAGGATTTGAAAAAAAAAAAAAAAAAAAAAAACATGGGTTATAGCCCATCGTTTTTTGAATTTTTTAAAAATTAAATTAACCTCTTTTTTCATAATTTTTTAACATGGGCTATAGACCATACCGTCGTACGGCATACTATAGCACGCCGTTTTTCATCATTTTTGAGGTTTTGAAAAAAAAAAAAAAAAAAAAAAAAACATGGGTTATAGCCCATCGTTTTTTGAATTTTTGAAAAATAAATTAACCTCTTTTTTCATAATTTTTTAACATGGGCTATAGACCATACCGTACGGCATACTATAGCACGCCGTTTTTCATCATTTTTGAGGATTTGAAAAAAATGAAAAAAAAAAAAAACATGGGTTATAGCCCATCGTTTTTTGAATTTTTGAAAAATAAATAAACCTCTTTTTTCATCATTTTTTAACATGGGCTATAGACCATACCGTACGGCATACTATAGCACGCCGTTTTTCATCATTTTTGAGGATTTGAAAAAAAAAAAAAAAAAAAAAAAAAACATGGGTTATAGCCCATCGTTTTTTGAATTTTTGAATTTTTTTTAATCCTCGTTTTTCATCATTTTTGAACATGTATATAGCCCATACCGTACGGCATACTATAGCACGCCGTTTTTCATCATTTTTGAGGATTTGAAAAAAAACAAAAACAAAAAAAACATGGGTTATATCCCATCGTTTTTTGAATTTTTTAAAAATAAAATTAACCTCTTTTTTCATAATTTTTTAACATGGGCTATAGACCATACCGTCGTACGGCATACTATAGCACGCCGTTTTTCATCATTTTTGAGGTTTTGAAAAAAAAAAAAAAAAAAAAAACATGGGTTATAGCCCATCGTTTTTTGAATTTTTGAAAAATAAATTAACATATTTTTTCATCATTTTTTAACATGGGCTATAGACCATACCGTACGGCATACTATAGCACGCCGTTTTTCATCATTTTTGAGGATTTGAAAAAAAAAAAAAAAAAAAAAAAAAACATGGGTTATAGCCCATCGTTTTTTGATTTAAAAATAAATAAAATTAACCTCTTTTTTCATCATTTTTTAACATGGGCTATAGACCATACCGTACGGCATACTATAGCACGCCGTTTTTCATCATTTTTGAGGTTTTGAAAAAAATGGAAAAAAAAACAAAACATGGGTTATAGCCCATCGTTTTTTGAATTTTTTATTATTATTTTTCCTCGTTTTTCATCATTTTTGAACATGGGCTATAGCCCATACCGTACGGCATACTATAGCACGCCGTTTTTCATCATTTTTGAGGTTTTGAAAAAAATGGAAAAAAAAACAAAACATGGGTTATAGCCCATCGTTTTTTGAATTTTTGAAAAATAAAATTAACCTATTTTTTCATCATTTTTGAACATGGGATATAGCCCATACCGTACGGCATACTATCCCAGCTAACATGTCCACCTGGGCCCAATTGGGTTTTGACATGGGCTATGGGCTTGGGTTCCAAGTGGGCCGTGCACCCAGTATTCACAAAGGGCCCACCCGTGTTAGCCCATATGGGCTTATGTGGGTTTCTAACTGGGTCTTAGGTGGTATCAAAATGGGCCATTTTATTTCAGAACCATGTGTGCCACCAGTGTTTGCCTATATGGGTTTTAACTGGGATCTGATTGGGCCTTAAGTGGGTACCAGCTGGGCAAATTATCAGGCCACACTTGTGTCCGCCCTCATTGTCTTCCGTCCTGTTTCTGTTGTCACCTGCTGTCGATTGTTCATTCCTACGGATAGGATGCAGTGCGCCACATTGGCGGTGTTTCCAGTTTTCTGTAGTAGTTTCTTCAAGTGTTCAAACTTTATGACTGGATAGCACTCGATCTGTATAGTCCTACATTACTATCTCCTACGATCAAGGGTTAGGGTTAGGGAACTGTAGCATGCCGTTTTTCATCATTTTTGAGGACGAAAATCACTCCGACACCATGGACTATAGCCCATGGTCTGGAAGTGATTTTGTCTTTTTTTCAAATCCTCGTTTTTCATCGTTTTTGACCATGGATTATAGCCGGGTTAGGGTTAGGGTTAGGTTCCACGGGCTAATAAAGTGTAAATTCGGGGGTCCTTGACAAGAAAAGGTTTGGGAACCACTGTTGTAGAGGGTCTATACTATTTTAAAGTATTTAAAGTTAATAATATAAATAACATCAGATGGTACATTTCTTTTCTTTTTTTAAGATATTTTTTTGCGGCTTACGCCTTTATTGATTTTTTAAGGGATAGAAAGTAGGCTGACAGGAAACGGGAGAGAGATGGGGGGATGACATGCGGTAAGGGCCGTGTCGGGTCCGGGAGTCGAACCCGCGGCACACCGCGACTGGATCACCAGTCCGGTGCCCAGACCGTTACGCTACGGCCTGGGCCAGATGGTACATTTCACATGTGAAATTGCTGCAAAGGCCCCCAAAATGTCCCCCAAGGTCCCCCAAAATTCTGGCGCACTCAGTGTGGCCTGCCAGGGCGTATAACTCCCGGCCTGATTTGGAGTTCCACTCCGGGCCTGCACTCTGCACCCCATTATTGGTTGACAAGAAAAGGTTTGGGAACCACTGTTGTAGAGGGTCTATACTAGATGATAAGTTAGTGACCTTGACAGTGTACAAATGGAACCGGTTTTCAGCAGGTCAAATGAGGTACAGAAAACCGTATGACTCCCAGGCTGATCTCACTGGGGGAAAACTGTATGAGTGTATTTGTTTAAGAACTAACAATACATTGAAAAATATATTCTGGATGTGACACTTACAAGCCGAAATAGCGCAGTTGGTAGAGCATTAGACTGAATATCTAAAGGTCCCTGGTTCCATCCAGGCTTTCGGCAGTTGAAATGCTGTACAGAAAATCCTATGACTCTTAGGCTGATCTCACAGAAAACAAACAAAAAAGCATTGTGAATTGTCTGGACCCAGTGGCTCAGTGTGTTAGAACGCTGCCACATGATCAGGAGATGGTGGGTTCAAACCCGACTCATATCTTTATTTTCAAGACCGATTTCAGAAGAAGAAAACAAACAAAAAAGCTTTGTAGTAGTATTCAGCAGTTAGCTCAGTCTGATGAGAGGCTGTCCTTGGGGAGCA
This sequence comes from Protomyctophum parallelum, assembly GCF_964188405.1. Classification (NCBI taxonomy): domain Eukaryota; kingdom Metazoa; phylum Chordata; class Actinopteri; order Myctophiformes; family Myctophidae; genus Protomyctophum; species Protomyctophum parallelum. The sequence continues at coordinate 36,792,082 of NC_139702.1, read as the reverse complement.
ACAGGTCCAGGGTTCAAATCCCACATTAGTCATAACTGTGACACTTTGCTTTGCACACTGATTTCCAGAAGGACAACTTTAAAGAAGCCCAGAAATTCACCATGATTGTGTGCCTCAGTGGACCAGCGGATAAGTCAAATGATATCTGTAGTATACCTAGTAGAAGTGTGCTGGTTCAAACCCGACTTATGTCTTTACCTTCAAGACCGATTTCAGAAGAAGAAAACAAACAAAAAAGCTGTGTAGTAGTATCCAGCAGTTAGCTCAGTCTGATGAGAGGCTGTCCTTGGGAGCCACAGGTCCAGGGTTCAAATCCCACATTAGTCATAACTGTGACGCTTTGCTTTGCACACTGATTTCCAGAAGGACAACTTTAAAGCAGCCCAGAAACGAGGATAAAAAAAAATCAAAAATTCAAAAAACGATGGGCTATAACCCATCGTTTTTTTTAAAAATGATGAAAAACGGCGTGCTACAGTATGCCGTACGATATGGGCTATAGCCCATGGTCAAAAATGATGAAAAACGAGGATATTTTTTTTCTTCAAAAATTCAAAAAACGATGGGCCATCGTTTTTTTCATTTTTTTTTCAAATCCTCAAAAATGATGAAAAACGGCGTGCTATAGTATGCCGTACGATATGGGCTATAGCCCATGGTCAAAAATGATGAAAAACGAGGATTTTTCTTTCTTCAAAAAAATCAAAAAACGATGGGCTATAACCCATCGTTTTTTTAATTTTAAATTTTAATTCAAATCCTCAAAAATGATGAAAAACGGCGTGCTATAGTATGCCGTACGATATGGGCTATAGCCCATGGTCCAAAATGATGAAAGACGAGAAAAAGAAAAAAAAATCAAATGAAAAAACGATGGGCTATAACCCATCGTTTTTTTCATTTTTTTCAAATCCTCAAAAATGATGAAAAACGGCGTGCTACAGTATGCCGTACGATATGGGCTATTAGACGAGCGTCTAAAAATGGGATAAAAAACATAAAAAATAGATAGTTTCTTAGACGTCTATTTTTAGACGTTTTTTATCCCATTTTTAGACGCACGTCTAATATCCGGCTATTGCTCAGTGGGATGGTCAAAAAGGATGAAAAACGAGGATTAAAAAAAAAAAATCTAAAAACGATGGGCAGTGGCTCACAGCCTCAGCCTGACTACCTCAAAACTCTAATTGTCGTAGTGGTTAAGAATAGATGTTGGCTTTCCACGTGGGAGACCAGGGTTCGTTTCCCGGCTGTTACACTATCATACAAAAGAAGACCTCAACAGCGCTAAGAAACATCTGATTAATATGAATTCTGTGTTATTTAAAATTTACTAACTGAAGGCTAACGCACAAAAGATCACTTCAAAATTACCAGGAGACTTTGCCTGAGAGTGTCTGACTGATGGTGCAGTGGTCTAATCATCAGGCTTTCAGTACAGACATTCCATGTTCAAGTCCTGTTCCTCCTACAGCTCAATGCTTCAGTAATTTGAACTTTTCAAGGCTTGAATAAAAAAATAAAAACTCAAAAGCACCAGGAGACATGTGCTGAATGCCCAAAGGTGCCTTGGTGTAATGGTGTGGAGCGCTTGACCCGTTGCCTCTGCTACAGGCAGTTTGCAGGTTCAAGTCCCATGTCATGACATCAAGGTGCTGGAGGACCATCGGGAGACGGTGCTCTCTCCCCCTGTTTCCTGAAAAGTAACAGTTGGGGGTTATGTTTGAAAGAACCCTGTCCACCTAAAATTTTACATATAAGAATTAGGTCAAACAAAATAAATAAAATAAAATGCATTTGGCCCATCTGACAGAATAGTATTTGCATACGGGGCCCCGATTATAATCGTCGACAATGGCAATGTCATTTTTCTTGACTTTTGACAATGAAAAAACTACACACTATAGTATATTTGTTTAATAATCGTCGCAAAAACCATGAACTATAGTTCATGATTTTCGCAAAGATTTAAAAAAGAAATATGAAAATGATGAAAAAACGGCATACTATAGTTCATGGTTTTGGCCCATCATCTGACAGAATAGGTTGTGTATTTGCATACTGGGCCCTGATTGGTGGCCCAAAACTTGGTTGGAAAGTCCCTCTTTTATGTCTGGCTTCCAGGCCAGTTGGAAAAGGGCACACTGAGAGGTGGTAAGAGTATGTTAAATTGGACATTTTCATGGTAAAAGGTTAGCTGGACAGGGTTCTTTCAGACATAAGCCCCAACCGTTACATCTCAGGAAACAGGGGGAGAGAGCACCGTCTCCCGATGGTCCTCCAGCACCTTGATGTCATGACATGGGACTTGAACCTGCCAACTGCCTGTAGCAGAGGCAACGGGTCAAGCGCTCCACACCATTACGCCAAGGCACCTTTGGGCATTCAGCAAATGTCTCCTGGTGCTTTTGAGTTTTTATTTATTTATTCAAGCCTTGAAAAGTTCAAATTACTGCAGCATTGAGCTGTAGGAGGAACAGGACTTGAACATGGAATGTCTGTACTGAAAGCCTGATGATTAGACCACTGCACCATCAGTCAGACACTCTCAGGCAAAGTCTCCTGGTAATTTTGAAGTGATCTTTTGTGCGTTAGCCTTCAGTTAGTAAAGTTTAAATAACACAGAATTCATATTAATCAGATGTTTCTTAGCGCTGTTGAGGTCTTCTTTTGTATGATAGAGTAACAGCCAGGAATCGAACCCTGGTCTCCCACGTGGAAAGCCAACATCTTAACCACTACGACAATTAGAGTTTTGAGGTAGTCAGGCTGAGGCTGAGGCTGTGAGCCACTGCCCATCGTTTTTAGATTTTTTTTTAATCCTCGTTTTTCATCCTTTTTGACCATCCCACTGAGCAATAGCCGGATATTAGACGTGCGTCTAAAAATGGGATAAAAAACGTCTAAAAATAGACGTCTAAGAAACGTCTAAAAATAGACGTCTAAAACACGTCTATTTTTAGACGTGTTTTAGACGTCTATTTTTAGACATTTTTTATCCCATTTTTAGACGCTCGTCTAATAGCCCATATCGTACGGCATACTGTAGCACGCCGTTTTTCATCATTTTTGAGGATTTGAAAAAAAAAAAAAAAAACATGGGTTATAGCCCATCGTTTTTTGAATTTTTGAAAAAAGAATTATCCTCGTTTTTCATCATTTTGACCATGGGCTATAGCCCATACCGTACGGCATACTATAGCACGCAGTTTTTCATCATTTTTGAGGATTTGAAAAAAATGAAAAAAAAAAAAAAAAAAGAAAAAACAAGAAACTGTTTCTCATCCTCTGCAACACCCATTCTCATACACCGCTATACTTTTAAGTATGTTGCGGTAGAGAACGTCATCATTTTGGACCATGGGCTATAGCCCATACCGTACGGCATACTATAGCACGCCGTTTTTCATCATTTTTGAGAATTTGAAAAAAATGAAAAACAAAAACAAACACGGGTTATAGCCCATCGTTTTTTGAATTTTTGAAAAAACAATTAACCTAGTTTTTCATCATTTTTGACAATGGGCTATGGCTCATACCGTACGGCATACTATAGCACGCCGTTTTTCATCATTTTTGAGGATTTAAAAAAAAATGGAAAAAAAACATGGGTTATAGCCCATCGTTTTTAGATTTTTTTTTTTTTAACCTAGTTTTTCATCATTTTTGAGGATTTGAAAAAAAACAAAAAAAACATGGGTTATAGTCCATCGTTTTTTTAATTTTTAAATTTTTGTTTTATCCTCGTTTTTCATCATTTTGTATGTAGGACTAGTAGCGTGCCAAAGTTTGTGCTATTGCCATAGAGAATGCATTGGGCGTTTAAGTTAAATAACTCAGAAACCATAAAACATTTCAAAGTAAAAAAGTTCCAGCATGTGTCTCCACAGTAAGCTGAATAATAAAAAGTGTGAATGGAGTTTCTAGGTGAACGTGATTTTTGACGTGCTAATGTCTGCCATTGAGCCCCATTGTAAATTTGAAAGCACTATATTTCTAAAACCATGAAACATTTCAAATATTCCTTTACAGGCAAACATGTCCACCGTAAGATGAACCTAAGTAGGCTAGAATGGGGTTGCTAGATGTAAGAATGTAGGCTTCTATGTTGTTAGCAAAACATCATCATGGGTGTTGTGAAGGATGAGAAACTGTTTCCCATCCTCCGCAACACCCATTCTCATACACCGCTATACTTTTAAGTATGTTGCGGTAGAGAACGTCATCATTTTGGACCATGGGCTATAGCCCATACCGTACGGCATACTATAGCACGCCGTTTTTCATCATTTTTGAGGATTTGGAAAAAAAACAAAAAAACACATGGGTTATAGCCCATCGTTTTTTGATTTTTTTGTTTTGTTTTTTATCCTCGTTTTTCATCATTTTTGACCATGGGCTATGGCCCATACCGTACGGCATACTATAGCACGCCGTTTTTCATCATTTTTGAGGATTTGAAAAAAAGGAAAAAAACAAACAAAACATGGGTTATAGCCCATCGTTTTTTTTAAATTAGATTTTTTTTTTATCCTCGTTTTTCAAAATGAAAAAAACAAACAAAAAAAACATGGGTTAGGCCTATAGCCCATCGTTTTTTGATTTTTTTTTATTTTTTTTATCCTCGTTTTTCATCATTTTTGACCATGGGCTGTAGCGCATACCGTACGGCATACTATAGCACGCCGTTTTTCATCATTTTTGAGGATTAAAAAAAAAAAAAAAAACATGGGTTATAGCCCATCATTTTTTGAATTTTTGAAAAAATGTATTACCTCTTTTTTCATCATTTTTTAACAGCGTTTAAGTTAAATAACTCAGAAACTCATGGTCCAAAATGATGAAAAACAAATCAAATATTCAAAAAACGATGGGCTATAACCCATCAGTTTTTTAATTTTTTAATTTTTTTCAAATCCTCAAAAATGATGAAAAACGGTGTGCTATAGCCGTACGATATGGGCTATAGCCCATGGTCCAAAATGATGACGTTCTCTCTACCGCAACATACTTAAAAGTATAGCGGTGTATGAGAATGGGTGTTGCGGAGGATGAGAAACATTAGCATGTTTTGCTAACAACAGAGAAGCCTACGTACTTACACCTAGCAACCCCATTCTAGCCTACTAGGTTCATCTTACGGTGGACATGTTTGCCTGAAAAGGAATCTTTGAAATGTTTCATAGTTTTAGAAATATAGTGCTTTCAAATTTACAATGGGGCTCAATGGCAGACATTGGCACGTCAAAAATCACTTTCACCTAGAAACTCCATTCACACTTTTTATTACTCAGCTTACTGTGGAGACACATGCTGGAAATTTTTACTTTGAAATGTTTTATAGTTTCTGAGTTATTTAACTTAAACGCCCAATGCATTCTCTATGGCAATAGCACAAACTTTGGCATGCTACTAGTCCTACATACAAAATGATGAAAAATTAGGATAAAAAAAAAAAAAAAAAAAAAAGAAAACGATGGGCTATAACCATTTTTTTCAAATCCTCAAAAAGGATGAAAAACGGCGTGCTATAGTATGCCCTACGATATACAGTAGGCTATAGCCCATGGTCAAAAATGATGAAAAACTAGGATTTTCTTTTTCAAAACTTCAAAAAACGATGGGCAATAACCCATCGTTTTTTTAATTTAATTGTTTTTTTCAAATCCTCAAAAATTATGAAAAACGGGGTGCTATAGTTTGCCGTACGATATGGGCTATAGCCCATGGTCCAAAATGATGAAAAACGAGGATAAAAAAAAGAAATAATAATAAATAAATAAAATGATGGGCTATAACCCATCGTTTTTTTTCATTTTTTCATTTTTTTTCAAATCCTCAAAAATGTAGAAAAACGGCGTGCTATAGTATGCCGTACGATATGGGCTATAGCCCATGGTCCAAAATGATGAAAAACGAGGATTAAAAAAAATTCAAAAATTCAAAAAACGATGGGCTATAACCCATCGTTTTTTTCATTTTTTTCAAATCCTCAAAAATGATGAACAACGGCGTGCTATAGTATGCCTTACGATATAGGCTATAGCCCATGGTCAAAAATGATGAAAAACTAGGATTTTCTTTTTCAAAACTTCAAAAAACGATGGGCTATAACCCATCATTTTTTTTATTTAATTGTTTTTTTCAAATCCTCAAAGATTATGAAAAACGGCGTGCTATTGTTTGCCGTACGATATGGGCTATAGCCCATGGTCCAAAATGATGAAAAACGAGGATAAAAAAAAGAAATAATAATAAATAAATAAAATGATGGGCTATAACCCATAGTTTTTTTCATTTTTTCATTTTTTTCAAATCTTCAAAAATGATGAAAAACGGCGTGCTATAGTATGCCGTACGATATGGGCTGTAGCCCATGGTCAAAATGATGAAAAACGAGGATAGTTTTTTTTTTCTCAAAAATTCAAAAAACGATGGGCTATAACCCATCATTTTTTTCATTTTTTCATTTTTTTCAAATCCTCAAAAATGATAAAAAACGGCGTGCTATAGTATGCCGTACGATATGGGCTATAGCCCATGGTCCAAAATGATGACGTTCTCTCTATCGCAACATACTTAAAAGTATAGCGGTGTATGAGAATGGGTGTTGCGGAGGATGAGAAACATTAGCATGTTTTGCTAACAACAGAGAAGCCTACATACTTACACCTAGCAACCCCATTCTAGCCTACTTAGGTTCATCTTACGGTGGACATGTTTGCCTGAAAAGGAATCTTTGAAATGTTTCATAGTTTTAGAAATATAGTGCTTTCAAATTTACAATGGGGCTCAATGGCAGACATTGGCACGTCAAAAATCACTTTCACCTAGAAACTCCATTCACACTTTTTATTATAAAAAAAAATAAAAAAAATAAAAAGATGGGCTAAAACCCATCGTTTTTTTATTTTTTTTATTTTTTTTAAATCCTCAAAAATGATGAAAAACGGCGTGCTATAGTATGCCGTACAATATGGGCTATAGCCCATGGTCCAAAATGATGAAAAAGTAGGATAAAAAAAATAATCTAAAATTCAAAAAACGATGGGCTATAACCCATCGTTTTTTTTTCATTTTTTAATTTTTTTCAAAATCTCAAATTATGATGAAAAACGGCGTGCTATAGTATGCCGTACGATATGGGCTATAGCCCATGGTCAAAAATGATGAAAAACAAGGATATTTTTTTCTCCAAAAATTCAAAAAACGATGGGCTATAACCCATCGTTTTTTTCATTTTTTCATTTTTTCAAATCCTAAAAAATAATAAAAAACGGCGTGCTATAGTATGCCGTACGATATGGGCTATAGCCCATGGTCCAAAATGATGGCGTTCTCTCTACCGCAACATACTTAAACGTATAGCGGTGTATGAGAATGGGTGTTGCGGAGGATGAGAAACATTAGCATGTATTGCTAACAACAGAGAAGCCTACATACTTACACCTAGCAACCCCATTCTAGCCTACTTAGGTTCATCTTACGGTGGACATGTTTGCCTGAAAAGGAATATTTGAAATGTTTCATAGTTTTAGAAATATAGTGCTTTCTGAGTGATATTTTTGCTCCGTTGAACCCTAGATAACTGACATTGATTGACATTCCGTTAATTCCGTGAACGGGAGGTTTGTATTTTTAGAAATATTCCGTTTTTTTCGTTAATTGTAGCCCAGGGGTTAACTTAAACGCCCAATGCATTCTCTATGGCAATAGCACAATCTTTGGCATGCTACTAGTCCTTCATACTAAAACCTACCAACCCCATTCTAGCCTACTTATGTTCATCTTACGGTGGACATGTTTGCCTGAAAAGTAATCTTTGTAGGTTATAGTTTTAGAAATATAGTGCTTTCAAATTTGAGACTTTTAACATGGGGCTCAATGGCAGATTATGGCACGTCAAAGGATCACTTTCACCTAGAAACTCCATTCACACTTTTTATTATTCAGCTTACTGTGGAGACACATGCTGGAACGTTTTACTTTGAAATGTTTTGTAGTTTCTGAGTTTTTTAACTTAAACGCCCAATGCATTCTCTATGGCAATAGCACAAAATTTGGCATGCTACTAGTCCAACATACTTAAACCTACCAACCCCATTCTAGCCTACTTAGGTTCATCTTACGGTGGATATGTTTGCCTGAAAAGGAATCTTTGAAAGGTGTCATAGTTTTAGAAATTTAGTGCTTTCAAATTTGAGACTTTTAACATGGGGCTCAATTTTGGCACGTCAAAAAATCACTTTCACCTAGAAACTCCATTCACACTTTTTATTATTCAGCTTACTGTGGAGACACATGCTGGAACGTTTTACTTTGAAATGTTTTGTAGTTCCTGAGTTATTGTGGGCTCGCCTCAACGAGCACACTATTGTTATCCACAGATTTCAAAAACTTCTGTTTCCTATACAGTTCAATCGCAGGCCGTTTCGCCTAATTAGTGCCAACTTAGAGTGCGGGGCTTCTTTGACTAGAATGTGGAAACTGAAATTCTTTCCTTGAAAATTTACCAAACAAATTGTCGTCCCGACCAGAATATTCATTTTACACGCATGTTCTTTGGTCATTTTGTAGCCACACATGTCCTCTTTCACACAATGTGACCACCAAAGCACAGAGACATACAGAATGTGAACTACGGCCTTTTAAGTGACACAAATACAGTCAAGCTGCTCATTGACCTCCATTGTATAATTCTTACGAGGAAATTATCGCGATGACAATTCTTAACTCGCTCTTATAACCACATTTTCGATCGTACCAACACCACGATCGCACATGGTGTACCTCAATATCTCAAGCCACTCACAGCGAAAAAGAAATTTGCATTCGACTCGGCATAGTTTCCCCCATTCAGGACCATTGAAATATCCCAGTCATAGTGCTGGCAAGTAGTAGAACTCTTTTTACTTCCACAGCTGAGACATATAAGGGCTTAATTACAGGGCTTGACATTAAAGTTACAAGATCTCAATGAGTTGCTCTGCGATACCTTGTGAGCTTGTAGGTCTGCTATTTGAGCAATTGGCTGGCCTTTACACAGCTCTCGCAAGAGCACGCACGCTCGCACACACACACCCTGTCTTCCTATTGGCTGGCCTTTACACAGCTCTCGCAAGGGCACGCACGCATGCACGTACGCACGCACGCACGCACGCACACACGTTTAATTAAAAAAATAAATAATAATAATTAAAAAGAAAAAAAGAAAAAATTGAAAAAAATGAAATAATAATAATAAGAAAAACTTTAAAAAATGAAAAAAATGAAAAAAATGAAAAAAATGAAAAAAATGAAAAAAATGAAAACTTAAAAATATAAAACTTAAACTATGATTCCTCATAGTTTGGCTTTTGTTTTAGGTTGTTCTTCTGGTTGTCACTTCAGATGGGGCCTCCTTGGGATAATGTACAGAGCATCTTAACAAAGTTCCATCACTTTACTGTTTTGTTATCATGGAGAAACAATGATAGAACACAGATAGTGTGATAGCTCACAGTGATAAGTGTCTGGCTGTCCACATGATCCAGACATTGTGGGTTCAAATCCCCCTCTGCACTATACTCTGAAACTTTACTTTGAAGAAAGAAGATAAAAGCACACGGAAATCTCACCCAGTCTGGCAAAGGTATAGTGGTGGAGCAGATAGATCGCTGATACCTGCATGTTTGCACTGCAGCACTTTCAAGATTGGAGTTTCTAGGTGAAAGTGTTTTTTTTTTACGTGCTGAAAACTGCCATTGACCCCCATTATAAATTTCTACAATTTGAAAGCACTATATTTCTAAAACTATGAAACATTTCAAAGATAATTTTTCAGGCAAACATGTCCACCGTAAGATGAACCTAAATAGGCTAGAATGGGGTTCCTAGGTGTAAGTATGTAGGACTAGTAGCATGCCAAAGTTTGTGCTATGCTCCCTCAAGTACTTCAATGTTCCCCAAAAATCTGTTATATACAGGCCATCATCAACCTGAACTAGCAACAAAGCTACTAACCATGAAACTGCAAAAGGAGGATAGTATAGTTGAATGGAGGAATAATGTTTACGTATCCTTATTTTACTCAGCTTTAGTCTACCGTTGTAAACAAATTTCTGTTGTATATCTACCACACTGTCAAGGTCTGTCTCTCCACAGACCATGTCAGTCCCATTCATTCACCTGTCTCCAACTCCCTCGTCAGCCCACCTGTGAACACTTTGACAATTTACCTGCTCACTATATAACTGGACTCTTTACAAACACTCCCTGTCAGAACATTTGACATCTTCCCTGAGCTGTAGCCTACCCTGGTTCTGTTTCTCCTTGAAAGGGTTGCATTTTGGACTTTATGATTTACTGCCTTGTACTCGACAGTTTGCCTTTTTGGACTTCCTAGTTTATTTTTGTACTTTTAGAATGTTTGGAATTGTCTCCCGAGTAACCTGAGCTTATAAGCTACGTTTAGTTTGGTACCTGTTTCTGCCTTGGATTTAAATAAACCTTTTTGATTTTGAACCTTCCTGTTGTGTCTCTGCATATTGGGTTCAGTCATCCCCTTATCCTGACACACACTCTAAACATCAAATCAAATACATGCTCATAATTATTATCTAAGACCAAAGGCTTTGAACGGTCCACAAATACAAATTCTGTTACAATCTACAATGGAAAATGTTGCATATAGTTCTGAGGGGTGGAGAGTTTTGCTTTGTTTGATTGTAAATGTTAAAACATTTACCACAACAAGGTTCCAACGCTTCATACAGCTCAGGTGTCACAGAAAACATTCCACTGACTCAACTAGCCAATGACAGCGATTATCGTTCTGTCATGCTCATCATTTGACATTCAGTATAAAAGAGCTTTGTCACTGCCAACTTCATGCAACGATCTGACATATAGGAAAGATGCATCTGCTTTTAGCTGCTGTACTAGGTAAACTTTACTTCTTGAGGAAATTAATGATTTATTTCTTATAGGTTGCTCTTTGATAATCCAATAATTAATTTCGTTTTATTTTATTGTGCAGTTGAAGTGATTACACTGACATGGTTCACTTTCTTTTCCTTTTCTATTACTTTTTGGTTTCCAGGTGTTCTTTACGTCTGTCAGGATGGGGTCTTTGGATTAGAAGTGCAGATGAAAGTCAGACAAGGAGACAACATCACAATCCACTGTGACTGCAAACAATTCCCAACAAAAGGAGTTTACTTCAACTCTTAACGAGCTTACACTTAAGACGGAGGGTGGAGGTTGGAGGTGAGATTTATTGCAGATGAATTGATTACAGTATGGAGCTGGGATTGAGTGAATGGACAGAGAAGTGACTGACAGTATGATAACAGAATGATAACAGAATGATGACGGTACGAGGAGGAGACAGTGGAGGAGCTTTGGCGTGGGCCCCCTGGGGACGGACCAGAGCCTCGGTTCGGATCCTGCCTGGCGGAGGCAGGGGGGGCTCTTGAGCCTGCCCCCCTGGGGCCGACCTGGTGGAGCCTGCTGCTGGGCGGTCGTCGGGGAGGTGGCGGGTACCTGAACGGAAGCACAGATGAGCGAAGGGAAGTGAGGACCGTTTATAAAGGGGTGCGGACAAGGTAACGCAGATCTGATTGGAGCAGACGGATGATGGAGCATTACAGCTCTAAGTTGAACTAACGTTAACAACTAAAACTTCAACTCTTAACGAGCTTACACTTAAGACGGAGGGTGGAGGTTGGAGGTGAGATTTATTGCAGATGAATTGATTACAGTATGGAGCTGGGATTGAGTGAATGGACAGAGAAGTGACTGACAGTATGATAACAGAATGATAACAGAATGATGACGGTACGAGGAGGAGACAGTGGAGGAGCTTTGGCGTGGGCCCCCTGGGGACGGACCAGAGCCTCGGTTCGGATCCTGCCTGGCGGAGGCAGGGGGGGCTCTTGAGCCTGCCCCCCAAAAGGAATTTAAAGAACATACCTGGAGGTCGTTTACCGCTTGGGTTGCCCTAGGGCGCCATTGGACCGCCTGGGGCCTGGAGGAGAGAGAGAGGAGCCTGCGGAGATGGGACCTTGCAGAGGCGGATGGAAAAGAGAGAGTGGGGTTAGTAGCGTAGGAGTGGACGACCTCTCGGCAGAGGGTTGCGAGAAGGAGCAGTGGCGAGAACTTTGGTTCACCTGGCGATGGTGGTGAGACAGAGAGACTCCCGGCGGAGGAGGCCCGTGTGGCCGGAGGACGGGTCGACCGTCGTTTAGGAGGAAGTGAGTCATGGGCGTCCTGAAGAGGGAGAACATGTTTAGAAGTGGGCAGAAGAGGAGGTACCCGCCACCCGACACATCCACCAGTCAATGTAGGTACCGCGCTGGAGGACGCCATGGACTTCTGGGCATCGAGCACGGAGGCGGAGGAAGGTCTAACGTAGGAGGAGAAGGCGTTGGACGACCATCTGCCCAGGGCCCGCAGGGTCGGGACAGAGACGCCGCTGGCAGCAGCGGTGGTGGCGGCGCCGATCCTCAGAGAGTGGCTGGAGTAACGGTCAGGCGGGAGGCCACATCTTTGGAGCAGGGAGCGGAGGTGAGAGGTGAAGGCGTGCTGGTGGAGAGGGAGACCATTCGGGAGGCTGAAGAGAGGAAGGTGGCCGGAGGAGCGTTTTCTGGCGGAGAGGAAGCGCAGCATGGAGGAGAAGGGGCAGAAGCTGCCGGGGACCTTGGCCACCGAGACGAGGCAGCCTCTGTGGTCACGGTCGGCTTTTGAGTGTTTCAGAGATAGGTTGAAGCAGGTGGGGGTGAAGCGCAGGTCGGAGACGCAGACGTCTCTGGAGGGGTCGAACGCCGTGGACCTGGTTGTGAACTCGCCTACTCTAAGGAATCCATAGAAGGCGAGGAGAAGGGCGGCTTCGAGGAGGAGGTCTAAATACGGAGTGAAGACTCCTTTCCTGAGTTCCGAGACGAGGGAGTGGAGAATGTTTAGAGTAATGGGGAGACGCTGGTCTGGGGCGTGGCGTGACGATCGCTGAAAGCCCTTTAGGAGGAGTTTGATATATTGGTTGGTGAACAGGCTAGGGAAAAAGGGGTCATGAAGGCGGGCGTGGAACTGGACCCCTGCTAATAGGCTGTTCATATAGCTGTGGCTGAGGTGGTTAAACTTGAAATTAAAAGTGAGAAAAGGGGCGACGGTCGAGACTAGTACTGGGAAGAGGGGAATGGAGTGACAGGCGCAGAACTGACCGAACTTGCGCCAGGCCGAGGCATAGCAGGAAACAGTGGCGGGGGAGAAAGCGGATTTAATATAGATGTTGGTGAGAGCACGGAGGTGATGGATGTGGGGCATCAGGACAGAACCAGTTCTCGGTGCGCCGGGCAGATCAGGGGGAGTGGCTTGGCGGAAGGGCATCGCCGGTGGAACTCCTGGAGTTTGAAACGAGAGAGGCAGTCGGCGATATTGTTAAGGTGGCCGGGGACGTGAGCTGCGCGGACCGTGAAGTTGAGCATGACGGAGGACCAGGTGATGAATCTCATAAGGGGCATGATCTGATTGGAGGAGGAGCGGCCTTTATTTATGACGAAGACTGTGGCCTCATTGTCGCAGTTGAACACTATACGCTTGCGAGCCCAGCGGGACCCCCAGAGCTTGCAGGCTACGGCGATGGGGTACAGTTCGAAGTGGGCTATAGAAACCGGTGGCTGAGTTAGTTCGACGGGCCATCTGTCGGAGAACCATTCCCTTTGGAAGATCCCCCCAAAACCTGCAGAAGGCGCCGCGTCGGTGAATAAGTGCATTTCGTGAGCCGGAGTTACGGGGTCGTGATAGAAGAGGGAAATACCGTTCCAATCTTGCAATAACTTTGACCAAAATGAGAGATCGGACTGACAGCCTGCGTCTAGAACAACTACGTCGCTGAGGGAATCGACGCTGCTAGCCAGCTCCAGCAGCCGGGATATGAACGAGCGGCCCTGGGGAATTATTTTGATTGCATAATTAAAATGACCCAGAAGTGAAAGCAGCTGGCGCTTGGTGCGCGGTGAAGCGGCGCTCTGGATTAATTCTTTGACACGAGTTAGCTTTTCCAACGGGAGGGAAGCTTTCATTTCTACGGAGTCTAGGAGGATGCCGAGAAACTCGACGGACTTGGCCGGGCCGACTGTTTTTTCGGACGAGAGGGGAACCCCTAGGGCGTTAAACGTTTCTTTGAGTGAACGGAGGCTGGTGGGGGGGGACTGGGAGGGAAAATCTATTAACAGAAAGTCGTCGAGAAGGTGGAGGACGAAGGGTAGACGGTTAACGTTCAGCAGAACCCAGCAGAGCGCCTCCGAAAGCTGGTTAAAAATGTGGGGGCTGCTTCTACAGCCAAACGTTAAGCGAGTGGCGAAATAAAACAAGTTCTCCCATTTAACGCCGAAAAGGGACCACTGGGACGGATGGATTGGCATTACTTTAAAGGCGTCTGTGATATCTGCTTTTGCCAACCAAGCGCCTTGGCCTGCTATTTTAATGAGTTTTATTGCGTCGTCGATAGAAGCGTAATGCAGAGAAAAGTTTTCGAGCGGAATCATGAAGTTTACGCTGGGGCACAGGTCGTGACGGGGGGCTGACAGATCTATGATTAAACGTTTTTTCCCTGAATACTTTCGCGTAGCGATCCCGATGGGATTGCTGCGAAACGGATTGAAAGGCGGGGTGGGGTAGGGCCCTACCATGAAGCCTTTGAGAACCTCTTTCTCCAGGAGAGAAGCGACTATTTCTGGTTCTGACAGGGCAGATTGGAGATTAGGAAACACGTGAGAGTGAGTGAGGGGTGAGAGAACGCCGACGCGGAAACCTTGCGATAAGCCTGTGAGAAGATAGTCCGTGAATACTGGGTCGGGGTGAGATGATAGAGCGGCGGATAAAGCGTGAATGTGGATGGGGGTGGAGGGGTGGCTACTTAGAATGGTTTGGAGTATCGAGGAGTTTTGTGAGATGGACCCTCCCTGCTGGCATCCCTCGGAGGGCGGGTTCGCCTCGGGCACACGGACTTTGGGTGGGGGTCTTTGCAGTAGCTACAGACGTGAGAGAATTGGCATTTACCGAAAGTACAGACATTTTCGTTAAAGTTATTACATATGGGCATGTTGTTAAAGAAAGTCACCTCTCTTCCGCGGGAGTCCCTCTGGCCCGGGGGGGGCTGGTCCTGGGGGTAGGGATCTTGAGAATCGAAGGCGGAAGGATTCGAAGTTTTTGGGCGGTTTTCTTTTTTCACAGAGGGAGCGAGAAACACGGACTTGGGACATGATTCGGCGGAGTGATCTACTTGGTTGCACAGATGGCAGGTAAGGGCCCTGTGGCCGCCTACGTGCAGAATGAGCAGCTCTGTGTCTAGGCACGCCCAGTTGAGTCTAGAATTGAAGCGAGCGAGGAAGTTAGCCGCTTTAGCTGAGAAGGCTTTATGATAATCGTAAAACATGGGGCCGCCGTATCTACGTTTGATTTCGCTAATGAGAGCGAGGTAGGAGTCTAACTCGGATCTACGCTCTGGGAAGGCATCACACAGGGTGTCCCTAAACAGGCCGAAGGCTATGACGAAGTCGCAGAAGTCGAGGGAACGGTTAAGGCGGGGATCGGAGGCGCGGAACACGGCAGAGAGCTGGTCGGAGCCTACCAGCTTTCTGTCGCATTCGGGAGTGGGGAGGATGAGAGAGGCTAGGTTAACGTCCTTCCCTTCGGTTATTTGGGCTCTGAGGTGAGAGGAAATGGCGGAAAAGGGAGAAATGAAATAATTACCGGCAGGGGCAACTGGCTGGGCGGAGGAGAGTGTGAACCCGGACCGCGGGTGGGGTGGCACTGGGTTGTTTGGAGGAGGAAAAGAGGACGAGAGCGTGGCGCTGCCGGCCGCTGGAGGAGGGAGCACGGGCGCTTGCTGAGAGAGCCGTGATTCGAGTGCCCCGACTGCGCTGGCCAGGGTGGCCATGGCTGACAGCAGCAGGGCGGTGGAGTCGTGAGATGGCGGCGAATGCGGATCTTGAACGGGGCCAGCGTAGGCCTGGGAGCCGCCGGGTTCGTCCTGGGTGAGCTCGGCTGAACGCGGGGTTGCATTTTTCTTTTTACCCTTACTCTTGCCTTGGCTGGGGGACTCGTGCTGCTGAGTCTGCGAGGACTCGATGGTGGCGAGAAGGAGATCCACTAGCTGAGAGTGGGTTAGGCCCCGTTCGGGAACGATGCCGTGGCCGGAGAGCGCGGCGTAAATAAGTTCGTCTGGCCAGGAGACGTACTCGGCGGCAGCAAGCCTGGAGCTGCGGCGGTGAGAGGTGCTGTCATCTGGATCTGACATGATCGATGGGCGTTTACCTGACTACCTGAACGGAAGCACAGATGAGCGAAGGGAAGTGAGGACCGTTTATAAAGGGGTGCGGACAAGGTAACGCAGATCTGATTGGAGCAGACGGATGATGGAGCATTACAGCTCTAAGTTGAACTAACGTTAACAACTAAAACATTGTGTGGTTCAGAAACTGCTCTCATAAAAATCAACCCACTCTTGAAATTGAACTACAGGAATCATATGATCAAAATCCCTCTTCCTCTTTTAATTTCAAATGGAACCAATCTACTGAATCCTATGATCTGCTGATAGCGAATATAACTGATTCTGACCTGGGTCTCTACTACTGTGGAACTGAACATCGTAAAATAGTCGAGGATAAAGTAGGTCATATTAGAGGTGAAACATCCTACGAGTATAGTAACCTCACCACAAGGATTTCATTCAGTAAGTATTTTTAATACATTTTCTCCATCATTTACAGTGTATTGGGACATAATTGGAATTATTCTATGCGCATTTGACTAATGTTTCTCACCTAGTTTTAGATCTGCAAATTCATAGTAAATTCATACAATAACACTTGTTTGGCGTTATATCACAATTGGTCAAACGTATAGGAATAAACCTTTTCATGTCGTAAATTGAACTCATATGAAGTTTAAACAGTAGCTTTTAACATGTCAGTTTCAAATTTACATATGCTGCAATTTGAACAGTGTACAGTATAAGGTATACATCTGCTTTTAACAATACTTATTATAAAAAAGTTTATATTCCAAATTTCCATCCCAATTATCATTGTTAAGTGTTTCGTTGCTAGGCTAGAGTTTCTTGGCAAAATGTTGGTCTACTCTAGTGGCTACATCTGTCATTAAAAAAATATGATTTTCTTTAGTGAATATCTTAGTTATAATGATTTTCTTTTGTATAATCGCAATATTACACTCGAGGGTTGAGCTTTATCCATTAATGGCACTTCTGCACTGCTTACGGAACTCTCGGAGCGCCATTAATAACGGTAACGCACACCCTTTTGTGTGATATTGCTTAATTAAAACTCAGCAACATTAGGACATTAAAACAATACCAAAGAGCATAAAAACGGCAACATAGGCAGAATTAAAGTTCGGTGTGACTTGTACGTGACAATGTTTCCTTACAGCAAAAGGCTGACCATTGTGTGACAACGAGGTTTCAGCCTAATTTACAGTACGCTAAAAAGGTGTACTTTTATTTCTAAAATAATGTAATAACACAATTATCCCCAATTACATACATTAATTCCTACATTATAGTGTAATAAGGAACCACATAAGATGTAACGGGGCACAATTAGAAATAAAGTGTTCATTGTTTTGCCTTTATTTAATATTATTTCCACTTCCATTAAAGATAATTATAGAAGACAATTGTACCGCAAATTGTATGTACAGTATACAACCCACCATTCAGCTGAAGGTGGGCCTTGTTACGTCTTATGCGGTTCCTTATTACACTAAAATGTAGGGATTATTTCTTATCATTGGTGTAGTTGTGTTTCTGTCTAATAATAAACATATTGTTTCTAATAGCATGTTACGTGTTATTAATAAGACTTTAATGTAGGAATTATTGTGTATAATTTGAATATAATTTGGGAAAGGTTTCAGCCTGGTCAGAGCACCATTGACTTCAAAATAAAATAAATGTTAAATGTAAAAAAACATGGAACATTATGCTTGGCCTGGCATATATAGGCTATATCAGTGGGATTGGCGGAGCGACGGAGGTTTGAGACACATGAAAACGTTCAATTCAAGTAGGCTAAGAGCACGAAAAACATTCAGGAAAAAAAGAGTAACCACACATGACTTTGTGTTCGTCCCAGACTCCACGGAGGTCTCCCACCCTTCTCCTGGACAGAGCTGTGATGATGAGTGCTGCAGCCGGTGCATGATCTTGATCTTCACGCTGTGTCCTGCCACTGCTGTTCTCTTCTCCCTCCTCTCCTCCGTGCTGGTGTACCACTTCCACAGGAACACAGGTAACCTATACATTTAGCATAATTATTTTTATGTATTATTTATTATTTAAGTATAACATAATGCTTAAAACACCAAAAAGGGTTCCCGTCCTGAATAGGTCAAACTCAAGATCCTTTGTGTGGCTCACTTGAATATAAAGGGATATTTCATTTTCATGTGCATGTGCGGGATCATTTTATAGTCTACTCTGGCTTTTGTGAGCATCCCGCTGATCCCGGACAGCTTTTTTTATTCAGTATTTATATATTTGATATTATTTTTAACCTACTCCATTCTGAACATCTTATTACTTGGAAACAACCGTCCTTGGTTCTGGTTACTGATTGTCCTTCTAATACTTCTTTTATTTATTATTTTATTTCTCCAACATTAAAAAGAAAAGAGTAAATGGAAATAAACAAACAAACAGTACCCTCACACATGTTTTCAATGTATATAAAAGTTCAAATGTAATTTGAAGTTTTTGCATAGGTTTTGCATAGGATATTAAATCAAGTCTGGGGATTGATTGGGGTGCTAGATGATGAAAGAGTAGATGATGGCATGACCAGACACCCGTTTGAAAGTGAAATATCCCTTGAACTATATTCTGTATCATGTTATTTTCTACAGACAAAACACCTCAAGTCCATCAGAGAATACGTTCCACCAGAGAAAGCAGAGATCCTCAGGTAAACATTGTGACCAATTAACTTTTGTGAGCGTCACGTGGAGTGATGATTTAGTGACTATTGACTTTATTACTGTGTTGTAGAAAAGCAATGTGTTTGGTGTTCTGTCAAAGAGCCTAATGCTGTTCATGTTGTTTCGCACTCTTCCACTTTGGAAGCCATGTGTTTCTAACGTTAGATATGTCCACCTAAATGCACAACAGTAGCCAAAATTATGATTTGAAATCAATTAAGATTACTTGAATTACAAATGTCAAATTGTCTCTTAGGAGGAAGACGTGTGTTATGCTGCACTGGACATCCGTCCAGGAACAAGCAGAGCAAAGAAGAAGGCAGCGCTACAGACTCAGAGTCATTGTACATATGCTGCTGTTAATACTAGGAGGATGTGAAAGGCTACAAATTTGCGCGCACGCTCGCAGACTTCTTCTTGTGGAGCTCAAACTGTGATGCACTGTGGTGAAAGCACTGACTGATAGGCTGTGGTACTGGCTTCATGTCTCTTTAGATATTTCCTGGTCCATTGATTGATTGATAATTTTATTAGACAATAAAATGAAAACAGTACAGGGTACAGTCAAGCACATTGGTCCAAAAGGACAGCACCGAAGAAAGACCTTGAGGTCATGCATTCATTCACAATAATGTGATGTCAGAACATCCCAGCTCCATATATGGAGATCTATAGGGGGTGATCAGGTGTGATCAATAATTGTCCGGATCCCGGACAGAGGCTTTTGTGCTGGTTCTTTACAACCGGCTATCTGACGGACTTGACACCAGGCACTGCACTCCCTGTGGTGGTGTGGAACCCTTGTGTCAAATTCGAAGTCGGTTGGGTGAACGGTTCTGAAGTTATGTGGATTACAGACGTACGTACACATAGAGATGTGGTGCATGTACTGTATAATAGAATGTCAGCCAAGTCTGCGGACTTTTACTGTTTGTTTAGGGCAGCAGTTAAACAAACATTGACGACGTAAGATGTCATGTGGCAAATATAAATACATCTTGTGACTAATACTCTGGGCTTTCCAAACCACCTCTTTGACATAAAGTACATCAGTGCATGAGGAATGAGGATGGTCTGCTGACTAATTATTTTATTTGCCACTTTTATATCACAGCTGGAAAGATTTGTGTTATTTTTTTTCGGTTTATTTGTTTCCTTGCCAATTTACACCTGGATTAAATGTTTTGTTTTGTTTTTTGTTTCTGTATCTTCTGACAAAAACAAAATGCAAATTCTGAGGAACATCAGGTGTCTGATTTGAGGACTAGTCACGACTCACTAGTGACTGAAAATGTCAGGATTTGAATGTCATCGTGCCTGAGTCCTGACATAATGCCCGGGCGTGCGTAGGCTGTACTGTAGTCACCCACTGACAACTTGTATCCTCAATTCAACAAGTCAGACAATGTGGATATTAATCAAAAAATGTTTAACTTTTCTTTCCTATCACAGTGTAACATGAGTCTGAAAGAACCTTAATCAGGATATTCTGTTCAAATGATAGACTATATTAATTCCTTAGTTGTGTTTTTGTTAGTACTACATTTCAACCTTTTAAATTTACACCTTCTATAGTTAGAAGAAATGTGCATATTTCTATTCTATATTTCCTTCTCTGCCTCATACAGTAATTAGCCTGCAGCACTTGCTGTAGCACTTGCCCTAGCCTCGACGACCCTGCAAGGCTAAATCATACTATAATTCTAACAATGTCTGAGTGTCCGTGTGTGTGTGTGTCTGTCAGAAACAGTGCCGTAACTCCTTACTGCCTGCACCAATCACTCCCACTTGTCACACAGGCATTGACCATATGGAGGGCGTAACGAATCCCTTTTTCGATTTGACACATTAATGATTATTAATTAATTAATTGGTCAATTACAAACGCACCCGGGCACAGTACCCTTCACGGCCACAAGGGGGGGGGGGCGGGGCAAATATCTCACAACGGGTAAGGACTAGTTTATATAATTTAGAATTTTAGATATAGCAGAATGTAGACATAGTATTCTATAGTGTATATAATATTCTACTGCAGATGGATGTTAGATTCTTAAATTCTTAGCTAAGTTAAGATTGGTGGTCATTGTGTGTTTTGTTGAATAGCTTATTTTCATTAATTGCATGTTAATTGCTTTCTTACCTAATTTCAAATAAAGTCTGACTGCATACATACAATTAAAACTGAAATGGTCTATACTGTTACACAAATAATGATACAGTAGTCTACTGATTGGTGTTGTGCTCATGCATACAGTATGAAGTGCTTCTGATGATACTTATGGACCATCTGCAATCTGTAAACAGATCAGTCCGTGCACGGACGGACGGACGCGGACAGACAGACAGACAGACAGACAGACAGACAGACAGACAGAGTTGTGGCTCAACAAACCCACTCAACAAACCCAACAGAGGATGTGCTGCTAGATCGCAACACATACCCATGGTGGGAGTTTCACCACAATATCAGTTTCCCATGAAAAGCCCCACAAGTTTCCACTCAACTGATCTGTTGTTGTATCTTCAAAGATACAGTTTGCATCTTAACAAAACATGACAAGACGGTAGGTTGACAAACTTGACACTGTAGGCAGTGTATAAGTGTCAAGTGTCAACACCAAAGGTTCACATAGATTATGTCTCTAGCTTTTGCACTACTTGGCAAGTATGCTTTTTAATGTGCAATAGCCTCCACAATTGCTTTAATCCACATTTTGTCACACCATCATTAAACCTGCGGGTATATTTTCCCGATATAATAAATTCCATAAAATATATTTCTCATAAAAATATATTAAAGTGCAACAATACATGCCTGGCAATTTGAGGTACTTTGTTGGTGAGAATTGAGGTATTCTGACCAACAAATGTACATCATTTTTGTTTTGATTGTATTGTTGTATTGTGCTTTGGCAATGTAAACGCATGTTTTCTCATGCCAATAAAGCCAATTGAATTGAATTGAATTGAATTGAATTGAATTGAATTGAATTGAATTGAATTGAATTGAATTGAATTGAATTGAATTGAATTGAAATTAATCTGGCCATAGATGACCATGTCAGTCTCACTACATTGAAGCACTCTACAGCTACATATTATAGTCATTCACTTTCCTTTTTGCATAATTATCTGCTGCTATTTGATATGTTTTCTATTTCCACAAGAGACTGCGGGAATACGGTCACACACAAGGGCTCCAATTTCATCGCCACCTTTACCCGCAAAGCGGCACACAATTCAGCCGCTGCCCGAAAATATAGGAGCTTTCTCTGTCCCTTAATGGTATTTTCGTCCAGCATCACCCAAGGGATCTCTTAAAGGCAAAGGCACGTGATTGGTTTAATTATTGTAACGCCCAAACCACACCTATGCATAATATAACGGGTAACAAAGGTGTTTTAGGGATTTAGACAGGTAACCAAAATACCAACTTTAGTGGGGGAACACCCCTTCCCCACTGCTAAATCCCAAAACAGTGTATTTAGAAAGATCAGACGAAAATGGAGCCCTTTGGGCCCTATCTTGTGCCACCCCTTACCCTTTATCCCTAAACGTAAATTTGCAACTTTTTCCTATTTTGAAAAAAAAAACATTTTAAAAGTTCAACTTGCTGATCTACATCGACACGTTGTGAGCTTGTAGATCGGCTATCTGAACTATAAAATAGCAAAACATGGCAAATAAGTTTAGGGATAAGGGGTAAGGGGTTGGCGCAAGATATAGCCCATGTACCTGTATATTCAATATTAATTTAGATTTGTTTTATTCTTACTTTCTCCAATATTTATATAACAGTAATAGGTAGAGGGTATGCTCATGCATAAAGTGAGTGGAAAATCAAGTGGTAAAGTAAGTGGTAAAGTGAGTGGCAAATCAAGTGGTAAAGTGAGTGGTAAAGTGAGTGGCAAAGTGAGTTAACGTTGGTTAACGTCATTGAATGCAATCAGATATGACTTTTCTGTTTGGATGTATGGGCTGTCAAGGCCAGAAAGTAGTTTTTTGCCACTCAGAAGGCGTTCCCACATAACTTCCGGGTATGATGATGATGTCACGCGCATACCCTCTATAAGCTACACTGTCTTCAAATTTGAGACATTTTTAATGGGGCTCAATGGCAGCTCTATGGGATGTAAAAAAGTCACTTTCACCTAGAAACTCCATTCACACCTTTTTATTATTCAGCTTACTGTGGAGACACATGCTGGAACTTTTTACTTGAAATGTTTTGTAGTTTGAGTTATTTAACTTAAACGCCCAATGCATTCTCTATGGCAATAGCACAAACTTTGGCATGCTACTAGTCCTACATACTTAAACCTACCAACCCCATTCTAACCTACTTAGGTTCATCTTACGGTGGACATGTTTGCCTGAAAAGGAATCTTTGAAATGTTTCATAGTTTTAGAAATATAGTGCTTTCAAATTTGAGAAATTTACAATGAGGCTCAATGGCAGACATTGGCACGTCTAAAAAGCACTTTCACCTAGAAACTCCATTCACACTTTTTATTATTCAGCTTACTGTGGAGACACATGCTGGAACTTTTTACTTTGAAATGTTTTGTAGTTTCTGAGTTATTAACTTAAACGCTCAATGTGTTTTCTATGGCAATAGCACAAAATTGGCATGCTACTAGTCCGACATACTTACACCTATAGCAACCCCATTCTAGCTTATTTAGGTTCATCTTACAGTGTACATGTTTGCCAGTAGTTCTCTATTTCATGTCAAGGACGCCCAACTGAAAATATGTTGTTCCAGGGACTCCCGCAGAAGCAAAGATTTGAGTTAAAAACGCGCTGAAAGAATATATTCAAAGATTTGCACCACATTTTCACGATTTTTGCCACACTGTGAGCTTGTAGATCTGCTATTTTTCAATAGCTAAAGTATAACATAATGCTTAAAACACCAAAAAGGGTTCCTGTCCTGAATGGGTAAAACGCAAGATCCTTTGTGTGGCTCACTTGAATATAAAGGGATATTTCACTTTCAAACATGTGCGGGATCATCATTTCTGAGTTATTGTGGGCTCGCCACAGCGAGCACACACTAGTTACTCTCAGTTTATATTTATTCCAATTTCCGCCGTTATTTTTGGCACCTAACTACTTCCACATACTTTATGCTAGAAATTTAGTTCAAACTTCAAACTGTTCAGCTCTTTGCAGTTATTTATGCTCCAATTAGAATTTTTACAAAGTTTTATACTTTTTATACATTTTAACTTTTAAACTTTTTTTTACATTCTTTATAGTGAGAGTCGATGGAAGAAAGGTCCCATTTTTCACAGTTAACTTTTTTGAGCTCTTATAACTCCGTCATACTTTCACTTTGAAACTTCATTCAAACTTTATAATGTTCATCTATCTTTGAACTTTCATTGGTGAAAAAGTTGTTTTGAAAAAGTTTATACTTTTTAAAATATTTAACTTTATTTATAGTTTTTTCCTCCCATTGACAATGTATGGGATTTATCTCTAAATCAACCTAACTTTTGCAGCCTCATTACTCTGGCATACTTTGTTGTAGAAACGTGATTTAAACTTTAGAAAGCTCACACGACTCTGGACAACAAATTGTCGTCCCGGCCAAAATATTCATTTTACACGCATGTTTTTGGTCATTTTGTAGCCACACATGTCCTCTTTCACACAATGTGACCACCAAAGCACAGAGACATACAGAATGTGAACTACGGCCTTTTAAGTGACACAAATACAGTCAAGCTGCTCATTGACCTCCATTGTAAAATTCTTACGAGGAAATTATCGCGATGACAATTCTTAACTCGCTCTTATAACCACATTTTCGATCGTACCAACACCACAATCGCACATGGTGTACCTCAATATCTCAGGCCACTCACAGCGAAAAAAATATTTGCATTCGACTTTTACTTTTTGCGATAGAGCAATTTGTTCGGGCATAGTTTCCCCCCATTCAGGACCATTGTAAAATAGCAGACCTTCAAGTTGCGCGCCACTCCCAGTCTTTTACACTTCCACAGCTGAGACATATAAGGGCTTAATTACAGGGCTGAAATTAAAGTTACAAGATCTCAATGAGTTGCTCTGCGATACCTTGTGGGCTTGTAGGTCTGCTATTTGTGCAATTGGATGGCCTTTACACAGCTCTCGCAAGAGCACGCACGCACGCACACACACACCCTGTCTTCCTATTGGCTGGCCTTTACACAGCTCTCGCAAGCGCACGCACGCACGCACGCACACACACACACACACACACACACACACACGCACACACGTTTATAAAAAAAATACTCTTTTTAAAAAAGTTTTTAAAGATAGGCCTATATGCTATTTGAACCTTCTTTTTACATGTAAAAGTATGCTATTTCTGTTAAGCTCATGAATGCTTTTATATGTATACTCCATTGGATTTACTTTTTTTTTTTTACCTTTTCTTAATTCATCAAGAATACATTGTAAAGCATTATTCATACATTACAAATCATTAGTAGACAGTAATACTTTACTTACTTTATTCTGCCACTTTTTGGGCATCGTACTACTTCCACATACTTTATTCCGCTTTATGCAGTTATTTATGCTTATTCTTTATACCAATTTTTATACATTCTTTTTTTAACTTTTCTTTCAGCTTTAATACATTTTCTACTGTACATTATATACATTGCGTCTTTTGGCGAGCCCACGCAGTTTCTGCAGGGAACTGCTTTCTAGTTAACTTAAACACTCAATGCTCTATGGCAATAGCACAAAATTGGCATGCTACTAGTCCGACATACTTACACCTAGCAACCCTATTCTAGCTTATTTAGGTTCATCTTACAGTGTACATGTTTGCCTGAAAAGGAATCTCTGAAATGTTTCATAGTTTTAGAAATATAGTGCTTTTAAATTTGAGAAATTCTGAATAGGGGTCAATGGCAGCTCTATGGGACGTCGAAACCATGATAGAACACAGATAGTGTGATAGCTCACAGTGATAAGTGTCTGGCTGTCCACATGATCCAGACATTGTGGGTTCAAATCCCACTCTGCACTATACTCTGAAACTTTACTTTGAAGAAAGAAGATAAAAGCACATGGAAATCTCACCCAGTCTGGCAAAGGTATAGTGGTGGAGCAGATAGATCGCTGATTCCTGCATGTTTGCACTGCAGCACTTGCAGATTCAAGATTGGAATTTATAGGTGAAAGTGTTTTTTTTAACGTGCTGAAATCTGCCATTGACCCCCATTATAAATTTCTCAAATGTGAAAGCACTTTATTTCTAAAACTATGAAACATTTCAAAGATTCTTTTTCAGGTCCACCGTAAGATGAACCTAAATAGGCTAGAATGGGGTTGCTAGGTGTAAGTATGTAGGACTAGTAGCATGCCAAAGTTTGTGCTATGCTCCCTCAAGTACTTCAATGTTCACCAAAAATCTGTTGTATAAAGGCCATGGCATCATCAACCTGAACTAGCAACAAAGCTAGTAAGCTACTAACCATGAAACTGCAAAAGGAGGATAGTATAGTTGAATGCTTTATAGTGTACACATGCAAAAATAATGTTTAGGTCTCCTTATTTTACTCAGCTTTGGTCTACTGTCGTAAACAAATTTCTGTTGTATATCTACCACACTGTCAAGGTCTGTCTCTCCACAGACCATGTCAGTCCCATTCATTCCCCTGTCTCCAACTCCCTCGTCAGCCCACCTGTGAACACTTTGACAATTTACCTGCTCACTATATAACTGGACTCTTTACAAACACTCCCTGTCAGAACATTTGTCATCGTCCCTGAGCTGTAGACTACCCTGGTTCTGTTTCTCCTTGAAAGGGTTGCATTTTGGACTGATTTACTCCCAGCTTGTACTCGACAGTTTGCCTTTTTGGACTTCCTAGTTTATTTTTGTACTTTTGGAATGTTTGGAATAGTCTCCTGAGTATCCTGAGCTTACAGCTACGTTTAGTTTGTTACCCGTTTCTGCCTTGGATTTAAATAAACCTTTTTGATTTTGAACCTTCCTGTTGTGTCTCTGCATATTGGGTTCAGTCATCCCCTTATCCTGACACACACTCTAAACATCAAATCAAATACATGCTCATAATTATTATCTAAGACCAAAGGCTTTGAACGGTCCACAAATACAAATTCTGTTACAATCTACAATGGAAAATGTTGCATATATAGTTCTGAGGGGTGGAGAGTTTTGCTTTGTTTGATTGTAAATGTTAAAACATTTACCACAACAAGGTTCCAACGCTTCATACAGCTCAGGTGTCACAGAAAACATTCCACTGACTCAACTAGCCAATGACAGCGATTATCGTTCTGTCATGCTCATCATTTGACATTCAGTATAAAAGAGCTTTGTCACTGCCGACTTCATGCAACGATCTGACATATAGGAAAGATGCATCTGCTTTTAGCTGCTGTACTAGGTAAACTTTACTTCTTGAGGAAATAATTATGATTTAATTCTTGTAGGTATTATTCTTTGATAATCCAATAATTAATTTTGTTGTTTTCTTTTATTGTGCGGTTGAAGTGATTACACTGCCATGGTTTACTTTATTTTCTTTTTCTATTACTTTTTGGTTTCCAGGTGTTCTTTACGTCCGTCAGGATGGGGTCTTTGGATTAGAAGTGCAGATGACAGTCAAACAAGGAGACAACATCACAATCCACTGTGACTGCAAACAATTCCCAACAAAAGGAGTTTACATTGTGTGGTTCAGAAACTGCTCTCATAAAAATCAACCCACTCTTGAATTTAAACTACAGGAATCATATCTTCAAATCAAATCCTCTTTGAATTTCAAGTGGAACCAATCTACTCAATCCTATGATCTGCTGATAGTGAATGTAACTGATTCTGACCTGGGTCTCTATTACTGTGGAACTGAACATACTGAATTAGTCAAGGTTAAAGGTAAACTTAGAGAGGAAACATCCTACGAGTATAGTAACCTCACCACAAGGATTTCATTCAGTAAGTATTTTTAATACATTTTCTATTTTTTCCATCATTTACAGTGTATTGGGACATAATTGCGATTAGATGTGTTTTTTTGTTATTCCCAGTTGGAGTTGGAATGATGTACGTACAGTACATCATGTCTCTGTCGTCTTGATCATCTTATTGAATCTTATTCTATGCGCATTTGACTAATGTTTCTCACCTAGTTTTAGATCTGCGAATTCATAGTAAATTCATACAATAACACTTGTTTGGCGTTATATCACAATTGGTCAAACATATAGGAATAAACCTTTTCATGTCGTAAATTGAACTCATATGAAGGCTAAACAGTAGCTTTTAACATGTCAGTTTCAAATTAACATATGCTGCAATTTGAATAGTGTACAGTACAAGGTCTAGATCTGCTTTTAACAATACTTATTATACAAAGTTCTGATATTCCAAATTTCCATCCCAATTATCATTGTTAAAAACTGTTTCGTTGCTAGGCTAGAGAGTTTCTTGGAAATGTTTTGGTCTACTCTAGTGGCTACATCTGTCATTAAAAAAATATGATTTTCTTTAGTGAATATCTTAGTTATAATGAAATTGAGTTGATTTTTTTTTTTTTTTGTATAATCGCAATATTACACTCGAGGGTTGAGCTTTATCCATTAATGGCACTTCTGCACTGCTTACGGAACTCTCCTATTGGCTCGTTCCTGCAGCAACGAGGAACGAGCAGCGCCATTAATGACGGTAACGCACACCCTTGTGTGATATTGTTTAATTAAAACTCAGCAACATTAGGACAGTAAAACAATAACAAAGAGCATAAAAACGGCAACATAGGCAGAATTAAAGTTCGGTGTGACTTGTACGTGACAATGTTTCCTTACAGCAAAAGGCTGACCATTGTGTGACAACGAGGTTTCAGTCTAATTTACAGTACGCTAACAAGGTGTACTTTTATTTCTAGAAATAATGTAATAACACAATTATCCCCAATTACATACATTAATTCCTACATTATAGTGTAATGGAACCACATAAGATGTAACAGGGCACAATTAGAAATAAAGTGTTCATTAATATGCCTTTATTTATTTAATATTATTTCCACTTCCATTAAAGATAATTATAGAAGACAATTGTACCGCAAATTGTATGTACAGTATACAACCCACCATTCAGCTGAAGGTGGGCCTTGTTCTTACGCGGTTCCTTATTACATAAAATGTAGGGATTATTTCTTACCATTGGTGTAATTGTGTTGCTGTCTAATAATAGAAATATCGTTTCTAATTGCATGTTACGTGTTATTAATAAGACTTTAACGTAGGAATTATTGTGTATAATTTGAATATCATTTGGGAAAGGTTTCAGCCTGATCAGAGCACCATTGACTTCAAAATAAAATAAATGTTATATGTAAAAAAAACATGGAACATTATATGCTTGGCCTGGCATATATAGGCTATATCAGTGGGATTGGCGGAGCGACGGAGGTTTGAGACACATGAAAACATTCAATTCAAGTAGTCTAAGAGCACGAAAAACATTCAGGGAAAAAAGAGTTACCACACATGACTTTGTGTTCGTCCCAGACTCCACAGAGGTCTCCCACCCTTCTCCTGGACAGAGCTGTGATGATGAGTGCGGCAGCCGGTGCAGGATCTTGATCTTCACGCTGTGTCCTGCCACTGCTGTTCTCTTCTCCCTCCTCTCCTCCATGCTGGTGTACCACTTCCACAGGAACACAGGTAACCTATACATTTAGCACAATTATTTTTAATTTTAATATCATATAATGTTACTTAACCCATTTAGACCCGAGGACGATTTGACAAGTGTCTTTTAAATCACAACAGTTTTCTGAAAAACCCATGTTTCCATCAGTATAACTATTTCATGTCAAGGACGCCCATCTGAAAATATGTTGTTCCAGGGACTCCCGCAGAAGCAAAGATTTGAGTTAAAAACGCACTGAAAGAATATATATTCAAAGATTTGCACCACATTTTCACGATTTTTGCCGCACTGTGAGCTTGTAGATCTGCTATTTTTCAATAGCTAAAGTATAACATAATGCTTAAAACACCAAAAAGGGTTCCTGTCCTGAATGGCTAAAACTCAAGATCCTTTGTGTGGCTCACTTGAATATAAAGGGATAAAGGGTCTACTCTGGCTTTTGTGAGCATCCCGGACAGTTTTTTTGCTTGCTTCAGTATTTATATATTTGATATTTTTAACAGATACTCCATTCTGAACATCTTAGATTACTTGGAAACAACCGTCCTTGGTTCTGGTTACTGATTGTCCTAATACTTATTTTATTTATTATTTTATTTCTCCAAGTGGTGTACCACTTCCACAGGAACACAGGTAACCTATACATTTAGCACAATTATTTTTAATTTTAATATCATATAATGTTACTTAACCCATTTAGACCTGAGGACGATTTGACAAGTGTCTTTTAAACAGTTTTCTGAAAAACCCATGTTTCCATCAGTATAACTATTTCATGTCAAGGACGCCCATCTGAAAATATGTTGTTCCAGGGACTCCCGCAGAAGCAAAGATTTGAGTTAAAAACGGAAAATGGAAATGGAAATAAACAAACAAACAGTACCCTCACACATTAGAATGACACACAGAAACAATTAAGGACATGTTTTCAATGTATATCAAAGTTAAAATGTAATTTGAAGTTACAATGGGTTTGCAACTTTGCATAGGATATTAAATCAAGTCTGGGGATTGATTGGGGTGCTAGATGATGAAAGAGTAGATGATGGCATGACCAGACACCCGTTTGAAAGTGAAATATCCCTTGAACTATATTCTGTATCATGTTATTTTCTACAGACAAAACACCTCAAGTCCATCAGAGAATACGTTCCACCAGAGAAAGCAGAGATCCTCAGGTAAACATTGTGACCAATTAACTTTTGTGAGCATCACATGGAGTGATGATTTAGTGATTATTGACTTTATTACTGTGTTGTAGAAAAGCAATGTGTTTGGTGTTCTGTCAAAGAGCCTAATGCTGTTCATGTTGTTTCGCACTCTTCCACTTTGGAAGCCATGTGTTTCTAACGTTAGACATGTCCACCTAAATGCACAACAGTAGCCAAAATTATGATTTGAAATCAATTAAGATTACTTGAATTACAAATGTCAAATTGTCTCTTAGGAGGAAGACGTGTGTTATGCTGCACTGGACATCCGTCCAGGAACAAGCAGAGCAAAGAAGAAGGCAGCGCTACAGACTCAGAGTCATTGTACATATGCTGCTGTTAATACTAGGAGGATGTGAAAGGCTACAAATTTGCGCGCACGCTCGCAGACTTCTTCTTGTGGAGCTCAAACTGTGATGCACTGTGGTGAAAGCACTGACTGATAGGCTGTGGTACTGGCTTCATGTCTCTTTAGATATTTCCTGGTCCATTGATTGATTGATAATTTTATTAGACAATAAAATGAAAACAGTACAGGGTACAGTCAAGCACATTGGTCCAAATTTGAAGTTGGTGGGGTGAACGGTTCTCAAATTATGTGGATTACAGACGTACGTACACATAGAGACGTGGTGCATGTACTGTATAATAGAATGTCAGCCAAGTCTGTGGACTTTTACTGTTTGTTTAGGGCAGCAGTTAAACAAACATTGACGACGTAAGATGTCATGTGGCAAATATAAATACATCTTGTGACTGATACTCTGGGCTTTCCAAACCACCTCTTTGACATAAAGTACATCAGTGAGGAATGAGGATGGTCTGCTGACTAATTATTTTATTTGCCACTTTTATATCACAGCTGGAAAGATTTGTGTTATTTTTTTTCCGGTTTATTTGTTTCCTTGCCAATTTACACCTGGATTAAATGTTTTGTTTTGTTTTTTGTTTCTGTATCTTCTGACAAAAACAAAATGTAAATTCTGAGGAACATCAGGTGTCTGATTTGAGGACTAGTCACGACTCACTAGTGACTGAAAATGTCAGGATTTGAATGTCATCGTGCCTGAGTCCTGACATAATGCCCGGGCGTGCGTAGACTGTACTGTAGTCACCTACTGACAACTTGTATCCTCAATTCAACAAGTCAGACAATGTGGATATTAATCAAAAAATGTTTAACTTTTCTTTCCTATCACAGTGTAACATGAGTCTGAAAGAACCTTAATCAGGATATTCTGTTCAAATGATAGACTATATTAATTCCTTATTATTTTGTGTTTTTGTTAGTACTTTACATTTCACCTTTTAAATTTACACCTTCTATAGTTAGAAGAAATGTGCATATTTCTATTCTATATTTCCTTCTCTGCCTCATACAGTAATTAGCCTGCAGCACTTGCTGTAGCACTTGCCCTAGCCTCGACGACCCTGCAAGGCTAAATTTATATAATTTAGAATTTTAGATATAGCAGAATGTAGACATAGTATTCTATAGTGTATATAATATTCTACTGTTGGATGTTAGATTCTTAGCTTCTTAAATTCTTAGCTTAAGTTAAGATTGGTGGTCATTGTGAGTTTTGTTGAATAGCTTATTTTCATTAATTGCATGTTAATTGCTTTCTTACCTAATTTCAAATAAAGTCTGACTGCATACATACAATTAAAACTGAAATGGTCTATACTGTTACATAAATAATGATACCGTAGTCTACTGATTGGTGTTGTGCTCATGCATACAGTATGAAGTGCTTCTGATGATACTTATGGACCATCTGCAATCTGTAAACGGATCAGTCCGTGTACGGACGGACGGACAGACAGACAGACGGACGGACGGACGGACGGACGGACGGACGGACGACAGAGTTGTGTGTACAAAACAAAGCTCAACAAACCCACCAGAGGATGTGCTGCTAGATCGCAACACATACCCATGGTGTGAGTATCAGTTTCCCATGAAAAGCCCCACAAGCTCAAATGTTTCCACTCAACTGATCTGTTGTTGTATCTTCAAAGATACAGTTTGCATCTTAACAAAACATGACAAGACTGTAGGTTGACAAACTTGACACTGTAGGCAGTGTATAGGGCCTACAGTGTCAAGTGTCAACACCAAAGATTCACGTAGATTATGTCTCTAGCTTTTGCACTACTTGGCAAGTATGCATTTTAATGTGCAATAGCCTCCACAATTGCTTTAATCCACATTTTGTCACACCATCATTAAACCTGCGGGTATTTTCCCGATATAATAAATTCCATAAAATATATTTCTCATAAAAATATATTAAAGTGCACCAATACATGCCTGGCAATTTGAGGTACTTTATTGGTGAGAATTGAGGTATTCTGACCAACAAATGTACATCATTTTTGTTTTGATTGTATTGTGCTTTGGCAATGTAAACGCATGTTTTCTCATGCCAATAAAGCCAATTGAATTGAATTGAATTGAAATTAATCTGGCCATAGATGACCATGTCAGTCTCTCTACATTGAAGCACTCTACAGCTACATATTATAGTCATTCACTTTCCTTTTTGCATATTTGATATCTGCTGCTATTTGATATGTTTTCTATTTCCACAAGAGACGGCGGGAATACGGTCACACACAAGGGCTCCAATTTCGTCGCCACCTTTACCCGCAAAGCGGCACACAATTCAGCCGCTGCCCGGAAAATATAGGAGCTTTCTCTGTCCCTTAATGGTATTTTCGTCCAGCATCACCCAAGGGATCTCTTAAAGGCAAAGGCACGTGGACTGGTGATTGGTTTAATTATTGTAACGCCCAAACCACACCTATGCATAATATAACGGGTAACGAAGGTGTTTTAGGGATTTAGACAGGTAACCAAAATACCAACTTTAGTGGGGGAACACCCCTTCCCCACTGCTAAATCCCAAAACAGTGTATTTAGAAAGATCAGACGAAAATGGAGCACTTTGGGCCCTATCTTGTGCCACCCCTTACCCTTTATCCCTAAACGTAAATTTGCAACTTTTTCCTATTTTGAAAAAACATTTTAAAATAGTTCAACTTGCCGATCTACATCGACACGTTGTGAGCTTGTAGATCGGCTATCTGAACTATAAAAAAGTAAAACATTGCAAATAAGTTTAGGGATAAGGGGTAAGGGGTTGGCGCAAGATATAGCCCATGTATATTCAATATTAATTTAGATTTGTTTTATTCTTACTTTCTCCAATATTTATATAACAGTAATAGGTAGAGGGTATGCTCATGCCTAAAGTGAGTGGAAAATCAAGTGGTAAAGTAAGTGGTAAAGTGAGTGGCAAATCAAGTGGAAAAGTGAGTGGTAAAGTGAGTGGCAAAGTAAGTTAACGTCAGTTAACGTCATTGAATGCAATCAGATATGACTTTTCTGTTTGGATGTATGGGCTGTCAAGGCCAGAAAGTAGTTTTTTGCCACTCAGTAGGCGTTCCCACATAACTTCCGGGTATGATAATGATGTCACGCGCATACCCTCTATAAGCTACACTGTCTTCAAATTTGAGACATTTTAAATGGGGCTCAATGGCAGCTCTATGGGACGTCAAAAAGTAACTTTCACCTAGAAACTCCATTCACACTTTTTATTATTCAGCTTACTGTGGAGACACATGCTGGAACTTTTTATTTGAAATGTTTTGTAGTTTGAGTTATTTAACTTAAATGCCCAATGCATTCTCTATGGCAATAGCACAAACTTTGGCATGCTACTAGTCCTATACTTAAACCTACCAACCCCATTCTAGCCTACTTAGGTTCATCTTACGGTGGACATGTTTGCCTGAAAAGGAATCTTTGAAATGTTTCATAGTTTTAGAAATATAGTGCTTTCAAATTTGAGACATTTATAATGGGGCTCAATGGCAGCTCTATATGGGACGTCAAAAAGTCACTTTCACCTAGAAACTCCATTCACACTTTTTATTATTCAGCTTACTGTGGAGACACATACTGGAACTTTTTACTTTGAAATGTTTTGTAGTTTCTGAGTTATTTAACTTAAATGCCCAATGCATTCTCTATGGCAATAGCACAAACTTTGGCATAATACTAGTCCTACATACTTACACCTAGCAACCCCATTCTAGCCTATTTTGGTTCATCCTATGGTGGACATGTTTGCCTGAAAAGGAATCTTTGAAATGTTTCATAGTTTTAGAAATATAGTGCTTTCAAATTTGAAAAATTTACAATGAAGCTCAATGGCAGACATTGGCACGTCTAAAAAGCACTTTCACCTAGAAACTCCATTCACACTTTTTATTATTCAGCTTACTGTGGAGACACATGCTGGAACTTTTTACTTTGAAATGTTTAGTAGTTTCTGAGTTATTTAACTTAATGCATTCTCTATGGCAATAGCACAAACTTTGGCATGCTACTAGTCCGACATACTTACACCTAGCAACCCCATTCTAGCTTATTTAGGTTCATCTTACAGTGTACATTCTTTGCCTGGAAAGGAATCTCTGAAATGTTTCATAGTTTTAGAAATATAGTGCTTTTAAATTTGAGAAATTCTGAATAGGGGTCAATGGCAGCTCTATGGGACGTCGAAACCATGATAGAACACAGATAGTGTGATAGCTCACAGTGATAAGTGTCTGGCTGTCCACATGATCCAGACATTGTGGGTTCAAATCCCACTCTGCACTATACTCTGAAACTTTACTTTGAAGAAAGAAGATAAAAGCACATGGAAATCTCACCCAGTCTGGCAAAGGTATAGTGGTGGAGCAGATAGATCGCTGATACCTGCATGTTTGCACTGCAGCACTTGCAGATTCAAGATTGGAATTTCTAGGTGAAAGAGTTTTTTTTTACGTGCCGGAATCTGCCATTGACCCCCATTATAAATTTCTCAAATGTGAAAGCACTATATTTCTAAAACAATGAAACATTTCAAAGATTATTTTTCATGTCCACCGTAAGATGAACCTAAATAGGCTAGAATGGGGTTGCTAGGTGTAAGTATGTAGGACTAGTAGCATGCCAAAGTTTGTGCTATGCTCCCTCAAGTACTTCAATGTTCCCCAAAAATCTGTTGTATAAAGGCCATGGCATCATCAACCTGAACTAGCAACAAAGCTAGTAAGCTACTAACCATGAAACTGCAAAAGGAGGATAGTATAGTTGAATGCTTTATAGTGTACACATGCAAAAATAATGTTTAGGTCTCCTTATTTTACTCAGCTTTGGTCTACCGTCGTAAACAAATTTCAGTTGTATATCTACCACACTGTCAAGGTCTGTCTCTCCACAGACCATGTCAGTCCCATTCATTCCCCTGTCTCCTACTCCCTCGTCAGCCCACCTGTGAACACTTTGACAATTTACCTGCTCACTATATAACTGGACTCTTTACAAACACTCCCTGTCAGAACATTTGTCATCGTCCCTGAGCTGTAGACTACCCTGGTTCTGTTTCTCCTTGAAAGGGTTGTATTTTGGACTGATTTACTCCCA
The DNA here is from genome assembly GCF_964188405.1 of Protomyctophum parallelum. Taxonomy (NCBI): domain Eukaryota; kingdom Metazoa; phylum Chordata; class Actinopteri; order Myctophiformes; family Myctophidae; genus Protomyctophum; species Protomyctophum parallelum. Next base: position 36,755,705 of record NC_139702.1, on the reverse strand, counting down.
GCTTGTACTCGACAGTTTGCCTTTTTGGACTTCCTAGTTTATTTTTGTACTTTTGGAATGTTTGGAATAGTCTCCTGAGTATCCTGAGCTTACAGCTACGTTTAGTTTGTTACCCGTTTCTGCCTTGGATTTAAATAAACCTTTTTGATTTTGAACCTTCCTGTTGTGTCTCTGCATATTGGGTTCAGTCATCCCCTTATCCTGACACACACTCTAAACATCAAATCAAATACGTGCTCATATTATCTAAGACCAAAGGCTTTGAACGGTCCACAAATACAAATTCTGTTACAATCTACAATGGAAAATGTTGCATATATAGTTCTGAGGGGTGGAGAGTTTTGCTTTGTTTGATTGTAAATGTTAAAACATTTACCACAACAAGGTTCCAACGCTTCATACAGCTCAGGTGTCACAGAAAACATTCCACTGACTCAACTAGCCAATGACAGCGATTATCGTTCTGTCATGCTCATCATTGACATTCAGTATAAAAGAGCTTTGTCACTGCCAACTTCATGCAACGATCTGACATATAGGAAAGATGCATCTGCTTTTAGCTGCTGTACTAGGTAAACTTTACTTCTTGAGGAAATAATTATGATTTAATTATTATAGGTTGCTCTTTGATAATCCAATAATTAATTTTGTTGTTTTCTTTTATTGTGCGGTTGAAGTGATTACACTGCCATGGTTTACTTTATTTTCTTTTTCTATTACTTTTTGGTTTCCAGGTGTTCTTTACGTCCGCCAGGATGGGGTCTTTGGATTAGAAGTGCAGATGAGAGTCAGACAAGGAGACAACATCACAATCCACTGTGACTGCAAACAATTCCCAAAAGGAGTTTACATTGTGTGGTTCAGAAACTGCTCTCATAAAAATCAACCCACTCTTGAATTTAAACTACAGGAATCATATAGTCGAAATCAAATCAAATCCTCTTTGAATTTCAAGTGGAACCAATCTACTGAAACCTATGATCTGCTGATAGTGAATGTAACTGATTCTGACCTGGGTCTCTATTACTGTGGAACTGAACATCGTGAAGTAGTCAAGGATAAAAGTGGTATTATTAGATATGAAACATCCTACGAGTATAGTAACCTCACCACAAGGATTTCATTCAGTAAGTATTTATAATACATTTTCTATTTTTTTCCATCATTTACAGTGTATTGGGACATAATTGCGATTAGATGTGTTTTTTTGTTATTCCCAGAGTTGGAATGATGTACGTACAGTACATCATGTCTCTGTCGTCTTGATCATCTTATTTAATCTTATTCTATGCGCATTTGACTAATGTTTCTCACCTAGTTTTAGATCTGCAAATTCATAGTAAATTCATACAATAACACTTGTTTGGCGTTATATCACAATTGGTCAAACGTATAGGAATAAACTTTTTCATGTCGTAAATTGAACTCATATTAAGGCTAAACAGTAGCTTTTAACATGTCAGTTTCAAATTAACATATGCTGCAATTTGAACAGTGTACAGTATAAGGTCTAGATCCGCTTTTAACAATACTTATTCTGATATTCCAAATTTCCATCCCAATTATCATTGTTAAAAACTGTTTCGTTGCTAGGCTAGAGAGTTTCTTGGAAATGTTTTGGTCTACTCTAGTGGCTACATCTGTCATTAAAAAAATATGATTTTCTTTAGTGAATATCTTAGTTATAATGAAATTGAGTTGATTATTTTTTTTGTATAATCGCAATATTACACTCGAGGGTTGAGCTTTATCCATTAATGGCACTTCTGCACTGCTTACGGAACTCTCCTATTGGCTCGTTCCTGCAGCAACGATGAACGAGCAGCGCCATTAATGACGGTAACGCACACCCTTGTGTGATATTGTTTAATTAAAACTCAGCAACATTAGGACAGTAAAACAATAACAAAGAGCATAAAAACGGCAACATAGGCAGAATTAAAGTTCGGTGTGACTTGTACGTGACAATGTTTCCTTACAGCAAAAGGCTGACCATTGTGTGACAACGAGGTTTCAGCCTAATTTACAGTACGCTAACAAGGTGTACTTTTATTTCTAAAATAATGTAATAACACAATTATCCCCAATTACATACATTAATTCCTACATTATAGTGTAATAAGGAACCACATAAGATGTAACGGGGCACAATTTGAAATAAAGTGTTCATTATTATGCCTTTATTTATTTCATATTATTTCCACTTCCATTAAAATAATTATAGAAGACAATTGTACCGCAAATTGTATGTACAGTATACAACCCACCATTCAGCTGAAGGTGGGCCTTGTTCTTACGCGGTTCCTTATTACATAAAATGTAGGGATTATTTCTTACCATTGGTGTAATTGTGTTGCTGTCTAATAATAGAAATATCGTTTCTAATTGCATGTTACGTGTTATTAATAAGACTTTAACGTAGGAATTATTGTGTATAATTTGAATATAATTTGGGAAAGGTTTCAGCCTGATCAGAGCACCATTGACTTCAAAATCAAATAAATGTTATATGTAAAAAAAAACATGGAACATTATATGCATGGCCTGGCATACATAGGCTATATCAGTGGGATTGGCGGAGCGACGGAGGTTTGAGACACATGAAAACATTCAATTCAAGTAGTCTAAGAGCACGAAAAACATTCAGGGAAAAAAGAGTTACCACACATGACTTTGTGTTCGTCCCAGACTCCACGGAGGTCTCCCACCCTTCTCCTGGACAGAGCTGTGATGATGAGTGCGGCAGCCGGTGCAGGATCTTGATCTTCACGCTGTGTCCTGCCACTGCTGTTCTCTTCTCCCTCCTCTCCTCCATGCTGGTGTATCACTTCCACAGGAACACAGGTAATATACATTTAACACAATTATTTTTAATTTTATTATCATATAATGTTACTTAACCCATTTAGACCAGAGGACGATTTGACAAGTGTCTTTTAAATCACAACAGTTTTCTGAAAAACCCATGTTTCCATCAGTATAACTATTTCATGTCAAGGACGCCCATCTGAAAATATGTTGTTCCAGGGACTCCCGCGGAAGCAAAGATTTGAGTTAAAAACGCACTGAAAGAATATATATTCAAAGATTTGCACCACATTTTCACGATTTTTGCCGCACTGTGAGCTTGTAGATCTGCTATTTTTCAATAGCTAAAGTATAACATAATGCTTAAAACACCAAAAAGGGTTCCTGTCCTGAATGGCTAAAACTCAAGATCCTTTGTGTGGCTCACTTGAATATAAAGGGATATTTCACTTTCAAACATGTGCGGGATCATTTTATCGTCTACTCTGGCTTTTGTGAGCATCCCGGACAGTTTTTTTTAAGTTGCTTGCTTCAGTATTTATATATTTGATATTTTTAACAGATACTCCATTCTGAACATCTTAGATTACTTGGAAACAACCGTCCTTGGTTCTGGTTACTGATTGTCCTAATACTTATTTTATTTATTATTTTATTTCTCCAACAATATTAAAAAGAAGAGTAAATGGAAATAAACAAACAAACAGTACCCTCACACATTAGAATGACTGCACACAAGAACAATTAAGGACATGTTTTCAATGTATATCAAAGTTAAAATGTAATTTGAAGTTACAATGGGTTTGCAACTTTGCATAGGATATTAAATCAAGTCTGGGGATTGATTGGGGTGCTAGATGATGAAAGAGTAGATGATGGCATGACCAGACACCCGTTTGAAAGTTAAATATCCCTTGAACTATATTCTTTATCATGTTATTTTCTACAGACAAAACACCTCAAGTCCATCAGAGAATACGTTCCACCAGAGAAAGCAGAGATCCTCAGGTAAACATTGTGACCAATTAACTTTTGTGAGCATCACATGGAGTGATGATTTAGTGACTATTGACTTTATTACTGTGTTGTAGAAAAGCAATGTGTTTGGTGTTCTGTCAAAGAGCCTAATGCTGTTCATGTTGTTTCGCACTCTTCCACTTTGGAAGCCATGTGTTTTTAACGTTAGACATGTCCACCTAAATGCACAACAGTAGCCAAAATTATGATTTGAAATCAATTAAGATTACTTGAATTAAAAATGTCAAATTGTCTCTTAGGAGGAAGACGTGTGTTATGCTGCACTGGACATCCGTCCAGGAACAAGCAGAGCAAAGAAGAAGGCAGCGCTACAGACTCAGAGTCATTGTACATATGCTGCTGTTAATACTAGGAGGATGTGAAAGGCTACAAATTTGCGCGCACGCTCGCAGACTTCTTCTTGTGGAGCTCAAACTGTGATGCACTGTGGTGAAAGCACTGACTGATAGGCTGTGGTACTGGCTTCATGTCTCTTTAGATATTTCCTGGTCCATTGATTGATTGATAATTTTATTAGACAATAAAATGAAAACAGTACAGGGTACAGTCAAGCACATTGGTCCAAATTTGAAGTTGGTGGGGTGAACGGTTCTCAAGTTATGTGGATTACAGACGTACGTACACATAGAGACGTGGTGCATGTACTGTATAATAGAATGTCAGCCAAGTCTGTGGACTTTTACTGTTTGTTTAGGGCAGCAGTTAAACAAACATTGACAACGTAAGATGTCATGTGGCAAATATAAATACATCTTGTGACTGATACTCTAGGCTTTCCAAACCACCTCTTTGACATAAAGTACATCAGTGAGGATGGTCTGCTGACTAATTATTTTATTTGCCACTTTTATATCACAGCTGGAAAGATTTGTGTTCTTTTTGGTTTATTTGTTTCCTTGCCAATTTACACCTGGATTCAATGTGTATTTATTTATTTTATTTTTTCTGTATCTTCTGACAAAAACAAAATGTGAATTCTGAGGAACATCAGGTGTCTGATTTGAGGACTAGTCACGACTCACTAGTGACTGAAAATGTCAGGATTTGAATGTCATCGTGCCTGAGTCCTGACATAATGGCCGGGCGTGCGTAGGCTGTACTGTAGTCACCCACTGACAACTTGTAACTTTTTTTCCATCAGTGTAACATGAGTTACCTTAATCAGGATATTCTGTTCAAATGATAGGCTATATTAATTCCTTAGTTGTGTTTTTGTTAGTACTTTACATTTCACCTTTTAAATTTACACCTTCTATAGTTAGAAGAAATGTGCATATTTCTATTCTATATTTTTCTTCTGTACAGTAATTAGCCTGCAGCACTTGCTGTAGCACTTGCCCTAGCCCTGCAGGCGTATGCAAAGGCTAAATTTATATATTTTAGATATAGCAGAATGTAGACATAGTGTATATAATATTCTACTGTTGGATGTTAGATTCTTAGCTTCTTAAATGCTTAGCTTAAGTTAAGATTGGTGGTCATTGTGAGTTGTTGAATAGCTTATTTTCAATAATTGCATGTTAATTGCTTTCTTATCTAATTTCAAATAAAGTCTGATTGCATACATACAATTAAAACTGAAATTGTCTATACTGTTACACAAATAATTATACAGTAGTCTACTGATTGGTGTTGTGCTCATGCATACAGTATGAAGTGCTTCTGATGATACTTATGGACCATCTTCAATCTTTAAACAGATCAGTCCGGACGCCCGCGCGCACGCGCACGCGCACACGCACACGCACACGCACACGCACACGCACACGCACACGCACACGCACACGCACACGCACACGCACACGCACACACACACACACACACACACACACACACACACACACACACACACACACACACACACAGTTGTGGTTTTAAGACACCACCCCTGGAGAGGCCAGAGAAGAAAACAAAGCTCAACAAACCCACCAGAGGATGTGCTGCTAGATCGCAACACATAACCATGGTGTGAGTTTCACCACAATATCAGTTTCCCATGAAAAGCCCAACAAGCTCAAATGTTTCCACTCAACTGATCTGTTGTTGTATCTTCAAAGATACAGTTTGCATCTTAACAAAACATGACAAGACTGTAGGTTGACAAACTACAAAAGTGTCAACACCAAAGATTCACATATATTATGTCTCTAGCTGCACTTTCTTTGGTGGATTTTGTGCTATCACTTGCCAAGTATGCATTTTAATGTGCAATACCCTCCACAATTGCTTTAATCCACATTTTGTCACACCATCATTAAACCTGCGCGTATATTTTCCAGATAATAAATTCCATAAAATATATTTCTCATCAAAATATATTAAAGTACAACAATACATGCCTGGCAATTTGAGGTACTCAAAGGTTTCAACATGAAATATCTGGCCTAGACCCACTGTACTTTTGATTCTGTTTTGATATTAATCTGAAGATTCTGACCAACAAATGTAGTGTACATAATTTTTGTTTTGATTGTATTGTTGTATTGTGCAATGTAAATGCATGTTTTCTCATGCCAATAAAGCCAATTGAATTGAATTGAATTGAATTGAATTGAATTTAATTTAATTTAATTGAAATGAATCTGGCCATAGATGACCATGTCAGTCTCACTACATTGAAGCACTCTACAGCTACATATTATAGTCATTCACTTTCCTTTTTGCATATTTGATATCTGCTGCTATTTGATATGTTTTCTATTTCCACAAGAGACTGCAGGAATACGGTCACACACAAGGGCTCCAATTTCGTCGCCGCCTTTACCCGCAAAGCAGCCCGCAATTCAGCCGCTGCCCGAAAATTATGAATATAGTAGCTTTCTCTGTCCCTTAATGGTATTTTCGTCCAGCATCACCCGCTATCTTTTTTGCTGACACCAGTATTTGCGCCTAGAGGTGTGGTCATGGGTGTGCTGGCACGCTTTCCCCTAAATTGCTATTTTGGTCAAACATATTTGGGAAAGCGATGCATTTTAAAAGCACCCGTAAACCGTAGAAAGATCAGACGAAAATGGAGCCCTTTGGGCCCTATCTTACCCTTTATCCCTAAACATATATTTGCAACTTTTTCCTATTTTAAAAGCCTTTTCAAAATAGTAAAACATGGCAAATAGGTTTAGGGATAAGGGGTAAGGGGTTGGCGCAAGATATAGCCCATGTATATTCAATAATAATTTAGATTTGTTTTATTCTTACTTTCTCCAATATTTATATAACAGTAATATGTAGAAGGTATGCACATGCAAGTGAGTGGAAAATCAAGTGGTAAAGTGAGTGGTAAAGTGAGTGTCAAATAAAGTGGTACAGTGAGTGGCAAAGTGAGTTAACGTCGGTTAACATCATTGAATGCAATCAGATATGACTTTTCTGTTTGGATGTATGGTCTGTCAAGGCCAGAAAGTAGTTTTTTGCCACTCAGTAGGCGTTCCCACATAACTTCCGGGTATGATGATGATGTCACACGCATACCCTCTATAAACTACACTGTTTTTATTTAAAATATAACTGCAATTTGTGGGAATATTGCACAAAATAATTTCACCCCTTATTATACACCTGTATACTTGTGATTTGATTCAACTAAAGTTGAGTTGAAGTTGATGTAATAATTATGTAATTTATATGCTATACAGACATGAGGCCCCTTAAAGTGTAAACGCTTTACGCAACCCTAGTGTGAAAACATTCCACTCAACTAACCAATGATAGCTTCTCAACTAACCAATGATAGCTTCATTAGTTATGTCTGCTCATCATTTGACATCAGTATCAATGAGCTCTGTCACCATCCAGCAGACATGGGAAAGCTGCATCTGCTTTTAGCTGCTCTACTAGGTATACTTTAATTATCTTATTGAGGGAAACATTTTGATTTAATTGTTAGGTTGCTCTTTGATAGTCCAAGGCAATAATTACAATTATTTCTAGCCGTCATCTTATACGGTGGAGTTGAAGTGAGTATGGTTCATCTTTTATTTTTCTTCTTTTTTTGGTTTACAGGTGTTCTTTACGTCTGTCAGGATGGGGTCTTTGGATTAGAAGTTCAGATGACAGTCAGACAAGGAGACAACATCACAATCCACTGTGACTGCAAACAATTCCCACAAAAAGGAGTTTACATTGTGTGGTTCAGAAACGACTCTCATAAAAATCAACCCACTCTTGAAATTAAACTACGGGAATCATATGTTCAAGATCCCTCTTCCTCTTTTCATTTCAAGTGGAACCAATCTACTGAATCCTATGATTTGCTGATAGTGAATGTAACTGATTCTGACCTGGGTCTCTATTACTGTGGAACTGAACATACTGAATTAGTCAAGGTTAAAGGTAAACTTAGAGAGGAAACATCCTACAAGTATAGTAACCTCACCACAAGGATTTCATTCAGTAAGTATTTTTAATACATTTTCTATTTTTTCCATCATTTACAGTGTATTGGGACATAATTGTGATTAGATGTGTTTTTTTGTTATTCCCAGAGTTGGAATGATGTACGTACAGTACATCATGTCTCTGTCTTGATCATCTTATTGAATCTTATTCTATGCGCATTTGACTAATGTTTCTCACCTAGTTTTAGATCTGCAAATTCATAGTAAATTCATACAATAACACTTGTTTGGCGTTATATTGGTCAAACATATAGGAATAAACCTTTTCATGTCATAAAATGTACTCATATGAAGGCTAAACAGTAGCTTTTAACAGTTTCAAATTTACATATGCTGCAAACAGTGTACAGTATAAGGTCTAGATCTGCTTTTAACAACACTTATTATACAATTTTGATATTCCAAATTTCCATCCGAATTATCATTGTTAACTGTTTCGTTGCTAGGCTAGAGAGTTTATTGGAAATGTTTTGGTCTACTCTAGTGGCTACATCTGTCATTAAAAAAATATGATTTTCTTTAGTGAATATCTTAGTTAGTTAGTTAGAACATACTGAATTAGTCAAGGATAAAGAAGGTAAACTTAGAGAGGAAACATCCTACGGGTATAGTAACCTCACCACAAGGATTTCATTCAGTAAGTATTTTTAATCCACTTCCTATTCTTTCCGTAATTTACATAAAGATCAACCTATTACCTACTCTTGTTGTGTCAACAAAATATGAATCCGTTGAATCAGACCCAAGTTACTTTCAGTAGTGGAATTAACCTATAATTCCTATGATCTGCTGATAAACAATGCAACTGATTCTGACCTGGGTCTCTACTACTGTGGAACTGAACTTATAACAGTATAGTCACAGATAAAGATTAAATTAGAAAGAAACTTTTCTTTTTTTACATATGGTTTACATATGGTAATATCACCACAAGGATTTATTTCAGTGAGTATTTTGATCTGATTCCTTTTATTTGAATGATTGAAAAATCGTTTGAAAAATATTTCCAATATTATGAAGGGAGATGAAGTCAGACAACATCACAGTCTATTAACTATTAACTGGAGTTCTCGTTGTGTGGTTCAGCAACGGCTCTCATAACAAACAACCTACTCAATCATTCAAGATTTTGAAATTCAAGTGGAACCGATACTGATTGCTATGTTAGAGAATGTAACTGATTCTGACCTGGTCTCTACTGTGGAACTAAAGTTACTGGGAATATTGGGAGGTTATGGGAATATAATCTCAACACAAGGATTTTTGCACTTCCTATTTTTTATTTACAATTAATTAGGACTAGGATTTTCCATAATTACAAATAGATTAGGCCTACACAAATTACAAAAATAATACGGTGGATGTGGAAATAATTTTAGTCTTTTTAAAATGAACCTGGCGGTGGCTCAGGGGTAGGTAGAGTGGCTGGATGGTTAACCGCAAGGTTGCCAGTTCAAACCCAGGCTCCCCCAGAGTTAGTGTCGAAGTGTCCTTGAGCAAACCCCTAATTGCTCCTGATGTGCTGATTGGTGCCTTGCATGCTTTCCTCCGCCATCGGTGTGTGTGAATGGGTGAATGTAATGCACAATCTATGTAAAGCACCTTGGAAAAAGGCTCTATATAAATGCACCATGGCATTTACCTATGAGACGTCATCCCAAGTATTATGTTGGGTGAGCGTTTTAGTTTGTGACCACTATCGCTAGCCTGACATACGCTTTGCTTTGTACTGTATGTCAAGCTTTCTTCGGGTGTAGAACAGGTCATATAGTTACTGATTTGAAAACGAGTCAGTTTCCAATGAAAGTTAACTTGGATGAAGAGTTTGTCAAATTAATTGATTCGAAAATCGAATCGTGAAAATAAGATAATTTAATAAAATAATCAATTAAAAATAGATCCCTTTGGGCATGTTAATATAGGGGCCACATTCCAACATGTCAATGCGTTGTGCGATGGCTATGGTTACTCTTATACAACAACTCTTCAGTGGTTAATCTTTTTCTTGATATATAGGCCTATCATAATGATAAAAATAATGAATTATCATCATTATGTATGCTTCTTGATTATTCAATTAATTGAAAACCCAATAGATCGCTAGCAAAGGTTTTCAGTGCCCTTTCATACAATGTCCCAGTATGATTACTTTTCCATGACATACTGTATGTGTTTTCTTTATTCTCAAACATAAAATATTTGCATGAGCTAGATATGACCGTAGTAGAAATGTACTAGTAATGGCATATGTCATTATTCATCAGATCATTCTCTTACCGAGATCAAGGGTGACAACGCTGTGAGCTGTGACTGCAGTGTGAGCTGGCTCCTGCTGGTTCTCTCCAGACTTCTGCTGTTTGTCCTTCTACCAAGTGCCTACTATATTGGAACCATCTGTGGTAGGTCATCATTTACATCACAGATTCTCAACCTTCTTAATTTCAAGGACCCCCTGTTTTTTAAATGCATGATATTAGGCCACGCACAGGCCGACACTGTCGTTTGATACGGTCAGTGGTGGAAAAATTACTCAATTTTTTTTACTCAAGCAAAAGTATCAATACTGCAATGAAGAAATACTCTGTTACAAGTCAAAGTCAGGAATTCAAAAAGTAAATAAAAGTACACAAGTATCGGCATCAAAATATGTACTTAAAGTACCAAAAGTAAAATACTCATTATGAAGAATGTCTCGTTTCAAGTTTTGAAATGTATAAAAAAAAAGAAATCAAAATAGCAGATCGACAAGCTCACAATGCGCCTCATCGTGATGCATTGTGAGCTTGTAGATTGGCTCTTTTCAAATGGCCGAAATGTACCTTGTAAAAAAAAAAATGTACTTCCCGTTGATTTCACCATTTAAAGATCTGGGTCCGGATCCACTTTCGGATCCAGTCTGGGCTTTCTTCCTAATAGAAATGGCAAAATCAAGAGGAAGTTAACATTTTTATATTAAACAGTAAAAGGTTTGGTGATGTTCTATATTGTCTGAATCAACTTTGTTTGTGTTTGTTTCATCGTACAATTTAAGTCAATGAAGAGCTCATTTTGAATTATCAATTCAAACCTCTACAAAAGTGGTCTAAGTAAATGTACTTAGTTACTTTCCATCACTGGATACAGTTTCTGGATTATGGACTATGCTGTCAAATTGTCTCGAGTACAAAATACAAACGGATGCCATAATCTAAGGGTCCATTTTCAACACGAGTTAACGAAATGACGATTGTGATCCAGCTATATACACTTCACATGCTTGTATGATTCTATATTTCACTTTTGGTCAAAATAGATGTATCCGTTCTCTAATTCCTCTGTAACCATGCAGAGATCAACCGTAGGAGGAGGGCAGATCTTGAGAAGAGCAACAGTGATACACGTGTTACCTGGCAGGGAAGACGTCATGCTGACCTCCAAGGACACTCACCCAGGGGGAGACGTGGCCAGGCCACCCAGGCCACAGTGACCACCGTCTATGAATGCCGCAGATAGAGGGATCCCTAGTCCTACTGCATAATGCCTAGCACAGTGTTAGTTTTGACAGAACATTTAAAATGTTGACTTTTGAATAACACACCATTTAGTTTCAGTCATTTGAAATTGTTTAGTCTATAGTCTCGTCTTAGTCGACTAAATGGACACTGATCTGGTATTGTGGGAATGGATTCACACTTTTGGGTGGCCATAGCTAAGTGACCGATTTGACCCTTGGCTCGGCCAGATGGCTGTGTCTGAAATCACTCATTAATGACATCATTGCTGTCCCCGGGCCAGATAAACATCAGCATTTTGCTTTCAGCGCAATGCATGATGGTATATATAGGGTTTACTTTTCACAATGCATGATGGTATATAGGGTTTACTTTTCACAATGCATGATGGTATATATAGGGTTTACTTTTCACAATGCATGATGGTATATAGGGTTTACTTTTCACAATGCATGATGGTATGAGTTTGCAAATAGTGACCATTGGTTGTGCCCTACTTCTCACAATGCATTGTGGGTTAACTAAGATGGTAAAATTATCACTATACTGGACACCAGTAAACAATGGTACTGTAAAGTAGGGAGTGATTTCGGACACCCTACCCAGGCGCTGTATTAATAGTCCATTGTCATCTGACAAATATTCCAGGTATGTGCAAACATACGGTAATTAAGTCATTTTAAATGCCACAGCTGTTACCTGACAATCTCTGTGTGCGCGTGTGTGTGTGTGTGTGTGTGTTTGAGAGAGAGAGAGAGAGAGAGAGAGAGAGAGAGAGAGAGATTTAATTTTTAAATTGCTTGCAAAGGCCTTGCATGTATACACATACTGTTAATAAGAGAAGAATTGGAACAGACCAGCCCTGATGTATGTGTTTGCTAATGAGCCTGCGCTGACCCCTAGTGGCACGATTAAGTCACATATAGCAAACAGCCATCACTGCAGAAGTATTGTCTTCACTCGTTATGCTATTATACTGTATGGGTCTACTGTAGGTATCCACTTAAAATGTAGGGAGAGGGATTCCCTATATTGTCCGACTCCTAATTTACGATACCGGTATCAACCAATATCAACCGGTTGTGGAATCAACACATTAGGCCTAATTGTATTGTGATGCCTTGATGGATGCATTCATAAATGTAAGGTTTTCCAAAAAAAAAAAAAATCATCATAAATTCAGGAGAATTTTTAACACACTCACTGCCAGGTATTAATTAATTCATTCTCACTTAACCGCCAAGAATAATTTTCCAGCATTAATATACCCTGTGTTCTGTGTCATTTTGATTGCTTATCTCTGTGAAGTAAAGTTGGAAAAAACAAGACGCCTATTAATTGTCATAATATGAATCATGTGATCACAACTACAAACCCATTGCCCTCTACTGGGGACAATGAGTATTTTTTAAATGTCATAGTTCAAGATCTCATATTCTCCAATATTTGTTTATTCCAAAGTTATCATGAGCAGTCATGAGATATCAGCAGACCTGCTATACTATAATAATAATAATATTAATAATCATTATTATTATTATACTTCAGTGCACATCCTCCAGCGGAAAACCTTATGTTGCAATGGCTTTGCTTTTAAGACTCAAAAGACAGAGTCAAAAATAAATAAATAAATAAGCAAACCAAAAACATCATCATTAGGAGATCTAAAGGACTGATTAATATGATATATCTCAAATTCAATTCAAGAAAATAATTCTGATAGCAATATTTCAAAATCACATAACATTGAAATGTGCTCAGTCAAACTCATAACCACTCCAAATGCTTTTAAGTCAAAGATAAGCTGCAGGCTATTACTTAATTACCTATACTGCTCTCTCTGAACCAAACAAAGCTCAATAAATTTACTAAGCAAACGTTTTATAAACATGATTATGCCTAACAGATGTTAAATAAACAAGTATTCGATTAGACTAAATAACACAGCTCTTTCCAAATAAAATGTCCCAACATGAAAAAGACTAAAATCACATTTTAAGTTCTATTTCTGTTAAACAGAAAACACCGCTTAAAAAACAGTTTGCTTCAACCAGAAATATTACAACGTAAGTCTCTCTAATAAAAGGCATGGCACCCATCCTACCGGTATGTCAATGTAAGACTCAACTGAGACAAAAATGTATCTTCATATATATAAAATATATCTTATAAAAAACATAAATCACTTTCAATTAAATTTCACATGCCACTTGGTTAGTGTCCGTAGCTTGGTGGGAAGAGAGGCCATCATCAGTGGTTCTCTCCCACGGTACATGTCAAAATGCCCCAGAGCAAGACACCTCTCCCCTTACAGCTCCCTTTGATAACTCATCATGGGAATCTGAACAGTGATGTGTCATTCATGATCGATTCGTTCATAAGAACTAGTTCTTTGCTGTAAACGTTTTAAACTGTTACGTTCGCGCTTTCGTTCATGCCGTTCACCCCCCGCGCACACAGGCTGTTCCTCCCGCGATGGACAGACCATCAGACACATACAGACAGTGGTGCGGCAACGTTTTTCCCTAGACAATAGACATGCATGCGTATTGCCATTTTAATTGAAATAAAGGAAATAAAGCCTACTGTTGTTCCTGGACAAAAGACAGATAGTGTTAACATATCAAAATAAATAAATAGGCATGGTCCTAGTATAGACATAGGGTTCTAAGGGCTGTGCTGTGTTTCTGTGCAGTCAAGTCAGTGGGATCGGATGGACACTGTTGCTTGCAATAATAGCTCATGTGCTCCGCCGGGACCGGAAGCAGAATTGAACGTTGAGTGTGAGCGAATCAGTTGAACGGATCATTGCCGTGAACATGAACACAATCGTTCGTTCACTGATATGAACTGTTTTGCCCAACACTACCAAACAGCCATCAGCTGGGTGAAGCTGAAACTGAATTCCCCCCGGCGGGGTTTCTTATGTTTCCAAAAACATTCCATCAAATAAAACGTCTGTGTGTTTCAGACAGACTAAATGTTATGCCCAGTTGCATGCATCTGCATCATGCTCTTCTTTCCACAGTGCATCCATGGTGTGATTGTCATTTAATTTGATTTGACATGATTACAAACAGCACCGACTTAAAAAAATAAGTCATAATTCCATGTTCAAGATTATGTCTGTCGGCACATTGTCATGTCCCTCTTCATGTGACATACTCCAACAAGGTTAATCCCAGCTCGGATTCAGAGTTTCTGGAGACCACTTTGAAGCCTTTCTGTGGCTGAATCTTTTTTCTTTTTGAACAGGCTCTTGAGTTTTGAAGACTTCTTGCCCTTTTCTTTATCTTTGCTCTTTTCCACTCTTTTCTCAGGGGGTGATGTAGTGACAGATGGGTTGGCCACCATTTGCAGTGGTAGTGGTGGCTTCACCTCTCCCCTCATCATTACGCTCTGGGGCAGGTTGGGTGTCGAGACAGACAGGCCAGTCGGGGTGGCAGCCATGGACATGCAAGACTTCTCCAGGATTCCATCGTATACAAGCTGGCTTAACGGGCCGGAGGTGAAAAGCTCAGAGGATGTATTCCGTGGTGCAGTGGAGGTCATGGTGAGGTCGGGCTGTCCAGTACGACCCGGAGCTGAACTTGATTCAGATGCTGCAAAGTCCTCCCTCAGCACCCTCGACATAGGAATCTCCATCGCAACGTCGTCGTCATCTCCGTCACAGGAGATCGTTCCTGTAAGTGTGTCAACGGAACTCTCAATCGTCTCTCTGGAGATTCTTAATCCCAGAGAAGTGGTGGGCATGTCAACTTCATCCCTCAATAGTCTCCTGTTTGCCGGGGGTTCTAAACCCAACTCCTGCATCTCTCTAAAGACCTTACGTGAAGAGACATCTATGAGTGCTTCCGTTTTCTCTCTGGGTAGCATCGTTCTGCCGAGGCTATCTGTACAATACTCCTGTTCATCTCTAGATAAACTTCTGGTTGGGATTGAAGCACTCTCAGTCACCTTGTCCCATGACGCTCTCATAGGAGAATCGAGTTGTTGTTGTTCTCCTTTATCCCAACCAAAGTTTCTAGAACCTGCATCTATAGACATTCCCTTTGGATCTCTGGTCAATGTCATCCTCCTGGATAGTGGGTCGAATGGAAGCTCAAACTCATCTCGGAGCATCTTTCTTGAGGCAGTGTCCATCGAACCCCCCATCGTGCTTCGGGATAATTTTCTTTTAACCATATTTACTGGTGTGTCTAATTCATTACGAAGCATCATTCTGTCACCATCCAATGATAAATCACTTCTATCACTTCTATCTGAATCTGTAGCTTCTATAGATTTATCTCTCACCATCTTCCTGCTGGATACCACTGTGAATGGAGAATCTGTAGCTTCTATAGATTTATCTCTCACCATCTTCCTGCTGGCAACATCTGCAGAAGCTTCCGTCTCCTCCACAGAGGTCTTACGCACAGGAGATTCAATGGAATCCACCTCCATCTCATCACGATAGAACTTGCGAGAGGATAGGTCGATGGCGGTGGTGGTGGGTAATTTTAGACTTTTAATAGAAGCAGCAGGCATGAAGTCTGTGTCTGGGAACATCTCCAGGGAGTCTCTGTTGATGACAAGAATAGGAGAGAAAGAAAAGAGGAAGGAATTTAAGATGAGTGTCTGTCTGTACAGCAATCATTACAACACGGCAATGATGTAGTTAAAAGCAGCCCAATATATGCACACAGAATAACTCTTCCTACTTCCTTCACAGGTGTTACCAATGATACTAATTAAGGCTCTGTTCCATTAATAGGGGATTCACATTATGGTGAATGATGCATACCGTTCCCGGAAATGGATCGCCCAACCGTACCCGGGATCGCAATCAATCAAGTCTTGCTGCACCGTTACATTGCGCTGTTTAAGACCATCAGCGCACACTGCTTTAGTTGTGTATTGTTGTTATGTTATTATTATAACTCAAGACAATATCAGGAACACAGCCAAACTTTATTATTTGCTCTAAACTCTGAAAGTGACTCTTCTTCTGTGACAGGACATTTTCTGTCTCCCAAAGCCCCATAGTCCACAGCGCCCCTCTGAGGCACATAAGTTGAATGAAGCGAACCCGGGTGAGCTGTTGAATCTCAGCAAATGTGAATCATGGCCAGCGGGGACCAGGCAACCGTATTCAGGAATGGTTCGAATCAGACTCATTCCGTCTCAGTGTGAATCCCCTATTTATTAGAAAGTCTGAGAACCACTGCACACTGAGTGTGCAAATAATGGAACCAAATGGTTCCATTTGTACACTCTCAGTTACACACCCGCATGGGGCCATTTGGAACCCACTCAAGGACACTTTGAGACCCAATGGTGTAGCAGAGTGTTTCCAGTGAGCCAACATGCACAATAGCAGCACCCTGACTCTGTTTGACCTGAATGGAACGGACCCTTCATTAGTACCATCGGTAGGGAAGGAAGTAGGGAAAGGGCCCAAGTTCTTTCCAAAATGGGTGCATATAGCCCATTTAACAGCGAAACATATTCGTCCCAAAACGTCTCGGGATGCATGCAGTACGCACTCTCTCTTCTGGCTGTAGATGAACATCGCATCCTCTTCCTCAAAGCAGGGGAGCGGGGCTCGCATGGGGACCAGAAGGTCAGGGTCAGAAGAAATCGTAGAGATTGAGGGCTGGGTCACGACCCCCAAGCGGCGTGAACGGCAACTGGCGGAACCCTGAGTCCGCGGGGAGCGCATTGGTGGAACTGGAGTAAAAGGCAAAGAAATTTAAAAAATCACACCCGTGTGAAGTGAGGGGCTCTTATCATCGTGCATCATCAAGACGTCAAATAGTCACTATGCCTATTTGCTCAGACACTATGACGTAAAATTCTCCATTCATTGTCAATGGGAATCTACACTAATAGCCGAGTATAGGAGGGGCTAGTGCCCCTCAATAAAACAAGTGTGAAATGAAGATTTTCATCGCTGGAGTCACTTTAACCATCATTAGTGTTACCCACCTGGCGCCTGTGGTATAATGGGAGACCCGGGGTCTTCGAACAGATCCTCCATGGATCCATGGTGGGAGCTGTGGCCTGAGTAGGACGGCTGAGCTACCCTGGCGAAGCACAGAGCGTTGGGGTCCGAGTAGAGCTTGGTTGTGAGGTTTGCCAGACCGGCGTTCCTGATGAGGTACAAGCCACAAATGCGCTCGATCTGCTGCCAGCGATGGAGGCGCTCTCGAAGGCAGGCCGTCACCTCGCACAGGGAGTTTCTGCGGGGCGTAGAAGCATTCATAAAACAGGGGTGCACAAACCTGTTCAACAATCTAGGAAAAAACATTTCCTGGGGAGGGGGGGGGGGGGGGGGGGGACACCATCCAGATCGGTCATCGGACCATCATCACACTAGTCAACATGCTCACAAGCTCGAGTTTGTCAATGTATTGAAGGGCTGTGCAAAACAATAAGACACACCTGAGTACCGCCATATTCGTTTTCATAATGCTGAATTATTATCCAGATCCTCATATGAATATATATCCAGGACTTAACGTTCTCCGGCACTACATTGCAGACATTTTTCTCTATGTTTTAATATCCAACTGGGATGCATTTTAAACGTCAAGGCATGAAGGTCCCAAATGGCAATCACATTCACAACACAAAACACATCAATACATTATCAGGAAATACGGTCAGATTTTCATGCATGCATTTTCATAACCATGCCAGAGAGGGATGTCCGTGTCTGCTGGAATGTCCCATAGGCCAGAGGGACTGATGCCGTTTATGTGCAAGGTGGTTAACCCTAAAAACTCATCATCAATACAAACATTTACTCCTCAGTCCTCTCTCACGCCCACACATGCACACAAACACATCTGACACACTCAACGGACATTGTGTCCGACTTACTTTGCCTCCAGTATCTTGTGGTCCACCAGATCCAGAGAGGAACTGTGAGCCACATGGAGGGTACCAAGGAATGAACTCCTCTTCTTCTTGATCTTCTCTGCCTGGATTCAAGACATAAGGACACATGTCAGCAAGTCTTTAGCCTCTCACTTCATAGACTAAAGTCAGTAGATTCATACATAAATACACAAATAGACAGATCAATAGATACAGATATATAACTACCTTTTCAGACAGACAGACAGACAGACAGACAGACAGACAATCCATTACCTCTTCTTTGGCACTGCCCAGTTGCAGCTCAGCGCCGTGCTTCTTGACGTTGTAGTACTGGACCTCTACCTCATGGGTCAACTGCAGCCACAACTGGAGGGCTTCTGTTGCAGACCAGCTGGCTTGCATGTCTTTCTCTGCCTGTTTAAGAGCTCCTCGAACCTGGGGCATAACACACCAGCCAAAGGTCAGCTAGGACTTCAAGTACCTGCCTTTTCATTTTATTTATTTATTGATTGATGAAAAGTTGTGAATTTCTAATATTTAGAAATAATGCAACCCATGAAAATGGGTCCCGCGACCTAAACATGGGACCCCGACCCAGTGTGTGGGAATGAGTGCTCGACGCTCTACACACCTGCTCCAGCTCCTCCTCTGCGTATCGGAGCCGGCTGAGCTCACTCACTGCTCCCCGTCTCAGCTGGTGGAAGCGGTGGGCCTCCTCCTGGGCCCCCATGATCTCGTCTCTCATCTTCTCCTCCAGGTTCTGCTTCTCCTCGGCCACGTTGCGCTTCTCCTCCTGGGCTTGCTCCAGCCTAACACAATCACAACAATTCTTTTGAGTGCACAGTGCACCAATGCACGCGCACACAGACACACTACAGCAGTGATTCACAAACTATTTAGCCTGTGAGCCAAAAGAGATGTCTCCCCGGGACCCCAAATTAGTGTCGCTAGTGGCTCCGCAGCACATTGTGAGCTTGTAGTTCAGCTATTTTCACTACTACATAAACATTTGTTTTCTAAATTATGGAATTATTTCTTCATGGAATTAAAAACAAAATGTAGGGAACAAAACAAATAAAGGGACCCATATAAATGTCCACGACACACAAATGGGCCCCGACCCAGAGTTTGGGAACCAGTGCACGACAGTATAAACTCACTGCTCCTGCAGCTCTCGGAGGCTCAGTTCGGCTGTCTGTAGACTCTCCAGGTCCTTCATCATCCTGGTGATGTGGATCTTGCTGGACTTGCTCTGGGCCTGAGCAAACCAGCAGCCTCCCACTCCCATCACCACGGACACTACCAGTAGCAGATCCTTCATGTAGTTGTGAGGAGGACCTACACATATAACAGGGGAACAGGTCAGGAATTCAACTCAATGAAGACTTTTGCTAATGTAAGTTGTGTCAATGTGTGCGCTGTACATTCAAATTCAAGAACCAGTAACTCCCCACCGGGTAACTTTTATTTTTTTAATCCAAACAAACCGGCCCATTGTGAGGACAAGCCACAGACAGAGGACAGGCAGGTAAAGCCAGACTAAATGGGAACTGATTAAATGGTGGTAGATGGGCAGAAGGTAAAGAAGTTAGAGTGGTGTTCTCCTTACGTGTGGGTGGTCCAAACAGCACCACGTCCAGAGCTTTGATGCTAAGCTTCTGTTTGTCTCTGTGGTCCTGGACCTTGAGGTGGCCGCTCAGGAATGATGGTTCTTGGGCTGCAATCCTACACACAAACAATTATAATAGTAACCATGTTGCCCAACCAATCTTCCCCATGGGAACTATTACACTTCTACCTTACGATACATGCGTAAAGTAGACCTACATTTAAAGTATACCGGTATGAAACATTGCATGACTGTATCAGTATTTTGGAGATGATTAGTACTAGTTCAAGTATCGGAAAGTACTCTACCTTAATTCGTATCATAAATTAAAATTACTATTCAAATGTGAACTGGCCATAGTGTAGCCCTCACCTGGGGAGGGTGTTTCCATTGACCCTGAAGTCTTTGAAGTTCCTTTCGTACTGTGGCAACTCCACAAAATCCTTTAGCCAGCGAAGCACATCCTCTTGAGTCCAGTTATGAACTGAGAGGAGAAACCACAAGGGAATGCCACGTGAGAGATGGAAGTGTGAGAGGGAATTGCTAAATACTTTGGACAGAGTCAGAGACACAGTTTCATTCTTACCTTTCCCTGACTATCTCACACACACACCCCCCCACACACACCATCCTTTTATTGCTGTATATGATATTCTACTGATTTTTATTAATTAGATTAATTTTATAAACTCTGACACTAGAGGTTAGAGGTTATAATTTCAACCCTGAAACCCTAAAACAGCCTCTTGAAAAGTGAGGACTAGAAAACTTTCATAACTTTCCCAAAATGTCTATTGTGATGACAATTGTTTCTCATAAAGATACCAGCGCGCACACACACACACACACACACACACACACACACACACACACACACACACCTTCAGACGTCTTCCATCCTCTCCAGAGCTCCTCTACTGTGATATGTTGATCTTCTCTGTGCAGGTGGCTGTGTTTGTTGGTCTGCTGTTGCTTCATGTCCTCAATTATGAACTACATGACAGACAGAAAGAGACAGACAGACAGACAGTGACAGGCAGAAAGAGAGAGAGAGAGAGAGAGAGAGAGGTGTCAAAGTCATCATCAACACAAATTCAATACATAAGGCTAGAGGTCACAGAGAGACAACATTAGCCGAACAGATACTCGACTCAGTATTAAAAATAAATTAGCAGTTGCAAGATTTTATGGGTCGCACTCAGAGTGCCTCAGAGTTAGTTTATTTTATTTATCCATGTCTTTACAAGAACGGACAAACGTTTCGGCTATCCGGCCTTCGTCAGTGTCAGATGTGGTAAGATTATGATTTTTTTTGTTCCCATGTTTCGATGTGGGAAAAGAGTGGATCTACCCCACGCTAATTCAGCATTCATTGATGTATAATCATGTTGTGTATTTTATTTTATTTGTTTTAAATTAAAGAAACATGATATAATGTTCATTGGAGAAACGTCAAGGATACAAACACAAGAAAGCCGTGCAACTTGTTTCCATTGTTGGGAATAAGTCCCCATATTCATGTGGGGGTCGTTGACATTAAAGAGTTTCTGAACCACTGCTGTGTATAAGTGCGTGTGCACTTGTGAGAAAGTGTGCACAGGGAGGCTCCCGGGGTGTGTTTTGGGAATGTGTCCTTGGCTGTAAATGGAGCCTTCATGTGATGGCTGTAGAAAAGCTAATGGCTGTCTTCGGAGGAACTCTTGCCCCTCCCTTCACGTCTCTATGGTTACGGCAACCCGAGCCGTGGGATAGTGTATCCTATGGAAGACATTCTGGAGCAGCGTCATAACCTTCTGGAATTCTGAGTTTACAACCAAACCTACTTATAACTAGAGGTCCATTCACACTCTGGGTGGAAACACTTAATCACTCTGGACGGGAACCAAAACATGCAAAAATATCAAATTGCATGTCCACATGCACGGATACATACTGTTGCACGTGCGAGATAAACTGAGGCATCCACTTTCATAGCCAAATGGCCAAACTTCTGTAGCTAGAGTTGATTTGACCATCTAACAACTGGACAAATCTTAACACAGTTATATTTTTGTCTCACTGACTTGGTTCACTAATTTAACATGTCAACTTCAAGTACACTTTTACGTCTGGTCTGCCATGTGAGCTGAAAATATTTGCCTTACAGCGATTATTCACTCATATCTTAAGGGCATATTTCCAGCATATTATTATTTATCACACTTCTCTTTTCCTTAGAGACAGCAAAAAGAAACAAAATGTAATTTATTCATTGTCTTTTCTTTTTCTTTGTTTGTTCATTCTACTTTTTGTTTTATCCAAATAATGAAAACTGTGCTAATGCCAGTTCAAGCATTTTTCAAGGACATGATTATGAATAAATCTGGTCTGGAGCCTCAGAACAAATGTCACTTGTAAAAGCAGGATTACTCTGTTGCTATCCTAGTATTCAAATTGTGGGATCAAATCATAGCACCTGTTGTCATACATCTGTTTTCCTGTATTATTTTCCTCTCCATCAGCCCCATAACACGCTTCCACAGCACACAAACACACGTCTATGAAAAGCACACGTTCATACGCACACATGCAGAACACACACACACACAGACACACACAGACACACACACACACACACACACACACACACACACACACACACACACCATGTGTAAACAACCAAAATGAAGAAAGCATCTGAAACTGTAATGTGCGTTTACAAAACTAAATAAAATCATTTCCTCATAGTTTTTGCTTTTGTGAATAAATTTTTATACTCATACAAGCATAATTTTCTTAAATGCATCTTGCAATTTCTTAGATTTCTTTATTGCATGATGTTTTGTTGAGATTTCACACACACACACACACACACACACACACACACACACACACACACACACACACACACACACACACACACACACACACACACACTGCTAAGTTAAGGTTTGTGTACCTCCACACTCTCCTCCACTTCGATGCCTCCGTCCTGGTCATCGTCCATCATCTGGTGGATGTTCCTCAGAGCCTCCAGGCTGTAGCGGTCCGCCTCGCTCATGCAGTGTGGAGACACCATCATGCATGGGTCTGCACGGTCCAGGGGAAAGGCAACATTTGCGCATCAGTCACATTCTCGCCATGAAAGGATTTGCAAAATAGACGTTTTTTCTAAAATAGCAGATCTAGTGCTATGAGATTGTAGATCTGCTATTTTTGCAGATGCTTAAAATGATTGTGATATAAGTGACATAGGTGCTTTCACGTTTGTAATGGGTTAACAGAACCTTTTCTTTTTACAGCCTGAACCTGCTCAGGATGAGAATAATACATCTATGCATGTTTATTGCATATTGTGGAATAAAAATACTGACTTTTACTGACTGTAAAAATTGTCCATTCAGCTTAGAATACATAGAGTAAGGAGTTTTTTTATCCCACGATTTTGCAACCCATTTTCACCCAGTGTCAATTATCTAATAATAATAATAATAATAATAGAGTTTTCCCGGCTGGACGTAGCACATGGAAGGAACACGTAATTGCGACATGTTCCTTTCCCCTCCATCAGGCGCCCCGGCTGGCCAGGTGGAGGTAGTTTAGAGACCAGGATTACTGCATGTTTTTTGTGAGGGTACCTACCCTAGGGGACACGGGGAGAACATGTAGAGAGAACACGCCCCCAGCGGGAATAGAACCCAGGACCTTCTAGCTGTGAGGCGACAGCACTACCGACTGTGCCACCGTGGCCCCTAGTAGTAAGGATTTTTGCCCTGCTGTTGATTTGCACTGGTAAATGGAAGGAGGGATGAGAGGTTCTAATTGATTTAGTCGTTCATCCCAAATTATGACGGTAACTTGTCATTGTTCCGACTGCTCATTAGTTTGACCCATACTAACCCTAACTCAAACCCTAACCATAACCACCCGCGGAAGCCACAGGGTGAGTCTTAACTGGCCAAGTAGTCGGACTAACAGGATGTCGGACAAATGCGCAGTCCCCATGAACGTTTACTCTTACTCTTTTTTACTCTGAAGAGCGGCTACCTACCTAGGACATTGTAACCATAGCTAAAATAAATATACTGTATATTTATCACTTAAGTTATCAGTACATTATTTGTATATAATTTTACCACATAGACCTCATTGTGGTTGACTTCACTTAGGTATTTGAAAGGTTTTGCATACTTAACTGTACCTATTTGCTGTATATGGGTGTTTACGAGTGTAATATGATGACTGAGCACTTTAAATTCAGTGGTTCTCAGAGTATGGTCCGATCAAATTATTTTGTGCAATTAAATGGGCAGCTAGATGATGATAAAAGGGTGAGCATGTGAATACCAATGATAAGTAGGTCTACCATTTCAGGATGTTTATTAATGAATTAGCCTACATTGTTTCGGTACTTTGGTGTTTAACCTTTTAGCATTCCTACTTCCTCTAGTGTTAACTCTAAACATGCTGGAGTTCTTGTCCAGCCTAGAGTAGAGCACAGGCTTAAACTGTGGAAAGTCCACACAAGCCCCTGGACTCATTTTACCACTCAGCTCTGAGATGAATTACTGGTGACAATAATCGTTGGCACCTCTTCATGTATAAAGGCCTGGTTGGAAAATCAGTAATTTCACCACCATATATTTAATCCATGTTAAATCAGAACACTCGTCGGTCGTCGCATTTTAACTCGTTCTGGCTGGTAGGGCTGTCACGATTACAAATTTAAGTTGCAGATTAATAACTGCGATTAACAGTTTAATTGTGTTTTTGGCACTGAACATTGGAACTTTGTTATGAATCTAAATACATTTTCAGCTTCCCAGCTTTGTAATTAAACATTGCACAAGGCATATATGACAAGTAACTTAAATATAAATAAATGAATGACGCAATAGCTGATCTAAGCGTGTAGATCTGCAATTTCTGCCTTTTTTCTTTTTTCTAATAACTATTATGAAAAAATAATATGAAAATGTTGCAACCCACTGCTCAAATGTACAGTATGGTATAGGCCTATTAGCCTATATTCCATGTACAGCATCCCTCCAGTCCAGTCTATTATATGTTCTTGGTGAGTCAGAGTTGTTTGTTCTCCGTGACTCATACAGTTAAAGGGATTGTGGTTCAAAGGTCTGTTGGTAAAGACTAAAGAGCCCCTGCCAGCCAACAGGGTTGAAGTTATTTTGTTAAGAGATAAATCTCTATATTCCGGTTAATTCTTGGAGTGTTTGTTCAGTAACAGGGCTCTCCAAGTTTAGTGAGCAGAAAATGCATTTTCAATCAGAGGATAGAACCCATACAATATAGCCTACATAAATAACACACAAATAAATTATCAGACAAAATTGGAACTGGAACACTATCAAATTGTAGCTGATAAATGGATACGGTGTCTCTCGAGTGGATGAAATTGACAACCCTGCACCTGCAAATAATTTTCTGTTTACTAAAGAGCTGAGAGATCGGTTACTGAACAAACACTCCATTACAAATCAGAATATAGAGCTTCAACTTGTAAGTAGGCATACATACATAAACAAACAAGCAAATCACTTTCTCTGGGACAATTGTTTAGCCACTGTTTGATTAAATTCAGCCCAAGACTAAAGTGGTATCTAGGCTAACATGATTTAATCCAGTAAAATGGACCAACACTAATTTGATTGAAGTGTTTCAATGCGTCACAGGGTGCAGAAAGAAGTAAACAAAACAAGCATGACATTTCTGAAACAAATGCCACAAAATGAGATAGTTGACTGAAATTGCAAAGTAAAAAAATATACCCCTTAGAATGTCCATTGCAGAAACATGTACACGGTATATCATTAATAATGAATGTGCTCATGTTCACCACTTTAAAGTTGCAGCTGCAGGTTGAGCCTATAGCCTACTCAGGCCTTTAGGTAGTTTAACCTATACATTATACAATATATCATAATTTATTGATTAATATTTTGTATTAATAATCTCAAACTGCAAAACAGCTAAACAGTGGAGTATAAAGTAGCCTACAATATTTTCCTCTGAAATGTAGGTAGGCCTGGAGTGGAGTGAAATGGAAATAAAGTATAGGTAGGCCTACAAGCAAACGCCTCTAAAATTAAGCAGCCTTTTTTGTACCAATTATGGCCATGCCCGTGGAATGGAACGAACATTGATTGATTGAAATATTTATTAACAGTTTGTAGAATGTACAGTACATTTTAAGCACAAACTCAATACAAAGACTGTCAACTGTGAGTGGACGACCCAATTAAGCATTACACTTCACATCAATCCTGTCTTGGACTAATAGACGGACAGATTTATTTGATCGATTAGCCTAAACCAGCAGTCCAAAATTAGCCTGCCCTGGCCTGCATCAATGCCATATTTGTTGATAGAACATGCATTTCTCACAGAGGCCAGCATTTTTGTTGCGCGCACACGGTCAGACAGACGCAAATACGAGTATAATTAACAGTATAATTTGGAGCAGCTACGTCATCATTTCGTCTTTGCATAGTCATGTCGCTGGCTTCCATTGACATGACTAGATAGACGGCATCTTTTACATCTGCACGTGTGAACGCACCATTCACCTCATCAGTGATGAGAACTCAGTTGTTCAAATATCAGTTCAACCTGAAACCAACTAACTTCATCGCGGTGTTGACAGAGTATGGAAAGTGCCCGAGTGCATATATAGACTATAGGCCCCAGGGGTGCGTCTAGTCACGCCATATGTTATGTGTATTGGGTTAGGGGCCAGGGCGTTATAGGCTACGTGTCCCCATGGGACCTATAGGCTATCTCGTCCACCACAGGTGATCCAAAGATGTCGGACACGACGGACAGTGACTGAATTTGAGGCACGGTCAACTCTACCTGGACTGAATGCGAGTGGCCTACCTGTAGGGCTGAACATTGTACTTCCACCGGGGAAGCTGTACGCTGATCCGCGGTGGTCGTCATGGTGGGAGCCGCCGCTGTCGACACCTCCTTGCCCGGCTACAGAGAGGGCGAAGCGGCAGAGCAGCAGCACGACCGGGGTCAGCAGCAGCATCATAGCAGCGGTTGACTGTCGGGTGGCCAGCAGCGATATAGGATCCACAAAACAGATGGGAGTGGTGACCGGGTCCAAGTTGGGCCCAGTGCCTGACAGTGCGCGAGAGCGTTACACGATCTGGGGTTCTATTAACGGCACCTCTAAACACTAGCAGTCAGCGAAGTTGTAAAATGAAACTGTTTTAAATGTAATTGTTACACAAGAAGAAAAACATAACTGAAAAAGTGCTGAAAGTTTAGATATGATAATGTCATGTCATCCACAGAAAGGCCGTGCGTAAAAATGCTCCAACATGGACAATATGCCATGTGAATGCTTACCTATAGGCCTACTCGCTCTATTGGGAATTATCGACTTTGCCAAACTAAAACTCAAATGGACCTAAATGTGAGACAGCGAGAAGAAAAACAAAACATCCACGACGGTTTAAATTCCATGATGGCACACGCCGCACACCGGTTCCATAATCCAGATTCCACGGAGAGCAGATCTTGAGCGCAGACGCAGTAGTTCCAAATCCCATTCACATAGTTTAGGCTAGATCATGTAAATTCTAAAGTGCATGTCATGGTGGTCCGTAGAAAAGTGAAAAACAAGTGTGGCAAGAGTTCTTCCGTTACCGTTTCCAGAAACTAAAGTGTCTCTTCTAATAGCACTGCAGCCTACAGAACCTTGAGCTTGAGCAACGAACTCATCCCTTCCCGAACAGAGTGCGTGCGTACTATATGGTAAAACGCCTTACGCCGGCCAGTGAGTGACGTCCATTGCTTTTCCGAGAGCCGCAAGCAACGGACATGACACCCTCACACACGCACGCTCCCACGCCACGCGCACACACACACACACACACACACACACACACACACACACACAAGCTTGCAGACATGCCAGACATACACACACCATAGAGGCACGGTGACGGTGGGCACCCATACAACAGAGCAAACTTCTTAAGTATCTACATATCTGGGATTTGGATGGATTTAAATTGTTTGGTCAGCTGTTGCTGCCTGGATACAATATATCTGGGCCTCTGACTTGCCTATACAAGTTGCATATTGCTGCATTCCTCCTCACGCACGTGTGCGCATGCATGCACCATCATCGCTGGGCTATATTTGAGATTAAATTGAGTGAACTATATATTAGGTTTAACCTCAGAGGACAAGCAGCACGCACACAAACACAGTCAACAGTAGGGTTAGAGACAGTATCAGCTTTCTCTCTTGCAAGTCTAAATATAAAGTGACCCCCTACCCTGCAGAGCATGTGCAGATGACAAATGTCCATCAAGACCTCAGTGGGAGCCAAAGCTCGGCTGTGGGGGGGGCAGTCGAGGGGACTGGAATAAAAACAGCCTGGGCTTTCTTGAAAAGCAAGACAACTGCTGTGACACTTTGAAGTAAAAACCTGTCTGAATACCAACACTAAAACAACACAGATTATACCAACTTCAGCTTTCTTTCTCTTCTTTTTAATTCATGACATTTCATTGAAGAACACTGGCAGACTGATTCACTTGTAGAGGGACTGGAGAAGATGGGAGATGGCAGGATTAGCGAGAGAAGACGTAAAGGGGAGAGATAAACCCTTTGTTGTATGATTTGTCACACATCCAAAATAGAAGATGTACAAGCTCATAGGGTGTTTCTGTGTCGTACGGGAAACTGGGAAAGTATTGATCTGATTTAAAGAGACAGGATTAGGGCAGGTAAAGCTGCCTGGATGAAAACATTAACCACTGTCGGCATATTGAAGCCGACTTACTATAAACCTGGTTCTGTAGAACACTGGCGTTTTAAAATCAGGGAAATTAAAAGACACAAAACCGAGCTGCTGAGTCCATAGCAATTAAGGAGACTGAAATAGTCTCCTTAAGGATCCAATTACTTTGAGCAGAGTAAATCACACCAGTTGTTATTCAGGAGCCGCAATAAAACCATATTTTAGAAATGGACTGAGGACTTACACAGCAGTGGCAGTAACTAAAAAAACATGCCCAGGCTTGAATCTTGTTTGAAGAATGAGCAGTGTGTCAAGTGTGTTCAAAGCCTTTGTGATAGTTCTGTAAACCCAATGCTAGTAGGTAAACACAAGTGACAACAACTGCACCAACCCTGTTGCAGAACAAAAATGAGGACAGGAAAATGATAAGAAAAGGTGAGAACGCATGTAAAGGGATAGCATTAAAAAAATTAAAACATCATAATGCTATAGTTTAGACGGGATCAGATAGTGGTCAATGTAACAGAGCTCTAGGGGCACTGGTTCCAAAACCTTTAGGCTCGAGACCCAAAAGAGAAATTAGACGTCTCCCAGGACTCCAAAACTAGAGAAAATAGAAGATCTAAAATTGGCGCTGCATTATAAGCTTGTAGATCGGCTATTTTCAATACTTCTTAAACATTTCTAATTAATTAAATGTATTCGATTCTTTCTTTGATTTCGTCATGAAATGAAATTACTAAAAAGATAAATGAATATTAGGTTTTTGGGAATGTTTTTTGAAAATGTTTTGAAATTAATTAAAAACTAAATGTAGTAGTTGTAGGTTTCCAAAGTGGGATCCGGGGACCCCAAGGGGTCCTTGAGGGAGTTCCAGGGGGTCCTCAGCTAAATGATAGTTTGGAACCAAATTGACCCTTATGGGTCTGTAACTCTGAGTGTACACATTTGTACACAGAGTTAAATTAACATTGATTTTACAATCGAAATTGGGGGTCCCAGAGATAGAAATGCCATTAAACGGGGTGTCCTTGAAATTAAACGGGTTGAGAATCACTGCTAGAGCCGTGAAAATGTTCCCAGGGGTCCCTGGCATATCTTTTCAAATGGGGGGTCTGCGGGCCAATTAGTGTCAATTTGGGGGTCCTTGACATGAAAGTTTGGGAACCACTGCTCTAGTCTATGTCTAGGGGATAAAGCACATGACCGATGATGATGCCAAACCAACGTGAGCGGAAATGTTCCTCCTTTGCCAGCTTTAGATTTGCAGCTTATTATGGTTAGTCCAAATATGAATCCAGAATGAAAACAAACAAACAAACATTCTAAAAAAAACAGGCATTGTAAATGTTGCAGTAACCCACTTCTACAGCAACAATCCCTTTTTCATTGTATTACAGCACCAGTGATAGGAAAGGTATAAACGAACCCATTTGAGGTTATCGCAGTAAAACCGATGTCAATTTAACCCAAGTCTACACAAGTATGTAACCAAATGGACCAGAGTTAAGTTAACACCAATGATTTTACAGAGTAGAGCCCATGATGTAAATACATAGCTGATTAATATAGAGCAGATGCACTTTGTAGCATTTTAGGCATGTCCCAACAATAAACAAACTGATTCCCTCATTGACATTTAAAAATACCAATTGGCAGTAAGCAAGTCACACTAGGACATTCATGACTTTAGTGTAAATATGTACGCAGCTACACTGTGAGAAACAGAGCAGGATGAACTCTCTCACTTTAAGTAGTGGTTTTCAAGGCAACACAATTTAATTGACACGCACGCCGTGGTATTTCTGACACCCCGCCCCCCACCTTTACAGGTCCATTTTTACACCGGTCACGAGTTAAACGGACACTCAGGACTTTAGTGTGTGGACTTGGGAGAACATAATGTGGAGGTATCAAATTCCGCATAGCGCACTTGTTACCGGACCGTGCCGAGACAAGACCCACAACGAGGGACGAAAGGTCACCTTAACGGCACGACTGAAGCCATTTTAGTGTTTCGGCTGGTCAGGCCAACCGCACTTTGTTAAATAAAAGAGCCGGGGGTGGGGGGGGGGGGGGTGGGGGCTGGAGCACAGCATGCTACAAGGCAGAGATGGTGTTAAAGCTCTTCTTCCAACGCTCGACACAGACTCAAATGCCAAGCGTAATCTCCTCTGAACTGTTGATGCGTGCACAGGAACAGGATGGGTGAGAAAAGGCGGAATAGGCAGAGGCGAGACTGCCTTCCTTATACGCTACGCTACGCTACACTACACCCTTTCTTTCTTTCTTTATCTCTTTTTCCCTCCACCCACTGATATTCTGCTGAAACCGGAAGCAAGAAGCGCACCGTCTTCTATGTTACAACCCTCCGTTTCTGTGCAGCTGATTGGTGAGGGGCCAGGCTTAAATTTGATTGAGCGCTCTGGTACAAAAAACTGCAAACTGATTAGATCACACAGGCCTTATTGGTCTCTTGAGAAATACATGGATGGTGTATTAAACATGGTCTCACACACGCGTGTACACTACACACTTCTTTTTCGTATAAAAAAGGTCTAGTAAATGTCGGTTGAGGCCAGAGGCCCCAGGAAGATCAAAGGCAGCTATGCGCAAGTCAGCGGTAGGTGCAGGTCTGTCTGTCTGACGACAGTTTAACGGGTGTCCTTCCTTCTATAGCCCTTTGTTTGTACTGCTCTGGAACTACAGCTTTAAATGTCCGTTTAGACAGGGTCTGCATGTAGCCATCCTGTCCAACACATCAGAGCAAATGAAAGAAAGAGGCATATAAGTGAACGAGACCTCACAATATAGAATATTCTTGAGCTAGATTTATACTTAGTTGCGCAACACAGGAAATAGCAGATCTTCAAGCTCGCAGCGTGTCGCAAGCTTTTAGATCGGATATTTTCAATCGATGAGACCCGCGCACAACTATGGGTATAACTTTATCACACCCCGCTGAGACCAAAACTCTCATAAGAAAAGTTACAATTCAATCTATTTGGTAACAAAAGTGAACTTACTATGCGTTATGATACAAAATAAAAATGTGAAAATGTACCTTAGCTAAAGCTTATAAAATACCATACGAATAAAATAATATAATAATAATATTCCTTGGTCCATAGAAACTATGTTACTATTAGAATGTATCACCCCTACAAGGTTCGCCTTGCACAACAATGATAAAATCACCAAGCTGTTCTGCTGTGAAAGCGCAGTCTTGATAGAAAGTAAGCGTGGTGAAATGATCTTCCAAACCCAGAAAAAAATATATATAAAAAGTGTCTTTCACAAGAGAGGCTACGGTGAATGTCAAATTGTCTGACTGAGGATGTTGTCGTGTCCACAATCATCCACACGAGGGAGCTAGAGTGGAGACAATATATCAGTCTGAACTCCAACTCATTTTTGTCACTCCTGGTTAAAAACTCACTTGCCCTCCCGATGAAGATGCAGAGTCACTGACTCGGTGTGTCGTGTCCTCCACAGGTCCATGAGCCTCTTTGGGAAGTACACGCACACGTCGTCTCTCTCTCGCTCACTCAACTCATTCATTAATTACACAAGCGCAACAGAGGGAGTGCAAACACGCCGTCACTATGAGAGCACGGACATGGCCGACGCCCCTGATGACATGCTGCTGGCGGAGTCGCTGGTCGTGTAGGCGACCTGGTGGCCGCCGTCCCCGAGGCCGCCCAGCGACGACGAGGACGACGGGGAGGACGAGGAGGCCGGCGACGACGAGGAGGTGCTGTGCGAGCGGAGGATGGCGCCCGCCGCGCTGCAGTGGGGCCGCGGGCCCGGCTCCGGGGTGTAGGTGAAGGTGAGCGCCGTGGCGTAGATGATGCCGTCGTTGCGGACCAGCGTGACCGGCACCTGGACCGGCTGTCTCACCCAGCGCCAGCCCTCCCTGAAGGCCGAGATGTCGGGCACCACGCACAGCACGCTCTCTCCGCACCTGGGGTGGGTGATGAATGATGATGATAACGCATGAGAGATGATGGGGTGAGTGGCACAAACACACGCAAAAATAAATAAAGCCCAACCAATGTGAGTCCAATGATGCCGATCCAGATTCTGGAGGGTCCTAGACCAACGAATACCGATGTGACTATGTGATTATTGTTATTTTTGTTATCAATTTGAAAAACCTCATTGAAGTTTCTATTTCAGAAACTTTTACTCTAAAACAAGACGGACACATGCACAACTTCTCTAAACATTATTAAACATTGTTATTCGCAAGTGTTGGCCCTTGACTAAAATGATGTAGGCATTGGAAATTTATTTATTTATGGATTTTACAGTTAATAAATACATTTTCTGACTACTTGCATTCCTAAATATCGTCTGGTGCTAGAACCCTGCAGAATTAATTAATGAATGAATTAGTAGGTTCCGCACAGAGACAAACGCTGTAATGACCGGAAGTTCACTAGAGGCGTTGCCACAAAGAAGAAATGAAAGTTACACATGACTGTATATCAGACTACAAAAATGAAAATAACACTAATCCTTTAATTATACAATAAGTAAAAAAGTTAATATGAAATACACAAACTTGACGTCATTTTTAATTAACCACTGTAAAACATTTTCAGAAATAGCTGATCTACACACTCACAACGTGTCCCATCTCAATCTGTTGTGAGCTTGTACATCTGCCACCGTGAAACATTTTAAAAGGTTAAAAATCAGGACACATTGGCTGCATAAACTGTCAATACCGATTCTGCCAGTAATAATGGCAGATAGATTGTCCAAACCTATGCATGAGTCAGGCTCGACAACAAAAGCAAGAAAAACATATGGGTGGACAGACGGACACAGACAGACAAACAATAAGCCCCTGCCTGTACATGGTGTCGGCCTCTACATCTCCAAACCAGACTCTGAGGCTAGGGGTGAAGTTCTGTCCTGTCAGCTCCAGCATGGCAACATCGCCTCCCCCATTTAACTAGACAGAGAATGAGAGATGGAAGAACACATTTCCATTTGTCTGTGTACTGTGTGTGTGTGGTGTGCGCATCCAAATGAGACTCAGTCACAGAGGATGTGGTTAGAAAAGCAAGGTACTCTTACTACATGATTAGTTGTGCCGAAGAGAAAGCATCCCATTGTTAGATAGAATAGTCCATACTCCTTTGGGGTGTTTTTTGTCACATTCGTATATATGCACATTAGGTGGAATTCGTCCCCTTTACCTGCATTTAGTAAATGACTCATCCTATAATATAGCAGTGAGCAGCCATTCTACATCGCTCGGGGAGAAATTCGGAGTTAAGAGCCTTGCTCAGGGACACACATGACCTGGAATCCTCCCTGGGACAACCAGCGGCCCTGGCTCCCCAGGCTCACTAACCACTCAGCCTTTTAGGCTGTATGGCCGCCCTGTTCTGTTGTAAGGAGATCAATAATATGGTAATACTATGCATGTAACGATATATCGATGATTCGATATTAATATTAAATCGATTTCCTTTTTTAGGAGGGCCGATATGAAATGTGAGCTTTAATCATATTCCATCATAATAAAGTGAATTTGGAGAGAAATGAGACAGACTCCATGCAGTGACTTTCAGTAGTAGAAGCCTGCAGTGTGTCTGTGCCCAAGTGATGGTCGTTGATGCTCATTAATACATCAAGGAAGGCAATTATGTTTCTGCACTGTCAAATAGGTCTACATCTATCCTAAGATGTCATCAAAGAAAGCCTTTTTTTAACTCGAGCTAGGTTCTAAACAAGAAAGCATGTTTACAGTTGTTGCACAGAAATTTGTCTGGAAAATTATTCTGTGTTTAAAATATCGTGAAAAATCTTATCGTGAACCTCATATCGTGATTAGGGGCGGGACTTTAACACGTTAATTGAGATTAATGAACTACAGAAAAATTTACGCACTTAATCGCACCGCGGAACGTTTCTCACTGGGCGCGTTTCTAGTACTGAATTGGCTGCGGCACGCCTACTCTACACTCTGCTCCATAGAGCGAGGCTAGCAGCAGCAGCAGTACACTCTACACTACAGGCTACAGCTCCGTCAGAAAGCCCAAACCCAAATGAATCGAATAATTCATCGCTTATAACGCTTTTGCTCCATGGATGTGACATTTAGATGTAAAAGCTATCGGATGGACGCGTGGATAGTGGCATGGCTGTGTGCAATGTCAGAGGGAAAGGATCAACCAACTTTAGCTTCCATGCTAGCTGCTTCAGTTTAACATGTCTCACAGGACACCGGAGACGCGCGGTGATTTCACCACAGCACAAAGCTGTCCTCGATGCGAAACATACTGAAGTAGCAAGCGTGGGAATTCCGTGGTCAGACAATGGTCTGCCCCAACCTCATGTCATGTGAAATGTTTCCCCCCTAATAAAGTTGTTTTTATTTGTTTTCTCATGCCCCGCCATGTAAAGCACATTTGAGTATTCATATACACACTGAAGACACTTTATATAGGCACTTGCTGCACTTGTCTATCTGTTGGGATAAAAAAGTTTTATTGCTTAAAGGGGAATACCACTAATTTTCAACATTTTTCTATGGAGTTGTGTGCACTGGAAATAATAAAAAAGTCCCCCCAGTACAGTAAATTTTTGTGATGTCACTGTACTGTACTTCATAATGTTACTGATTTCTTTCAGACCTCCAGTTCTAGGCAACACAGAATGGGGGGGACTTTCTTATTATATCCACACAACAACTGTAAGGTATATTAATGACAGTAAAATGTTGAAAATGAGTGGAATCCCATAGTCACTATTCACTGGGATATCAAAAAACATTTGAAAAAAAGGTTTCACTGTTCTCGGGTTGAATATTGATATGCAATTAAAATGCGATTAATCAAGATGAATTAATTACAAAGCCTCTGATTAATTAGATTTTCTTTTTAATCGAGTCCCAGCTCTAATCGTGATACGTATCGTGAGTTGAGTGTATCGTTACATGCTTAATACTAGATCTACAAGCTCACACCGTGACACGCTGTGAGCTTGTAGATTGGCTATCTTCTTAGACTGTTCGCCTCGGAATATGTACTCTAGGGTTCAGGTGGGTGAGAGTGATGATACAGTAACATGTCAAATGTTATGAATTGTAGATGCAAATGCAGATTGGACAGTGACATTACCTGTAGGCTCTCCACCACAGGGACAGGTGTGACCGGTGTGGGGACCGGGCCCATGCCCTCATAGAAGGTGTATTCTGCCTTGTCTGTGCTGATGATGGTCCAGGATGCCCCGTCGTTGATCATCTCCTTATTGGCCTCTTTGGGGCAGGGCGTGGCCTGCAGGACGGTCCAGAACAAAGTCCATCGTCATTACCTTTGTACAAAAAGTGTGTTCTCAGGGCTCAGGCAGGGGTAGTGGAGCAGCCGGTTGGGAACTGCAAGGTTCCCAGTTCGACCCCGAGCTCCCCCAGAGTTAGTGTCGAAGTGTCCTTGAGCAAGACGCTGAACCCCTAATTGCTCCTGATGTGCAGGTTGGTGGCTTGTATGGTTTCCTACACCATCGGTGTATGAATGTTCGTGTGAATGTAATGTACAATCTACGTAAAGTGCTTTGGATAAAATCACTATATAAATCCACCATTTACCAAAGACCCCCTTAAAACACGATTACATATCTCAAGCAAGTGTCATGTCTTTGCAAGTGTATTTTCATACACTGCTGAAATGAACGGAATCACGTGATATGCTTTGTAAAATGGTTGGCAGTAAGGGCAAGTTTGTGAGTTATATAGTAGGGGTGTCAAAATAATCGCGATTCAAAATCCAATTCATAATTTCCAAAAATCATTTTCAAGTAGATTGTGATGAAATCCTATGTATTGAATCGAGAATACTTTTGAATAGAGAATCGTTTTTAATCTGGAAAAAAAAATTATATCGATTTTGAATCGAATTGTGACCCCAAGAATCGGAACCGAATCGTGGGACAGCCAAAGATTCACAGCCCTATTACATAGTTATTGGGTTATCATGCCAAACCAGGTGCGCGTGTCCAGGTGTGCATACCTGGAACTGGATGATCCTCTCCTGAGACAGACAGAGATACATTCGGTCTGTATCTTTAAGGTAGAAGGCACACTTGTGGAGCTGTGACACCGGGTCATCTGCATCCATTAATGCTGTCTGTTTGTCCACTTTACGAATGACCTGTACATGATGTGCACGACACATGAATGCTTAGGTTGACTTGTGTAATATCACACACACACACACACACACAACCATAAAACAAAATGTATCTTGTGAGGACCAGGAAACTTGTTATTTCTCAAATTCTACTATACTTTTGGGGACGTTTGGCACTCACAACTCAAGTATAGTAATATACGCGCATGTTCACTCACTCACCAGTCTAGGCAGAGCCATGCCGGTAACAGAGCAGACCAATTTCACCGTCTGGCCATAGTGAACGTAGCCATCTCTCACAGCAAACTCTTCTCCCTCAGACTCATCATCCTCCACTAAAAACACACAAAAAAACCATGTTACTTCTATACCCTGACCCACCCGTCCATTACAGCAAGAAAGACAATCTTCACAACAATGAAAAGGGAAGAAAAGAAAATGGAAAGAATCAAAACGAGGGCGGAGAGGACGACAACTAAAAAGGTTGGACATGTGGCTCACGTAGGTGGATGAAGAAAGCCCCCCATTGTTGGGAGCTGGCATGGAAGTTCCCCCCCTCCACGTGGAGATACCTGGTGCTGACCGTCTGGGAGCGCAGGCGGTTGAATAAGGCCACCTTGGTCCCTGATGCTATGCACACTGGAGAGAGACCAGATGGACAGGGCTATCACCATTACAAATTTAAGCTGACGATTAAATGTCACGCAAATAATGTGCGATTAATTATTTAATTGTGTTTTTTGCATTGAACATTGGAACGTTACAATTTGTATCTCGGTTTGCCTTTTAGGCTTCGTAAACACAAATTGCACAGGGCAGATAGAACTAAATGACGTAAATATAAAAAGAAATCACTGACACGTTTAATATATTTTTCTTTCCAAAGAATGTTGGTTTACTATAGCAGAAAATCCAAAATGAACTGCTCCTCTGAGCGCATGTGTCCGCCATGCCGGGTTGCCTACCCTGGGGTCACAACATTTGGAAGTCAGCCATAGCCAATTGAGAATGGAATGTGAAAAACATAACTGGAATAGTAGCAAAAAAGTGTGTTTTGAAGAAAACGCTAAATACCTTTGGCCGTACGGGCTTTGGTCGTCCGGCCTGGCGGAGACAAAAATGTGAACTATTTCGTCAATCTTTCCAAACCAGCAAATACAGATCTACAAACTCAGTGATTTTCATTATGATTTATTTAATTTTTGTGGCTAACACGGTGAAGACAGCGGGTGCCCAGTGAGCTCTACTCTGTACCATACATGTAGTGTAAGAGACCATCTGTGTGTGTGTATATGTGTTGTGTGTACATGCACGCCTGTGCTTTCACCCTCACAGTCTGCATTCTTGAGAGACTGCTTCTTCTTGGAGGGCTTGGAGATGACCTTGATCCTCTTGCTGAGGAAGACGCCTATGTCGGAGCTGTTCCCATAGAACATCTTCACCGTCAGCATGAAGTGTTTCCTTTTGTCTGAGTCACTGATATACAGCGTCTTAGCTGTGCAGAAGTGCTGATAGGGAGAGATAGGGGTTAGGGGCTTTGCATTAGGGCTGGGCAATTAACCGAACTGCCTTAACGAATCGATACGCAAAGATCCTAATAGATTTTTATAACCATATTATAATGGCATATAGTCTCACGTCAAGTATCATAATTGTTCAAAATTGCTGGTCAGAATCATAGTGTATTAGAATTCTCATAGTTGGAATACTATACATCACTTTATAATACATTCTAATCCGTTTTAACACGCTTTATAATGTGAATATAAGTCACCATAAGTGGTTATTATATGCAAAAACAACTTGTTTTAGTCTAAAACTCCAGGAATGTCATTACTTTACATAAAGCACTTAAAGATCATGTACAGCACTTATAATCACACCAACAGTGATTAGAATATATAATGAGATTATGATGTCTTAAAACCGCATGTGTATTTTAATACACTATGAAAAAACATGCCTGTGTCCGACTGATGATACTTGACCAAAGTCAAGTATTATAATACTTCATAATTGCGTGTCACTTGTGGACAGACAGACACAGGCATATTTTTGGCAAGGATCATATTGTATTAAATAAAGAAAGTGTATTAAAGTCATCTTCATAAAGTCATAATATGCATTATAATGTCTAATGTGGAATCATTACAAAGTATCTGCAGGAGTTGTTTTCTGGCAAATGCCTGTAATAGATGCCATTGTGTTGAACCATTAGAGTTGAGGCTGATTATACAAATGCTCTCTAAATAGAGTACTTCTCAAACTTCTTACATTTGTCTGAAAATATTATTTTACACGGCTGGCAATTGGAAATATTCGTGAATGACGTTGTTGTTACAGACAGTGATTCAGTGACAGTGATCCCTTGACTGAGGAAATCCTGCAAAATGTATGATTTACTTCATACCAAACACTGTATTCAAAGTTGGATACAGTGATTAACTGCTACATATGAGACCAAAATATATATGTGTGCGACTGGGAAGGTTATTATGCTGATGTGGCTTCCATTTAGAATTGTTCCATTCTTCCTGAAAAATCAATAATGGTGCCAAACTACAAATGGACAAAATGTTTCAGAACATTTAGACACCTAGGGCTCCTGAGCTTTTGATTATAACCATAAGAGCACTATGTTGACATTCGCTCCATCATAGAACTCCATACGCTGTAGGCAGAAAGCTCCTTTACACTTCTGACAAGGTATGAAATAAAACCGTGTACACATTCCCCTTCAGTCCTAGACCTGAAATTAATAAGCTAAAAATGGTACTCATTCACGTGACATGAACACATTTTGGGAGCACGCATTCATGCAGAGACAAAACGTAATCTGGACGGCACAAAGTCACATTTGGACAAATCTAACCCACAACCTCAAATTAATTTGACACCTCTGAACTTCCTTGTATGTAGTAAAACGAGAGTAAACTGTGGTCAGCGTGAATGTGTGTAGCAGGAGTCATCTATGTCCGTACACGGACAACATTTCTAGTTTTCTAGTTGGACCACTAGTCCAACTAGTACTAGTGGTTCTCAAATGTTTTATTTGCAAGGACCCCATTACTCTGAGAGTACACAAATGGAACCAAATGGTTGTACACAGAGTTACGAAGCTGTTATGGTCATTCAGGGCTTGCTCTTTATGTGTTTCTGATGTCATTATTGTCTGTTCATTTTGTATGTCCGTGCCAATTTTTGTGTCCGTGCCAATTCATGTGTTTGACAAAGATGTCCAACACAAGAAAACATGCCGATGAATGACCCCTGGTGTGTAGTTTATGTAGTACCACAACAACAAGTGAGAGGAACTCTTCAGCACTGTGTTATGAACTGTGGTGCCCACCTTCCCCTCCAGGTTGAGTTGTTGCATCTCCTGCTCACTGTTGCCTATGCCAATAAAGGCACAGGGTTGGGCCTCCTGCTCGGAGCAGCCCTCTCGCTCCATGCTCTCCAACTTCTTCTGCCAGCCAGTGCCCATCAGATAGACACAGGGAGGAGGGCAGAAGAACCTGGCATATTGAGAAAAGCACAATTTAGGCATTTAGCAGACCCTCTACATAGTTTTTGAGATATGTCGATTATTATTGTCATTGTTGTGTTTGTGAATGAATGCATGGGACCCGAATGGAAACAAGTCCTTTTTTCGGTGCCATCCTTTTGGACCAATGTGCTTTGACTGTACCATTTGCATTTATTATTGTCCAATAATAATCAATCATAAAAACTCTTAATCCAGAGTGATTTACAGTAAGCAGGTAAATACGCGTACGCACACTACTGTGTTTCCCAAACAATGGATTCTTAGGGTTGCGACAAAGTAAATATTCGGTTATAACTTTGCTATAAAATCCAATGTTTGTTTTGTAAACGCATTGACAATGAAGGGCAAATGTACATAATGTGTCATTTACGTCATATTGTCTCTTTATTGGTAATGGCGTTTAATGTTTATGTTCACCTAATCAACATGAGTTAGACTTTAATATATTAGCGCCCCTCACTTCACACGGGTGTATCCCACGATTTCGTAACCCATTTTTTCAGTGGTAAGAGGAGGGACTGCAGGCGGACCCGTGGAAGTATGAGGAAACCCCGTGCAGCTGGGCTTTAACGTTGAGCGCGTTTGCACTTCCTTATTTTGGGCACCAAATTTTGGTGCCCAAATCGAAAAAAGGCGGAAGTAGACGGTTCTTCTAGCGTGGGGGGCGGGGCTATCGCGCCTAGTCTCTATCCTTCTTTATACTCTATGATCAGTCACCCTGGCTGGCCAGGGGGAGGCAGTTTAGAGACCAGGATGACTGCATGTTTTTTGGGAGGGTACCTACCCTAGGGGACACGGGGAGAACATGCAAATTCCACACAGAAAGGCCCTTTCGCCGACCCCGGGTATGGGCACTGATGACGCGGAGGAGAGAACACGCCCCCAGCTGGAATTAAACCCAGGACCTTCTAGCTGTGAGGTGACAGCACCTTTTTTGATATAATTTCCAATTCAAAGTAGCTTTAAGTTTACTGGCATGAGAGTGAGAAAACATTTACACTGCCAAAGCAAGTGTCAAAATGTAATAAAATCTGTTTATGAAAATAGGGTAAATATATATAGTTGGAGGTGGTACAGCATAGGAGGTGGTACAGGCTACAGAATTGCGTTTTATATATATACACACACACATAATACAATTGAAAAATACGTCCACACACTGTTAATCTGCTCGGTACAAGAGGATAAATGTATTAAGTAGGCGCTTCGGTCACTACTGACTGACCACACGCGCACACACACCTTTTCTCGTTGCCATAAGACTTCTGAGCGACTTTCGCATGCAGTATGAGCACCGTTTGATCGTCTTTCTCCTTCAAGTAATTCCTCATAGCTTCCCTGTGGGAAAACACACATTACACTTGTATTGGATGAGACACACACACACACGCGCGCGCGCACACACACACGCACGCACCCACTTGAAATGGGTTTTAGTTGGCTGGGGTGATGTTGGTTTTACCTTGTCAAGCGTTGTGGATGAGGTCGCTCACCAAACTTCCTAATATACAAATAGAATGTTACTTTGCAGTTCGTACTTAGTAGTAGACACTGTAGTAGACATAGTTTCATGAGGGGGTCATATTGCCAAACCCATATTAAAGCAGTCTATGTGACTTTGTTGCTATGCTACAAAGAGACATGCATAAGAAGAACCTGAGGGAACATACTGGGGCTAAAGAATAACCCAACACACACACACGTACTCCAATGCGACAGAGAAGCG
This sequence comes from Protomyctophum parallelum, assembly GCF_964188405.1. Lineage (NCBI taxonomy): Eukaryota > Metazoa > Chordata > Actinopteri > Myctophiformes > Myctophidae > Protomyctophum > Protomyctophum parallelum. Next base: position 36,713,326 of record NC_139702.1, on the reverse strand, counting down.
CTACTTTAGCGTTACTAAACTTATTAAAAGTTAGTAACTTGTATTCTGCGATAAAGACATCGACGAATAATCACACGCAGAATGTTAATAAAAATGATGTTTTCCTGGAAGAAGCCAATGTTGGACAGGAATCCAGCAAATAAATTAATAATTGAGACGTGAATCGTGATGATACCACGAAGAAGAAGGAGAGGGTGGCGAGTTCTGGAGAACTGGCCCAACAATTTAGACACAAAGTAAAGTGTAGTGAAGAGACGCATGGGACGACACCAGCGCTTCCAAACACACACTCCGCTTCAATGCAACGGAAAGGCAATGGCTACAGAACTGAAACGATCTATTTCAACTTGTTTTCTTTTTTTTTAAGAGTTTGACTTCATTTTGCTCCGAATTTCAACACTTACCCCGTCACAACGGGCGCCATCTTCCAATAACTCTCCCCAAAAAAGTCCAACAATCGCGAGATCCCTCCCCCTTCAGCCCCTTACCAAAGCCAACAGGACAACAGAAGAACCAGACTCTGTGTGTGTGTGTGAGTGTGAGAGAGAGAGAGAGAGAGAGAGAGAGAGAGAGAGAGAGAGAGAGAGAGAGAGAGAGAGAGAGAGAGAGAGAGAGAGAGAGAGAGAGAGAGAGAGAGAGAGAGAGAGATAGAGGGGGGGGTAGAGTGAGAGAGAGAGAGGGGATAGAGTGAGAGCTGAGAGGATAGAGTGAGTGTGTGTGGGGAGGTGACGGGGTAAAGGGGTGAGAAGAGAGGGAGGGGAGGGGAGGGGGTGACGGGCAAAGGGCAGACGCCACAACAACAGGCGTGGGAAAGTTTTGATGTCGCGCGAGAGCAGAAAAACTCTCACAATAGACAAGAATAAAGATCGACCTAACCTCTCGCGAGACGCAGTGATACCCTCATAACCTCCTCCTCTTTTTTTTTTTTTCACAAGGTGCCGCACTGTAACTGGATTCCCACGCCTTATTGAGCAATAAACCAACTACACCTCTCCACACTGACGGTTAGAAAGCACAACCAGAGGACAGTGAGAAGTATTATTTAACTGAGGTCATGATGATACTGTTGTTGAGATAACACCAAAAAAACTAAAACAACCAACTACATGACCTACACTCCCCCTCTTGGGAAATCAGTTATTGTTTTCATGATACTTTTGGGGACTGAAAATAAAAACAAGAAAAGTAACTTTCACTATCAGCATAGATATCAATGATGTCGAGCTAAGGATAGTTTTTAGCTATGATGGCCTGTCATTGCAAAAAACAGTAGTGGAAAAAGTACACATTTTGCATTTGAGTAAAAGTATCAATACTGCAATATAGAAATACCAAGGAATTCAACATTTACTTGAGTAAAAGTACAACGTAAAGTGTACAAAATGTACTTAAAGTACCAGAATGTTTTCATTTGTCTCATTTTAAGTTTTGTAAATGTATAAAAATCTTTTGAAAGTAGCCGATCTACAAGCTTGTAGATCAGCTATTTTCATCCATCCTTCTTCAACCACTTATCCGTGGTGGGGTCGCGGGGGCAACAGCTCCACCAGAGAGCTCCAGACTTCCCTCTCCAGAGCAACATTAGTAACTTCCTCCTGGGATCCCGAGGCGTTCCAAGGCCAGTGAGTTGACGTGATTCCTCCAACTGCGCCTTGGTCTCCCCCAGGGTCTCCTCCCAGTGGGACGTGCCTCGAGGACCTCCCTAGGGAGACGCCCGAGAGGCATCCTAACCAGAACCAACTAAGCTCATTTCCAAACGAAGAAGCAGTGACTCTACAGAGTCTCTCTGCTGTGACTGAACTTGTCACCCTATCTCTAAGGTAAGGGAGATGCTAGCCACCCGTCGAAGAAAACTCATTCGCAACCTTATACTTTTGGTCATGACTCATGAACCATAGGTGAGAGTAGGAACGAAGATTGATCGATATAGAGAGCTTTGCCTTCTGGCTCAGTTCTCTATTTTCAAATGTACCAAAATGTGTATAGGGCTGAAGTGGGTAATGTTTTGTAATAAATAATGGTCCAAATCTACAAAGTAACTAAAGCTGTCAAATAAATGTAGTGTAGTAAAAGTACAATATTTGCCACCGAGATGTAGTGGAGTAGAAGTATTGGAAATTGGAAATACTCAAGTACAAATTTGAGTATTTCAAATTTGTACTTAAGTACAAAATAAAAGAATGCAGTAGTCAGTTCTATTTAAATTATCCTTTGATGTCACAAATTGAAATGTATAAAATATTGAAGTGAAATACATCTGTCAAGACCATATTAAATGAGAAATACACTTTTAAACACAGTAATAGAATTTTGATACAAAAGTCATTTACATATGCATACAACATAAGAGCATGTTTTACATTCATTTTCAAATCATAAGACATTGGTACGGGAGCAATGGAAAAGCCTAATGAATTGAATCTTTTTTACATTACATCTTTTATCAATTATAATAACAAAGTCTTGGCTTGGCACTAACCCTAACAGAAATTGTTTATACTACCATGTCACATGGTATTAAAAAAAACAGAAAATAAATCACTCTCCCCAACAAAACAAAAGGTCTTTATCGAGACACACACACACACACACACACACACACACACACACACACACACACACACACACACACACACACACACACACACACACACACACACACACACACACACACACACACACACACACACACACACACACACACACACACACACACACACACACACACACACACACCTCATTTTGGCTGTGGAATGACAAGTACACCGTCACCACATGTATTTTATATAACAAACAGATTAATTATTGTCAATTGTACTGCCGCTACAGTGTTCAAATTGACCAGTCCTCCAGTTCTTCCTGAGTCGTGTTCAGCCATGTCCAGGAATCAGCTGGTTCTAGTCTAGTCCAGTCTTTCTCTTTGGAGAAAGTGAACGCTCAGGTTTATGTTGGGTTTTCCTGACAGTTATTGAATCTAAGCAGCTATAACAAACGGTATACTGTAGCTAGTACTAGCTACACTACAGTGCCGAAACAAATTCCACGTTCTGTTTTCAAAATACTTAAGACTATAAATCATAAGTACAGTTCGCCTGGTTGTGTCAGAACCTCCCAGACACAGTGGGTAGAAGTTCTCCTAAATTTTCCAGAAGATTCTCTTCCTGTAAAGCAGATAGGCGATGAAGACCCAACAGGAAGTAGCGAAGAGATTTTGGGTGAGGTGCTCGCCGTGGGATTGGATGTTGGCCATGCGCCAGCGGAAGGGGAAGTAATTCTCAAACACTTCATGGCCCATGTACACCAGGATAGAGTTCATGCCTGGAACACAAGCACAGAGCAAGGAGAGGTGAGGTTAAGGAACTCACTCTACATGAAAACACAATAAACATGCCCCGAAACAGAAATCTCAATTCTGGGGACGTCACAATTACAAACTTTGACGATTAATTGTCACACAAATAATTGCGATTAACAATTATTATTATTATTATTTTTGTCACAATGTGATACAATAACCCATTTAGACCCGAGACCAGATTCTACAAAATGTCTTCTAAATCCTGAAAGATGTTTCTATGTCAGTGGTTCTCAAACTATTTCATGTCAAGGACCCCATTCTGATCTGTATTTGGCCGAGGACCCCCATCTGAAAATATGTAGTTCCAGGGAACCCCCCCCCCCAAAAAAAAAGAATATATAATTCAAAGAATGATATGATCTATGAGCTTGTAGATCTGCTATTTTTCAATAGCTAAGTATAACATAATGCTTTAAACACCAAAAGGGGTTCCCGCCCAGAATGGGATAATTGCGATTATCTCAAATAATTGTGATTAGATGATTGTGTGATAATTGTGACAGGCCTATAGCAAGCTGCTCACCAGGGTAGTAGAAGGGAGCTCCTGACCACCACTGTTTTACATCCACTGTGTAGTACACCAGCACCAGTGCTACATAGGCAAAACAGGCTAGTGTTGTCACATAAGACAGAGACCTGGAAGGTAGACAGACATGCAGAGCACAATTTAAGGCATAATCAGCTCAGCTGCAAAGAGAACACGTATGACATCTTTACTGAGGTAGACAAATATAAATATGCACGCCATCTTATAAAAAACATCCCTTTCGGGCAGTTTCAACGTCTACAGTACACTGTATATGCGACAGTGACTTTAGTCAGAAAGCTGCCAGACATTTAACCTCTTACCTGACTCCGCCAGATGGCGGCAGCAGTGAGTTCCTCCAGGGAACTTGTGAACTCAATACTGCCGCAATCTCAGGTTAGTCGACATGACCACCAGATTTAAAGACAGAGGCTATAAGCCGGTTAATGTACTGTAGCTCGGGAAGGCAGTAAAGCACTTGGCATCAACCGAACAGAAACGCCCTTTTGTTGTCACCCAATATAGTAGCATGTCTTCACATATTCAACGCATTATAAAAATAAAAACTGGTTCATTGTGGAGAGTGACCCCTCCCTGAGAGGATTGTTCCGTGAACCCCCCTATTTTCTCCTTCAGAAGAGCCCTCACTTTGAGGGATAAACTCATGCATAGTTACCTTCCGTCTATTAAAAAGCAGACTTGGCTTAACAAACCATTTGGCATGTTCAAATGCATGAATTGTCCCCACTGCTCCAATGTCTCACAGAACTAATCATTTATTGATTTTAAAACACAGATTAATGACTTTATTCATTGTAACACCACCCACGTTATATATCGCCGGACATGTACCTGTCCTAATATCTTTTATGTTGGCAGGACAAAGCGCCGCCTCCGTAATAGATTGGCTGAACATAAATACGTTATCTGCATCAACAATATGAATTACAATATAGTTAGACACTTCAGCCAATGCCTCTTCGGCTTCTTCTGGACACTCTCACCCCTCCTGGCCTAAATGAAGATATTGACTTCATGTGTTTTCTTTAGCTTTTTTTCTACTTTTTTATTGATTATAATGTGCTTTTTCATGATTTGTAATAAAGTCACTGTTCTTCCTTTTGCTGAATATTTGATGCTTAGAGTATAGCTTTTGCCATTTTATTATCCGCCTCAGGGCTGTCACACACACACACACACACACACACACACGTGTGTGCCTATATGCATAACCATGTAATTAGTAGTAATTACCTATGTATTAACTGATTGGCTGACTCACGTGCTTCTGACACCTGCATTCATTGCAAAGCTATGTTTCTTGTTGCTATACAATGAGTGTGTTTGGTGATGCTCTTCATTCTCTCCCTGATGAGACCAAACCATCGCACCTGATCTGCTCCCCTTCATCACCTCCATCATCAACACCTCAGTAACCTCAGGCTGCGTCCCATCTGCCCTCAAGTCAGCCAGAGTAACACCACTCCTCAAAAAACCAACCCTTGACCCTTCAGATGTCAAGAACTACAGACCGGTATCACTCCTTTCATTTATTTCTAAAACCATTGAACGTGTCGTCTCCAAACAGCTCTCTCTCCATCTCTCACAGAACAACCTGCTGGATCCCAACCAGTCCGGATTCAAGAAGGCCCACTCCACAGAAACTGCCCTGCTGGCAGTCACAGAAGCACTACATGCTGCCCAAGCTGCTTCCCACTCTGCAGTACTGATTCTCCTAGACCTATCAGCAGCATTTGACACAGTGAACCACCAGCTGCTCCTAGACACCCTAGCGGAGCTAGGCATCGGTGGAACGGCACTAAAGTGGTTCTCCTCCTACCTCACCGACCGGACCTACCAGGTTTCCTGGAAAGGTCTGTTATCATCCCCCCGAACCCTCCAAACTGGGGTCCCACAGGGATCTGTACTTGGTCCCCTCCCTTCCTCACATCACAGCTGTCACTCGATCCTGTAGGTTCACACTCTATAACATACGACGAATTAGACCGTTCCTCACCCAGGAATCAGCCCAGCTCCTAATCCAGACAACAGTCTTATCAAAACTCGACTACTGTAACTCCCTCCTTACTGGCCTACCAGCATGTGCACTTAAGCCTCTCCAGCTGATCCAAAATGCAGCAGCTCGCTTGGTCTTCAACCAGCCAAAATTCTCACATGTCTCCCCCCTGCTCCGCTCCCTCCACTGGCTCCCGGTCGCTGCCCGCACAGAATACAAAACTCTGATGCTGGCATTCAAAGCAACCAAAGGTATGGCTCCCCCATATCTTACAAGTATGATTGAACCCTACAAACCCTCCCGCGCACTCAGATCAGCCAACGCAGGGAAGCTGGAAGTACCCTCACTAAAAACGCCGGGACAACGCTCCACACGTCCCAAACTCTTCTCCCTTCTGGCTCCAAAACTGTGGAATGCACTTCCCATTGCAGTCAGAACTGCAGCATCACTCCCAATCTTCCGCCGTAGCCTGAAAACCCACCTTTTCAGACTCCATCATGGCCCTTAGCACTTACCCTAAACCCTTAGATAGCATTTCTGTTGGATTATATAGCATTTGATACAGACTTATAGCATGTTATGTAGACAGCACTGTAATTGTATTGTATGTAGTCATAGCACGCCATAGTACACATATATAGCATAGTAGTAAAGATGTATAGTTTATATGTATAGTGTATGTATAGTTTCACTATATAAATATTCCACTGTTACTTTCTTAGCTTACGCATGTTTCATGATAAATGCTTTTTATGTGATGTATTCCCATGCTTTGTTCTTGCTTAAATGTAAGTCGCTCTGGATTAAGAGCGTCTGCTAAATGCCTAAATTGTAAATTGTAAATTGTAAATTGTGATGAAGAGTAAAGACCAGTTATGATCGAAACATGTTGTCTGTTGCCTTTTTTATTTAATAAAGGCTTTCCTCTTTTTAACTTTGAGCGCCCGGATTGTCGCAATTTATTTTCTATGTGCACTGGCCACTTGGGAGTTGGGACACAAAGCCAAAGAATCCTGTGTCCAAAATTCTAGAAACATATTTTTATGTATATTTAAATAAAATAAAAATCAGTCAAGAAATATTTATTTCTAAAAAGGAAATGTTTATTGCAAACTACATCTAGCTGGGCATGTATTGATATATGTTTTCTAAATGTTTTGCTCCCTGTACGAAAAAATGTCTCGTAGTGTCTGCTAATACAAGTCACACTGCTAATACAAGTGGGTTTACCATAGGTTCTTGTTGACAGGAATGAAGCCCTGATCTCTGGAACATAGGGTAAGAACAGCTGAAAGGATTCCCTGTGCAACACAAAAATACGCCGTGGCTCAACAAGAGTTGGACACATTTCACAGAAAAACCAAGTGCATACACCCCTTTGAGAAAAGGCACAGGCTGCTTTCACACAGCGAGTCAGTATGTTGGAAGAGATAACAGATGGATTTACACATGAGCTGCACAGATGTGATATAGCAAAATAGTCTGCTTACCAGCACGAGGCCCCATACGAGGAACCTTGACATTATTTTTGAATGGAGATCTTTGTAGTGTAACATAATCTTTCCTGCCTGGCAGAGTCAAAAACAGAAACACACATCCACAACACAATTGATTCAGTCTGATGATGGATCCAGCGACCTTAATGATAATCTCCTCTGCTCGAGGAAGATTAAAAAGAGAGAAGGGGGGGAAACTGAAAAAACAAACCTGTAATCCGAGGAAAGCCATGACAATAGAGTTGATACTCCCTAGAACACCCTCCGGGTCATATGGCACGTGAGTCGCATAAATGACCTTAATTAAAATGTGAATACAATTTGATTATTGTAGACATATGAAACACAATAATAGTCTCTAGTTTATTCTTCCACCTCAGACTTGGTAATGTTTATAATTTTACCCTACGTTTTAACAGCGGGCGAACACTGACTCTGGGCTATAAAACGTCTCCTAGTGGGCGTTACTGTATATAATGAAACTTGTCACCGTTCTGCGTGGAGGGTAAACAAAGCAACACATGAATTTCATTGGCTATCGCCAGACAATGTCCTCCAAAAGATAAAATATTTTCATGTTTTCGGGCACGTTCCTCCGCCCACTTTTCAACTATCTTTCGACTTTCGACAAATAATGCATTTCCGGAAAATATGCCAAGCTGACGGCCACTGTTAAAACGTACCGCTGAGTAATGACAAAACATATAGCGAGAGAAATGCTTCAGCTCATCATATCCTCTTATAATTAAGACTAAATTGCTTAGTGTGTTTTTGTTTCTAAAGTTGGTCACTAACCCGGGAGGAAGGGTTCTGGTAGATGTGATTGACGCCCAGAAGCCAGCGGTCAATGTACCCAGCTGCTCCCCCAGTGCAGTTAGCGTACAGACCCATGTCCCCAATTCCACCTGGACCCAAATAGCCACTGTACAGAAAGAAGGGAGGGGAGTCCATTATTTTTTCAGCTGTGGAATCATGCCCAAACTCTTTTAAAAGGTTGGTGTTGAATATTGTTCATACTTAAAGTCAGGCTAAAAACTCTTTACATGGTAAACGTCATGCAGCTTTAGCCGTTTGAAGCTTAGTTTAATCCAAGTTGCATTGAGCATAGTAGTGCAAATCCCTCTCCAGCTTTCCTGGCGGTTGTTTGGAACTAAGTCGCTAACAGCTGCACACATTTCAACTTTGTGAAAATAGTTGAATGCACTAGCCAGTGCTTGATTTCAACATCCATTACATTATTGTACATAGATTCGGAAATCTAATGTCTTCACTGTTCACTGATGATTCAGGCCCAGGTTTGGTTACTCTCCCTCTTTGCTACTCTTTCAAGTCGACAGCCTTTCATTCACGACACCCATTTAGCCATTTTATTGTAGGTTGTTTTTCCCCCCTCTCACATATAAACAAGCGTTACTGCTCTGCCAGTGCTAGAAGAAAAAATGACATGCTGGATGAAATTATATCATCTAGGAAAAAGATGATATTATCTAGTGAGAAAACTATTTTGTTTCACATGACTGATTCTTTTTTAATTTCTTTGTGCAACTGTCAAGTTGCACACAATTTCCAAACTGTAACTAGATGGTGAAAGTTTCATGATTCAAAAGCAGCCTTCGGAATGATGTTAACGTCCAAGCATAGGCATGGCAACGCCCCACCTGCCTCTGATTGGCCTACCGACACTGCCTGTCTTGATTGTCCTCCGAGGTGGATATAGCGGTATGATACAAGAGAACCGTCTGTAACTTGTACGTTTTATTTTTGTAGAAAAGGCCGTTTGCTTTGATGGAATAATTGATTGAAGTGGTCAGGAGGTGCACGCACATCCCGGGTAAATTCAACGGGTGCTCGAACAAAAAAATAAAAAAGGAAGAATAAGTCTGCACACCATTTTGAAAGCTCCCAATATTTAACAAGGCGGGGTAAAAACAACGTTTCGGCCTCTGTGGCCTTCGTCAGGTCAATCAATAATTGATTGAACACACGTGTACCTTGTACTATGATTTGATTTGGGTGGTGTGTATTTCTAAATAAAGTGTTAGTGATTATCGTGCATTATAGTAAACTAATACTATATTATACTAAAAAGGATAAAGGTGAAGGGAAAACAGACCTTTTTACAGTACAATGTTTCCCGTTTACTTACACATACAAATAAATTACACAATCAACACAAACACTTTATTTTGAACACACCCAAATCAAATCATATTACGGCGTACATGTTCAATCAATTATTCCATCAAAGCAAACGGCATAAACAATATTAGTTTGCCTCAGGCTCTTCTACAAAATAAAACGTACAAGTTAGTTACAAGGCTGCATTCTGTCGCGCGTGCCAAGCTGTCATTCTCTTGTATTATTTCCCACCACGGAGTAACCTCACATCTCGGAGGACAGTCAAGACGGGCAGTGTCGGTAGGCCAATCAGAGGCAGGCGGGGCATTACCATGCCCAGACCATGCCTATGCTCGGACGCAAACGAGATTCACGCCTTGCCCGCATCTCTTATGTCACTTGCCCAATGTTCCTCTTACATCACATCACATACATACAACACAAAACTTTATGTGCACACACATGCATGTGCACACACTCATGTCTGACTCACGTTGGGCAGCCAGGAACAGGGAGTAGGAAGGTAAGGCAAAGCCAGATGCATTCCAATACGATCACACACACCCAGGCAGGCCAGTAAAGTAGAATCTCACAGCCAGGGTACCACCAAGCATCCTGGGAAATGAAGAGGCGAGTTTGGACTAAGCAGCACACACGCTTATAAACAAAGCATCTATCATAAATAAATCACAAGATTACTGTAATAATAATAATAACTTTGTAAGAATGTCAGAAAACCTATACCCTTTCATTTCATAGCCACAGAAGCAATATTCTAATCTATACTATACATGTGCTAGAAAATTAACCACGTTAATCTTGGCATTCCATCTTTGGGCATGTCATCAGGCCAAAACAAAATCAAACAAATTAGAAACTGTTTTGAATGTCACACTGCAATGGGCTGCGAGCTTGTGGATCGAGTATTTCCGGAATAATTTGTTTTTTGGTTAAGTGGTTAAAAGCTTAGGGTAAGCAACAGTGGTTGACTGACCATGGGCAGGTTGTCGAGGCGAGTCCTGGCCACCAACAGATCCAGACAGGCTACAACCAGGTATGACCAGGCCAGTCGCTGCAGCACACCTGGGATCCGTAGGTTGTCCCACGACACTGCAGACGAGAGCAGAGTATGTATGAGCATACATAGTACACATTACCTGCAGCCACAAGCAAACACACACGCACACACGCACACACACACACACACACACACACACACACACACATGCCTATACAGGCAACACAAGCAAATGCAGTAAAAGACGGGTGAATGTGGCTGAGATTGTTACAGTACTACAGAAGTAGTGTGCGTGTGTGTCTGTGCTCACAGGGTCCCTGGCAGTAGTTAGGGTTGATGATGATGAGTCCTATGATGAAGAGCTGCAGACTCCTCCACACAGTCTTCCACAGTAAAGTAGCTCGAGATGTGCCTCTGCGCAGCACAGAGTTGACTGAGAGGGCTATTGATGTCCCCATTATAAACACAAACCTTCGGGTGTGGGGTGGGTGAAACATAGGGAAGGGAGAAGTGAGGAGAAAGTGAAAGGGGGATAGAAAGTGTAGAGAGAGAGAGGAAATGAGATATGCACACAGTGGGCTGAGCAGAGGACTTGTTAGGGCCTGATCTAAAAGCGCGACCAGGGAGGGTCCACGTACAGCGGTTCAGCGCAGTGTGGAGTTTAGTTTTAGTCAGTCTTTTGAATAGTTTTCATTTCGTTTTAGTCACATTTTAGTCACCTGGAATGTTTTAGTGTTAGTCTGTTGTTCAACACTGGTTCAGCGGTAAAGTTCTACAGTCTACCCTCCTACACATTCTAATATACAGCTTGGTGTCTGCAGACACGCACGTGCATGTGTTCAAGAGTAACAGAATCATGGGCTGCACTCAATCCAAAGCACAACCCAATGTCCTGAAGGAGCCGTGCCCTGGCAAGAGGTCTATTCTCTTAGTTAATCCTATTTTGTGACAATTTACAATTTAGGCATTTAGCAGACACTGTCAATCCAGAGAGACTTACAATAACCAAGAACAACACATAATAATCAAATGCATATAAATAGTCATCTTATTTTGGTTAGGTCAGTCTTGATGTACACTTAAGTTCAATTTGTCTTTATTATTTTGGGCCTAGCCCTAGAATTAATGATTGTCTCTCTTTGCCGACCAACTCTGGTCCCTGACCTGAAACTATAAAAACTATACAATGCTATAGAATACCAGATCAATAATGACCTGGCATCCGTCTACATTACATGCCATCTAAATTGCATATTTTAGCCTTTGCATGAGCCTGCAAGGTCTTCAAGGCTAGGGCAAGTGCTACGGGCTAAGGTGGAGTCGGAAGAGGTGAGTTTTTAGACAATTATTTCTGTGCGTTACAGATATACTCTGACCTTGGCTAATAAATTCCTTCAACAAAACAACAAGTAGTATTTTTTTCAGGTTTGCATTGTGTTTTTTTCGTGAACGGCCTTCATCAGGTGATAGTAATCAGTATATGATAACATCCCTTGTATAGTGGCCGTCACGTCACGTGACTGGTTAACAACAGGGCAGGTAATTTTCAAACACCATAGAGTGATAAAATTAGTTGAATCACCACGACAACAAGCAAGTTCACAACATTACGACAAAGTTTACGACTGTTTAAATATTTTTAAATGAAAAAATTGCAAAATCTCAAATGTAAAAAATATTTCAAATATTTCAAATATTTAAAAATATTAAAGAAATATTTAAACAGTTTGTAACAAGCTAAATGCCAGCCAGTTTTAAACTTTGTCATAATGTTGTGAACTTGCTTGTTGTGGTGGTGATTCAACTTATTTTATCACTCTATGGTGTTTGAAAATTACCTGCCCTGACGTGACGACCACTATATAAGGGAGGTTATCATATACTGATTACTATCACCTGATGAAGGCCATTCACGGCCGAAACGTTGTGTCTTGATTGAGAATGGTGTTTTAAAACAATAAACACTGTTGGAGCAAAGACTGTGTGCGGACCACTCCTTCCCTGTATGTATCTACCTTTTGTCCAGCACCAGCAAAGAAGTGGATGTGTGCAAGCCATCTGCTTTTTAAACTGATATTGTCATATTGTCATGTTTCATATTGTCATATTGTCATGTTTCATACCATTTATGAAACCTGCCAACGGAACAACATAATATACCGTTAGTACGGTAAAGTAATACATTTGTCTTTTCTAGGCTACATGTGCAGTCAGTGTAATTGTCCGCACTTTAATATATGGCATGCATGTGTATGTAGCATGGCCATGAGCAGATGCTGAACTTTACAGTATGTGATGCAGAGTTGCGGCCCCTTGCGTCCAAGTATACATTGGCCTATACAGTAGCTCAAAAACTGTAGAACAAAGGAACCTTTTCATAAGTGCTGAGGGGAGTTGGGGGAGTTTAAAAAAAAAGTGAACCTACCATGGGAAGACCAGGTCAGCTACAGTAAGGCCTGTACAGAGACAAATTGAGATAACAGATTTGCCCATCAATTCCACAAACAACCACTTCTGGCATGAATAATTGGTGACAAGGTTTGAAAGAACCGAAAATTGTGTGCTCACCATTCCAGCTCTCATGCTTGAAGAACCAGTATCGTCCTCCTCCATAATTCACAAACACCATGATGACCAAGGAGATTCTGAGATGAAATATGTATTTATTACACAACATTTATTTATCGATTTGACCATTATGCCAAATAATGTAAGTGAGGTACATGGAGATACAGTGTACCAATCAAGAAGGAACTAAAAGGTTTTAAAAGACAAGATAATCTGTTCACCGTTCTACTTCACGGGCCAGTGTCATTATTCCGACAGCGCATTGTCCGACTCGCCCCATTACTAACCCTGTACCTAACCCTAACCGCACGCGAAGACTAATTACGAGTGGATCCCCTACTTCATGCAAGTAAGATAATACAAACAATTACTGTTTCTCCATGGTTGGTGGCTCAGAGAAAACCTTTAAACTCAGTGGTCCACAGGCTCATTTCTCAATATGTCACAGTCAATCCAGTAATCCTTTCAGTATCTTTAAACGAACAAAGTGAGAAGAGCTGGACAGAGGAGCGGGGCCTACCCTCGAAAAGTGTCCAAGGAACGTAGCCTCTTACTGGGGGTCGGCGGTGGTGGGAGGATGGTATCATGAACTACCTCCACTGACCTTCCTGGGGGGCCCAGCTCCTGAGAGATGGGATAGAAATGATCAATCGGCTCTGATATTTTGCTGCTTCTCAACAAAAACAAAATAAATAATACAGGACAGGTCTTTAGTTAGCACTATTTAAATAGTGATGGACATGACCATAAAATTAGTATATGATTACTCCGCAATGTATCAGCTATCTTTTTGTTCCAATTCCAGAAATATCCCTGTCTAAATCATGTTTTACTGTGCTCACGAGTCACCACACAAACATACTCACAGAGTTGATGAGCCTCTCTGTCTCCATGGTGTTGCCCAATCGGAAGAGGGCACTTTTCACCACATCCAGCCTGGACATAATCAGTCAATTACTATGATTTTCTGTTTCTACTCATTACACAGTAATAGAACCAAGCAGGGAGTCTCAATTACCATGCTGTGTAGCATGGCGCTCAAATGCAATCAAAATGAATGCCAAAAACACATTAATTTAATATACGTTTTATTTAACTTTGCATATAAATAAGTAAATGTTTTACCCCAATATTGTTCCTCCGATGGCAGATACAACGGCGAGGCCAGTGAGCAAGAGGAAGGCTATCAAGATAGCTGAGGGGAAATGTGGTCCATATATTGAATATAATTAATGTATATTTTGTAGTAGGCAGCAGGTGTTAATGTGTCAGAGAGACAGAGAAGAGCAGAGAAGAGAAGAGAAGAGAAGAGCAGAGAAGAGAAGAGAAGAGAAGAGAAGAGAAGAGAAGAGAAGAGAAGAGAAGACTCACGTATGTAGCTGTTAACAGGTTCTGTTTCGGTCAACAAGGTGCAGTTAACAGTAGCAGGGTCATTCAGATTTTTAACCCACAATGAGTAGTTACCATACTCCCAAAAGTGGAATGGAACCCTGGGTGAACAGATCAAAACCATGAGATCAACACACACACACACACACACACACACACACACACACACACACACACACACACACACACACACACACACACACACACACACACACACACACACACACACACACACACAGTATTAAATATACCTTTTAACTAAATATGTCAAGATGCTCAGAATTGCATTGTTCATATATATTTATTTAAATTTTAAAATATATTTCTGCATAAAGTTAAATCATTGATATGCTGAAATTAAATGAACCAGCTTTTTAGTGTACTTACGTGCACAGCTCCAGGCTGATAGGGGAGCTGTTGAGCTGCAGTGTAATGCCATGCTGTGTTCCCACAATGAAGTCCGCTGAGCTGGCCATGCCAGGACCTGGCACTGCGGGCACCACCCCTAGAGATTGGTACAAACACTGACACACACACACACAGTCACACAATCGCCTGATCGCAACTACTATCTTTCCTTCATCTGTATATTCATCTGTTGAAAGCTCTTACCTGATAGCAGTGGTCTGACACCCAGGACACCACCAACTCAGTGCTTAGTTCATTGTTTACTGTCAGAAAAGCTTCATCCATCTTCAGGGTTACAGACTTGTGTTGCTGATGACGATGAGGACGACCCACTGGAACAGAGGCAAGATACACACTGTGCAATGCAATCTAGTTGATCGTAACATTTCTACCAGAAACATACATTGAAAATAAAATTAGAAAGAGACAAAGACTCAGTCAACAAACCACACCAAAATGTACAGCCAATGTTTACATAATGTAATTAACGCTCAGGTTCAAACCCGGGTCTACCGCGTGGGAAGCCAACACCCAACATCTTAACCAAGTAGCCAAAGGGAATTCCCCCTAACTCGAGGGAGATATTAGACTTTTAGGTCATGATCTGGCTTAGCTCTGGTCCATAGCTGCAATGGCAGCTCTGGTCCATAGCCCCCTGCAGACCAGAACTAGATCTGTCTGGGGTTGTGAGCCACTCTGCTACACATACAACCTTCTTGTCAATAGCAATGCATCCATAGCAGTAGCTTGTATATTGGATGGACTAAACAAGCATAGCCTGGTGGTACTGTAGTTCGCATGCTTCAGTGCTGTCAGGCTGTCATAGATGTAAACATACAGCAAATGTACATTAACGTTTAATCTTTTCAGTCGTACATCTGCTGTCAAGCTGCAAACTTACCTTAATGCTTCTGATTCAGGTCTAAAAGAACAACTATCTGTTTATTCCATCTTACTAAGCAGCAAGCAGCCAAGCAAGCAGTAATAATAACTGGCCTGACTGGCTTACGGGAGGCATGTGAGTGTGGGGGTTGAGTAAAGTTATCCCTGTGTGCAATGCATCACACCCGGTGTGTCACATGTTCCAGCAATCCACTTCAAGAGGATACAATAACTCCCTGGGAGGGAATTTCAAACCCTGAGGCCCATTCGATATTGGACTGACTACTATAGATGGTTCATTCATCCCTCCACTTTCCTGGAGACATAACATGTTTTTAGCTACAGGCACCGGTATCTACAAACATCACATGACGATGCTGTAGTCTGGAATCTGGACGGTTCAATAAGGATAAATTAACCCACTCGTGTCTTGTTGCTGCTGGTATTTAAGCTGGCAAGTGTATTAAACTTGTATGTAGCCTAACCTTCAAGTTGACATCAATGAAAAAGAATGAGATAAGTGCGGACAACAGCTATCTATGTAGGCTTGTAGTTGTAGCCATGTTATGTAGAACTAGCAGTCTGCTGCTGCCAACACTTCACTTACATGAAGACATGATGTCAGCTGCCAGGGGAGCCACGCAAACGGCTGCAATCAGACCAACCACTGCAAGAAAAAGCAGCTCATAGTTCTTTGGTTGAGCCATTTTGGCACAGTCCTCCTCTGCTCCCTCTCTTCTCCCCGCGTCCCAACCACACTTGTCTTTTTGTTGTGTCTCTGATTTATCTTTTTTCATAATAACACACGTACTTCCACTGTTTCCCCCTTGTTTTGACACAGACTGGGGTCAGTTCACTTTGCAGGTTGCTGATCCGGTAGAGCGGATAGGGAAACGGTGTATGTGTGTGTGTGCATATTGCAGTAGGTGGGCTTTAGACCGGATCAGAGCACAGAGCAGCACATAGAAACCATGCTTTCCACAGGTACTGCAGAAAGTCCCTGGGGAAGCCTGCGTGACGCGATGTTATAATATAGTGGGAGAGAGAAGGGACAAAACCGACAAAAATAGAGACTGGGATGTTTTAGACTAGAGTTTATTTGTCGTTTTTTTGTATTGTATATTGTATTGTGTTTGTAATACATTAATATTGTATTATTAAAAAAGAATGAAGATATTGCATTATTAAAATATGTAATATAATAATTATTATAATATTGTATTATATATGCTATATTTTATCGCATGCGCACGCGTAGCCATCTCAAGGGTAAGAAATCGATTGTCGAGTCGAGGGAGCGGATTCAGCGGAAGGAGTTGATGAGGGTGAGCTAGCTTCCGTCATGGCTGATAAACAAACTATTCAGAAAAGGTAATGAAGGCCAAAGAAAAGTTATTTTACATTACAATGTGAACATCATATAGAATAAAGAATAGAGTGGAACTGAAAAGCAATAACCACTAGCCGTTCTTGTAATGTTAGCCATCTTAAATATAAACGCGTGTGCTGGCAAAAAAACCCCAACGTCTATCGTTTTTATTATGATCATTGTTATACATTTTCATTTCTCGCTTCTTTCAGCGTCAGAATCGCTGCTGGAGCAGTGGTGTGTGTTGAATGTGAAATTCGAGGAGATGTTACTATTGGTAAGATAAACACTATGTTGACTTTTTTAAACTAACAGATTCGCGATTTTAATGAAGTATCCTTGTTTATCTGTATGTGTTAATTGTGTTTTGATCAGGCTCTAGGACGGTGGTCCATCCCAAAGCTCGCATCATTGCAGAGGCAGGACCCATTGTCATTGGAGAGGGCAACTTGATAGAGGAACAAGCTCTCATAATCAATAGGTTATTAGTAATCATCATTTATGTTCTGTGTTAATTTAACTCAGTCTACAAATAGAACCAAATATTTGTAGACGTTATTATTGTCCGGCAGTAGCGTTTGTGGAGTTGGAAATTTGGTATAGGTCTAAAATATTGTCTATATACATACATTCATGAATCCACTGACCTTGGGCTAAAACAGCCATAGCCACTTGCCCAAATGTGCTGTCCTCATCACATTTGTCATGACGGCTAAGGAGTGTTTTTTGTGCGAAACTAATGCTGGAATGGATTCAGAATCATGAAAACCCCCTACTTTGACATGTCACATTCTACTTAAAGCATAAGGAAAGTTTGACATGTTTGCCATATATATATATAGGAATAGGATGTTAATGGTAGGGTCACATATAAACCCCTATAAAAATGTCTCAATACTGACAGCCGGTCAGCAAGTGGATTCATGAATGTATGTATATAGACTATTTTAGGCCAATAAAAAAAATACGATATACCAAACAAAAGAAGCCTGTTTGCTGCCGGGCTGTTATATTTGTAGTTACACGTCTGTAAAGGTTCCATTTGGTCCCGTTTGTTGTCTTCATACATTCATTTCAAGCTATTTTGTCTGGCACCTCAACAGTTACCCAGAGAACATCACACCTGATTCAGAGGGAGTGGAGCCCAAGACGATGACCGTTGGCATAAACAACGTATTTGAAGTAGGATGTGGTATCCTTTGACTGGTCTGAAAAAGAGTAACAGTGAATGAAACTCATTGGACCTGGTCGTATGTTTATGCTGTGCCTACTTATGTACTTGCCCTTAACCTCCTTCAGTATCACAAGCCATGAAAATTGGTGACAACAATGTTATTGAATCTAAAGGTGAGAAAGCCTTTCTGCATCTTTTCGTGTCAGTCAATGACTCGCTGCATAATAGGATGAAAGATTATCGTAGTGTGCCATATCAAATGTGCTCTTCTCTTGTTGTCCAGCCGACGTCGGGAGGAATGTGATCCTAACTAGTGGCTGTATCATCGGCGCTTTCTGCCAGGTGAACACCTGTGAGGTCATACCTGAGAACACAGTAATCTACGGTTCTGGCTGCATGAGACGAGTACAGACGGAGAGACCACAGGTACATACATAGCTGCATCCATTTGTGTTCATTATATCCGAAACCTGTGTGTGCAAACTGTGCACATGCACTATTGTGAAATAAGGTGAGGCAGCTCTGGACTAGACAAGATTAAGTTCATGGTTAATATACAGTATGTCCTCTGAGCAATCTTGAAGGCTAGTCTTGCAAACACCATTGGGCTGATCAGCACCAAATTGCCAGTAGGCCAGTGAAGTAATGTCTTTGTTTTTAGATCGTTATTACCCATTGTCTTATTGGGCAAACCAGCTAAATTAAAACATTGCCAGTATACTGGTAGAATGTTGTGACTGAGCGTACCAATATGCCCTGAGGAATGAATGGAATCAAGATCTTTGGAAATGGAAAATGCCTCTTGAATATAAAAAGGTATAAAATAAATAAAAGCACCACTTTCTTCCAGCCCCAGACTCTTCAGCTCGACTTTCTGATGAAGATCTTGCCCAACTACCACCACTTGAAGAAAACAGTCAAAGCCGTCCACAGTACAGCATAACCTAATAATTGATTGACTTGTTTTAAGGGCTGAAACCGTTTATGTATAAAAGTATTGCCTGGTTTGCACCAAAACTAGTCACAATATGACTATTGAATACTATATGAAATGTTTTGTATTTGCCTATACATTTTCCTACTTCCACTTATATATTACTTAAATAAATTCTAACTTGTTAAAAGCAGCGAATGGTTGTTGCATTGACTACTTACATTTGAATAGGGGTATTTTAAGTAGAACTAAACTGTAATTACATTTACAGTACCTTTAGCCATGTTTTTTTTCCCCTCCCCCATACAAAATACATTATGGGTTTGTGCGTTGGTCGTGCAAACGCATGAATGAGTGATAGTAGCCAGGTGTGCAACAGATCCAACACACCTGATCTCAGTCTATACATGATGTGAGTTTATTACCATAGTCACAAAGTTAAAAGAAAAACACCAAATGGTTCTGTACTGCATGGAAACAATTGTGGCATGATTATACTGTGTAGTGTATACCACACAACATACATCAGCTCTGATGACATACCAAAAGCCTGTTTCTAAGGCCGTTCTGATGAAACAATATAGAAATTTGCTCAATATTTATTGTTTAAATCCAAATAATGATAAACGTATGGAATATTTAGCATTTTACCGTAAATGTACGTAAGTGTTATACTCAGTAAAGCTTTAAAAAAATATGTACAGCTTTGCATTTTGCTTAAGAAGTAAATGCCAGCGCCCACTTTTCGGTTTGTAGTTTTGGCACAGACATCCAGTGACTTACAATAATCCAAACTGTCTCTCATTCCTCTGGTCTCTGCTATCAATATCAAATAGCAACTGGACACCATTTAATTGTACAGCTTCTATTCAGTCCATGACTCCATGTCCTGCGAGATCATCACTGAGAGACACCCATACAGTCTTTGTGTTGTTGTTGATCCATGTAATTTCTGGACAACCGCTTCTGCATCAAACCTCTCTGAAGTCTAAACCATAAAATAAGAGGCAGGGGAATCTTATTTCTTTGCAGGTACACCCTCTGAATAGTCCTCCAGCACTCCAGCCAAATGGTCATTGTGAATCTTGAAGCGCCTCTTCTTCTGGCCGCCCGGCTTCTTCCTTTTCTGCACTGGTAACTGCGAAGAGTAAATCATCAAAACCAGAGTTATCATCTTATTCAACAGCTCAGTTTGTGATTGTAAACTCCAATTCAAATGTTAAATTTCCATAAAGGGGATTACAGGTGCATTTTTGATATATACAGCTCTTTGTCCTTAACTCGTGTCACATTTGCCATTGACAATGAATGGAGAATTTACGTCATATGTGGACAAGCAAATCGGCTTTTCTAACCGTTTTAATTCAGCTCGGGGCTTATATATAGTATATAACTATATATCATAAATTCAGTTGTCATCTTACATGATGAAAAGATGAGTTTTGTAAAACATTGTATCATGGCTAAAAGATAACGTAAGTTGACAAATTAATTCATAAAAAGGTATTTTGGCATTTTGGATGATGACAACAAGAGCGCCCCTCACTTCACACGGGTGGGATTTTTAAATGACAATAGGGTACAGTAACAGGAGGGTCAAAAAGGCACTGACCACTTTCTTTGGTCCCGTCTCTTGCATGGAGGAGATGCCCTGTCTCTTGAGATACTCCTCAATCTTCTCTTCGTCCATGGAATCAACTGGAACACTCCTCCACAGCTTCTGGAATTCTGGGCATTAAAGCGGTTCAATTTAAAACACCAGGTGATTATATCATGACAAAGTGTGAGGTGAAACACATTTTGAAGCCGCTAGCTTAAAAATGCTAGTAATGTATACCATTTGTATACTATAATAGAATACGCCAACCTCTGATGATGAATAATCTTCCCCAGATGGAGAAATATTCTTGAATTTACCCCCATAAATCAATAAAGCAAAATCTAGTTCCATCTAAGAATTAAGATGACAATCACTACAATAATCAACAGTACTCACCATCATCCACCACAAACTGGCAGTGTTTGTCATTGTAAAATAGGACCTTTTTCTTGTCTGGTCTGGTCACAAAGATGATCTGATCCGCTAAAGCCTGTAGGGGGAACAAAGGGATTGACATGGTCTTATGTCTGATTAAAACTTGATTTTGTATTCTCTCCCAACACAACAGTGGTCTCCAGGTTGATTCTTAGTCAGTGTGGTGGTCCCTGGGGTTTACAATAAGTTGAAAACCCCACATTTCACAAGGAAATAAGTAGTAAATAGTGTGTTTTACCTTAATGGCCTTGGCCGAGTTGGGAAGACCCTCCTCCACGTCATCCAGCAGGATCCCTCCCAGGCCCAGCTGGTCGTGTTTGTCCAGCAGCCTCAGCAGGGACTTCTTGTCCCTCAGCTTGTATTTAGGCTTAAAGGCATACTTCCCATCCTGCACATCAATCTTTGGGTTGTTGAGCAAGGCCTGGGTTCAAATGGGTAGGAGATGTTCAGGTTTTAAGTTCAATGGTCTAAGAAAGGTTCTGGCTTGTTTTAATATGTTCGCAGAAAGTTCTTGTCCAGAATTGGCATAGACATGCCCAGAATAGGGACGCTACAGTTCATGTGGTTTATGAATGTTAATCCAAAAAGAAACACACACAAACACACACACACCTCGGATATAAGCCACTGTTTCTGCTTCATCCCGATGTCCAGCAGTTTGGTCTCATCCAGCATTTCCTCAAGGGACAGGAAGTGTGTATCTCCTCTCTGATGCCTCGTCTGATTGAGAGATAGAAAGAAAACATACATGGAGTTATTGAACACCAGTTTCATTTAAAATCTAAATTAATGTAAATTATAGATTCAACTTGTGTGATACTGATAATAGTTTCCACCCGACAGTAACAGATGATTGAATAGTATTAGTTTATAAGACAGAATGTATAAAAAGCAAGAGAGTACAGTCATTTAGGCCCTATGCAATCAACACCTGTTACACAGGCGATTTAATAAATAAAGTGACTCACTGACCGGAGCTTTGGAGCACAACACAATGTTCCATTTTTGAGGCTTTGATAGACAGTCTGTATTTCAAATCTAACACTTGCAGAGGGCTTTAACCACTTAAAACATGTAAAAAAAAAAAAACGATCTACAAGCTCGCGTCGCAGTGCGTTGTAAGCGTGTAGATCTAAGCTTGTAGCTTAGATTAAATGAATTCTTAAATGAAAGTTAAATGAATTCTTTATTTTTGATCATCAAGTGCTTGCTCATTCTAAAACATTTTGACAGGAATATACATCTGTAAAGGAATGAGAATACTGTACATCCACACTTGGCCACGGCCACGCTTATATCAGTGGGGTTGTTTTGGTGAGACTTGCCGAGTGTCTTACCTTCATGTAGTTGACGATCTTGGCCAGGCAACCAAACTTGTAGCCAGAGCTACCCGTGAGAGCCTTCAGACTGAAGTTGCCATTGTCTGGAGAACAGAGAGAAAGAGGTGTTTGTTTAAAATGCTCAGAGTCCTGAGGACCAAATGTTACACAGGGGATGTAACCACCAACCATGAGAGAACTATGGCTGTCATGATTACACATTTAAGTTGGCGATAAATTGTTGCACAAATAATTGTGATTTAATTGTGTTTTTGGCATTGACCATTGGAACTTTGATATATGAATCAAAATGAAAATGTATAATTGCCTTTATGGCTTCATAATTCATAATCAAACATTGCACGGGGCAAAGAGGACAAGTAACTTGTCTTAAAAAAGCAAAGGCATTAATGATATATATTTTATACTTCTGCATGAAACGTAAACATGTCATTGACTGAACACACCACGTCAGCACAGTTCACAGTGGAATCAGTGGATGCACCAAAAACAACAGAAAAAGGCTACAAAAGCAGCATGTCCGTGTAATGTGATAAGACAGATTTTATGGACCCGAGGCCTCGCCAGCTGCACCCCCACCCCCACCCCCCGGGGAGACCATGCTGCTCCGCCTGAGGTCTGTGCTGGAGGACAGCCAATCAGAGCTGTCCGCTGGCAACCGACTCATGAATGATTCACGGTGTGGGCGGCGGCAATGGTTGAAAACGTATTTAATTGTTTTAATTAAGTAAAAGTATCAATACTGCAATGTAGAACTACTCCGTAAAAGCCCGGAATTCAAAGTTTACAAAAGTACAAAAGTATTGGCATCAAAATGTACTTAAAAGTACCAAAGTAGAAAGTACTCATTATGCAGAATCATGTCCAATTTCAAGGAAGCTTGTATAAAAAACTTTACAAAATAGCAGATCTACAAGATCGCAATGCGTCACATCACAACGCATTGTGAGTTTGTAGATCGGCTATTTTCAAATGGCCAAAATGTTTATAGGTTATAAGTGGTTAATGTATGTTTTGTTATAATAATCAAAGTCTACAAGGTAAACTAACTAGTAACTAAAGTTTTCAAATAAATGTAGTGGAGTAAAAAGTACAATATTTGCCTCTGAGAAGGAAAAGTACGGGAAATTGGAAATACTCAAGCTAAGTACAAATACCTAAACATTTTACACAAGTACAGTACTTGAGCAAATGTACTTAGTTACTTTCCACCAGTGGTGGGCGGGAGGCGGGAGCTGCTGTTGCCGTGTGGTCCTCGGAGGGCGGGGCGTTTGATTTGAGTGACAGGCCGGCTGGCTAATGGTGCATGGGGGCAAGAATTCAAGTGTAGCCAATGAGAGGAATGGATGTACCGTTCTCTGGTAGGCTGAGAAATGAAGAGCTGCAAGGAGTGGCACACACAGAAAGAGAAAGGGAGAGTGAGAGATAGAGAGAGAGATAGAGAGAGGTGGGGAGCGTGCTAAAGAAGACGATTAGAATAAAGCAGAGATCGCGGGAGTGGAAGAGTGAGCGAGCAATAAGGTGGAGCAGCAGAGAGAGGAGAGAGCATCTCTTCACTGGCATCATCTGGAAACTGGCACCGACACATAGGTGAGTGTGCAGATTTGTTGTGCATATTATGGTTGTGAGAGCGAAAGATAAACTGATTATATTAGGACATTTAGGCTACGAGCTACGATGTACGGTGTGTGTGTGTGTGTGTGTGTGTGTGTGTGTTAAAATTAGTAGTCTAGTAGATTACACAACTCTGTCCATACTAGTGCATTTTATTCTTTTGCAGTCTGACTTTGAAGAGGAAATGATTATGTACATTTTCACAAACACCTAGGTTATATCCAGGAGAGATCAAAGCTGGTAATGGAAAATTATATAATGATAATTATGGTTAACTTAACATGGACCTGGCTGTCTGCACTGTCCTTGAATGACAAACATCCATTATGTGTTTCTGTTGGTAAAGAGATGAGATGCCTCTCTGACCACTTCCAAGCTGCAGCTCTGAGTCTCAACAAGAAATCAATGCAGGACCGACAGCTGTGAGGAGCCAGCTAGAGACATAGGGTGTGTGTGTGTGGGGGGGGGGGAGGGGGTAAAGGGGTGAGCATCTGTGCACAAACAAAAGCAGTTTGTGGTCCTACAACACCTTTTAGATGGTTAAATTGGGGTGAGGCTTCATTTTGGGATGGGATAACAGATGTCATAGGAGGCCAGGGGCAATCGGCGTGTATCCATTGAGAAGAGCAGGGGGGGCAACTAAGGCCAGACAAAACAACATACAAGGTGGATGTCAAAGAGGTGGTCGTCATGGTGACGATGGGTAGAGCTGAAGTTGAAACGATGGGTTTGGTTTGAGATGGGTGGATGCTCTGAGAAGACTGAAGCCAGCCAGCAGCACACACACACACACACACACACACACACACACACAACACCTCTATAAGATCACATTACTGACACACTACCTGATGACGCCAATGACCCACTTTAGCATTACAGGATGGAGTGCTCACTTATCTCGACATGTGAACTGACAAACATGCAATCAACATTGTGTCACAGCAGTGCTCACTACCAAATGACAACAACGGTCCGCTGTGCATAAAACAACTCTTTTGCATGATGGAGAAAACATTTTAGACTGGTCTGCGGAGGCATTTAAAAGCCACTTTCTTATACATGCTTCCATGTTCCCCATCCCATCTCTTCAGTTCACTCAAGCAAAATGGGTCACCACCACAGTGTGTGCATGTGCGTGTCAGTGTGGTACAGAGATGTTTGTGTTGCATGTACAGCATGTGTCCATGTGTTAGTGGAGACTAGAGAGCCACGCTGCTGCCTCAGGGAGGTGAAGTGGTAAGAGTAGGCTGTAGTGCGAAAACTAAGTAACAAGTGTGATAATCTGTGTTAATCCCATCAGCCACATAGTCTGATTTAAACCATAATGAAGATCTTGTGGCCAAAATGTTGCTGCGCGTCAAATGACTGTTGCAACATGGCCATTTTGGTATCCAACAGATGGCCCCATTACTAGAGGAGGTGCAGTTTGTCATTGTTTTCTTGTAGCAATGCCTAAAGCCCTAAACCATCTCACTGTATGACTGGCCTACACAATATTGACTTGGATGCAATGACAATATGGCAACCTAGCACCACAAGACTTAGGGCCGATTCATAATCCTATTTTACCGCTGTAGTGCCGAAATGATTTCGGCTCGCCAGAATTTTTCAGTAGCGCCAAAGAGCCGACTTTAGGACGGTACCCCCGAATGTTACATTGTAGGTTCTACAGAGCCGAACCGACTTTTATTCGGCTCTAAAATAGGAGTATGAATCATGCCTTAGGCATCCTTCATGCTTTTACCTAGTGCTTCCCCCATAGAACCAAATACCACATCTGCACATACTGACATTGTCCTTCTCTTTCTCTCTCTAATCTCTAGGCAGAAATCATGGCCAATGTCAGTACCACCCTGCTCTCAAGTGCTGTGCCCTGGCATCCAGAGGTGGACCCTCTCTCCCGGGTCTCCCTGCAGGTACAGGAGGTCTACCCTTTCCATGACGGATGGAACATAGCCTGCTTTGTCATCCTACTGCTCTTCATCCTCACTGTGCTGTCCCTGGCTGCCCTGGCTGTGCTATATGAACTGTTGGACTGTTGGTGCTGTGTCAAAGGAAAGACTCATCGCCAGCTTCAGGAGGAGGGCCCCGGAGGCTTCAGCAAGCTCATGAGCAGCCTCCGTCCATCACAGTCCGAAACGGAGGTGGTGTAGGATGAATATATGAGGAGAATGGAGGGGTGGGGGGGATATAACTGGTGCAAATACTATGACTTTGACCGTGGCACCAAAATAACTGAACATTTTGTTTTAGAAACCACCCAGTAGTGATATGTTCAGTCACAGTTTACAGGAAGAGAAGCCAGGTGCGCTGATATGAGGGTTAGGGACATGGCAGGGTGACAGGGTCATGTAGAGAAGAAAAGAAGTCAAGAGGAGAGACGGGACAACCCTTCTTTGTTTTGCTCAATGATTTGTGTTAAAGTTTACCGTAGCTGGCCTCTCATTACATTTAGAAGTTCATGCCTCTATTCACCGTCACTTCAGGACACAAGGAGAATGCTCAGAAATGAATGCCTTATGTAATGCAACCTTACCACCAGAGCAAAACACAAGGTTGCTCTATTGATCTGATTTAATAAAGCAAGCATGGCGGTACTTTAGGATACATTATGTGTTTGCAAATTACCGGATACAGAAGGCGGGTTGTAGAGTAGACAGGATCTGTGCATTATGCAGTGACCACTAAGACAAAGTTAGGAATAGGATGCATACACTATGGCTTCCAAAGATGCTGGATCATGTTGCGTGATGTTTATTCCACCTAGTAGGCTAGTACACAACACTGGATTTGTCAATTTCAGAGCTTTCTATACAAGTAGCATGGCCAAAGGTTGTCATAATGTCAAATAGGTAATCATGTCTCTAAGGCAAATGTTATTTGGCCAGATCAAAATTGCTATTATATATTTGAGTGTAGCCCCAGATTGTGGCCTGCTTGAAGCAAAAATATGTCCAAGATAAAAAATAAAAATATGTCCAAGTTCAAGAGATCTCCAAATGCAATGAATGCTGGGCTTAGTGAGCTATAACAGTTGTGGAAACAAAATGTCACAAAAAACAACAGCCATAAACCAATGCAATCAGTTCGTATTGGGAGGGACGGTGATTCTTTTCTGCAAAGCAGTCGGCATAATTTAGGTTTGTCAACATTGTCTACTAGCTTGTCAAGCCGTGGCAGGCAATCATTCTGAGTTTAGGTCAGGTAATCTTTTGACTGTGTGTATTCCACAATGTTGTTTAATGTTTTCTTTAACATATTTCACACTGTAAAATTACCATATGACATGGCGATATGTGGCACCACACAGCGATGCAACAAGCCACGCTGGTTTATATGCCTTAAAACACAAATTTCCTAATAAATGGTGATTTAAAAAGTGATTATCTGGCTTTCTTCTGTTGAAATCCTAAGATGGGAAAAGTTGCTCATTGTGTTTGATGTGCAAACTTTATTTTGTATTTATTATTTTAATAGGAGTGCCAATGAAACCTGTATAATACTGTACTTCTCCTTGAATAAAGAAATTATAAAAAAGGTCCTAAAATATACAATGAATGCGGTGATGACAAATCATCTTAAGTAATTAGTCTCATATATAGACCAAGGCTGATCTATGCTAGGGAAATGTGTCCAGTCAGTGACAAAGTAGTAGTAGTAAATAGTTATTTAAAAAAAATGCTGGGTAAATCTTTAGATTTTCAACATGGTTCAACACAACATTCACATCAACTTCCTGCAAGATTTCTCTGAATATTTTAGAAATGGTGGTGCATACTAAAAATGTTTGGTGTTTTGAAGTAGCCTGGAAACCAGACAAATCTGCTACAGAAAAAGAGAAATCCCTGGGGTGTTTGGTGGTCTGGCATTGCTCAGAGCATATTATTCAAAGTGACACTTTTTTTGCTGTGATGTTGGAATCTGTTTGTAACCGCCCCTTGGAAATCTTCCACACCAAAGTTCCAGACTAATATCTATGCAGTGATATTAATCTGGCCATGCATGCCAGGCTAATTTAGGGTCCTGGCATCTACTCTACAAAGAATGGGGCAGTAATGTATTTGGCCAAAAATACATTAGTAAACTGTGTTATGAACTTCACAGAATTTACCATAAATTTGACATAATTGCAGTTATTGCTTAGATACTAAAATATATTGAGCTCATACATAACATACAATGCAAGTATTGTGATTTAAACAATTATGTAAATTATCACAAAATTGTCGAAAACATTGCTTGCTCTAGACCAGTGGGTGGGATCTCTGTCGGTCCTTTGCTCTATGTAAAGAGTTGAGACAACTGCAACATTTCAATCTCCCTTATCGAATCAATAATGGTCATTAACATAAACAGACACATTTATATTCTTAAAGCCGCACTATGTGATGTTATAACAACTATATAGCAAATTTTGTCCCACCAAATTATAAAGTTACATGTTTAAGGAATCATGAATGACAATCATCCTTCCATAATAGACTCAGGGAAGTCGGTCCCTGCAAGGGGCTTGACTGTATTACTATGTACAGGGCAGAGTGTAGAGTAGGAGAGTAGTGACACGCTTTGATCTTGCCGCAAAGCGGGTGCCTATGGGCTATAGCTCCAAACATATGCTCCTATGGCTGGAACTATAATATTGAGATAGAATGAGCACTTCCGCATTTCATTGTTACAATGGGAGTCAATGCTAGTGTGGCCACTCTCTTACTATATTACTCTGGTACAGGGGAGACGATGAGTTTCATCCTGGCATTTGCCAAGGCACCAAGGCAGAACTGCCAGGCAAAGCGTGCAGACTCTTGGGTAATTAAGTCAAAGATGTTGGCTCTTGGCTGTAATGTTATTTGTGTCCAAAGTAACCAAAACTACATAATTTGTATGTATTTGATTTGATACTGATTGGTAAATTAAAAGGAGAAGTTCACCCAAAAAATGTCTTATTTTCAATCAATTAGCTGACACACCCCATGAAGCCTTGATTATATCAAAATGTATCAAATTACTGATTGTGGTGATGTGGGTCCACTTCGTGTCCTGCGTTCACCCTATCCGTGTTTATTCTCTCTTCTCATAATGGATGCACTATCCCTTACATTAGTGTTTCCCAGAACCATAGAGTAAGACAGAGTTACGCAAACTCTGTTCACTTCATGGGGCCAGTCCAACGGCGGCTCTCCTACAACTACATAGACTTCTATTGAGCATGGGGATAACTGGAAGTTTAAGGAATGCATTGGAGTCTATGGGCTCGCGCGAGTACATGAACCACGTGACCGGGCAGTTTTCTGCCCCCTCAATATCGCAACTCTTCTATTAGATAGCTCTGGTGTTAACCAAACAGTGGGTCGGGATCACTTTTAAAACTACTCTGAGAAATGCTGAGTGCCAAAACTGAGCCAGTCTTGCATGTTGGAGTGCCGCTTTTTCCATTTTTATGGTCACTCAGTAAGTATAATCGTGGCAGCCCTAGAGTTGACAACACTGTAGGTAAGTCATTCACCATGACAGTTCCAGCTGCAGCTCCAACTTACCAGCATTGTGTTTGGACCCAGAGGACCCTTCCTTGTCAGCTTTGGCCTTCTTCTTCTTGTGTGAGTCAGAGCCAGTAGGTCTCTTCTCTACAGCTGGAGTGGACAGAGCCCTCTTCTTGAAGAGCTCTCTCTCCCTCAGTAGTGCAGGATCCATCCTGACAATGACAGAACAACCAGCCATTATTATTATTATACAGCCTTATGTGTGCAATATCCTGTTGTTACATACACCTGTTCAAAGCATACGGTGCTTCACTGTTCTATAGACTGTGATATGAGCTCGGGGTTATAAGCCACGTAATCTACTTCAATTACTAAGCTATTTAAAAAGGTTAAAGAGGGGTAGCCCTGGTCCAGTGTGACTCGCTGTAAGCACTGGACCAGGGCTAAAAGAAGGGCAAACGCAATCAATATAGCAGACATTTGCTAGTTACATAACATAAATAGTCTATGCATGTGTGTAACCAATTAAACTAAACTAAGCAAGTCATTAGCCCCTCTCGGAACCCTCCATAAAGCTTTTCTCTCCATAAAGCTTTTTTTTCGCTTTGTGTAGGGTCACTGTTCATATTTATATTTTCGTATGGGAATTTTGGAACGCGGACATAAATATGCTCACTAACATCGTATCTGCGCCGTTTGACGGCCTGTTTTCCTTTGAGGGCTTCTGAAATCGTGAACTATAAGTACCTATACAAACCGCTGCGAATATCTCCTGTGGTGCGGAAGCCGTTAAGTATTTTTAATCTTTGTTTGACCGATTTGGTCGCTTTATTTCTTCTTGTTTGTTTACCGTTTATTGTACCGCCTCCCGGTGTGCGGTTGGCTTGTGCGGCTACGTCCCTGCCTCTGATCTGCTCTGTCATAGCTATAGCGCCACTAGCTAGCCAGATAGGCGGTACAATGAGGTGTCAATAAACAAGGAAGGAAGAGAAGAATCATAGCAACCAAATCGGTCAAACAAAGATTACAAATACTTAACGGCTTCCGCGCCACAGGAGATATTCGCAGCAGCATGTATAGGTACTTATAGTTCACAGATTCAGAAGCCCTCACACGGAAAAAAAAGTCGTCAAAGAGCGCAGACAAGCCGTAAACACGGTGTTTATGTTTTATTATGTCCGCGTACCAGGTGGCAGGATACTGCTGGAACAGGACCCCATGGTCTGTGTCGTCAAAAATGTCAGAAACTTCAGTACCATTGGGTTCTGCTTGGAGGGCTAGCAAGTCATGTAACTATTTGGCATTATATTAATGTAAGAGGTTTTATATGAATCTAAAACCTCTTACATTAACAAGAACAAATATTGATATCCGTCTACTAAACCGACCGCACCTACTGTACTGATTAAATAACCAAGTTCAAAACATCAACATCCGAAACGTTAGTTAGATGGTTTGCTTAGTTCTGCTAAGCTAAATGCTAACCTTACCTTTCTCTGAAACTGCTCCTGTTTTCAGACAAACTGGTATGTTGGACACAAATTTAAGAAATAATTTCACACGTCGTTAGCCAAAGAGAGTGATGTTTCTAAACCTAAATGCTACCGCAGTGGTTTCCCTCCCAGCATTCTTCAAAAACTGGATTATTTTATCACTAAACTACATTATTGTATTACTGTAGCTCCCAACATGCACTTCCGTTCCTTGTTCGACTTCTCGGACATAGACAGGTTTTCCCTCAAACAAAACCAAACTGATTCAAACAAAGCAATGGTGCGCCACCTACTGTACATCCTGAAAACGGCATTTTAAAACTCACCATTTACCGGTATCTCAGTTATTATGCAGTTAAATCCACAAATTCCACATGCTTAATCTAAATAAAATGTAGCAAACGTTATGTATAGCTAAACTGCCAGTGCCAGTGGGCTCTATTATGTAGGTAGGCTATAGTAGCCTAATACTTCCCTGATACTTGTTTGCTGCCTATAAATCGGCGTTCTCTACCGCGTCAGTGCATATTCACATCATACATATAGGATTACTTTACATTAGCATTTTTCAATATATCTACTAGTGCCCACCTATCCTATATCCTTTGTTAGTATATTGTTCTGGGCAGGTGCACAGAGTTCCGAAAGGAAAATACTGTGAAATAGGCCTATATGGAATTATGGATGTCTCTCTTAAAGATTGTTACACAAGGTCGTCATCAATAAGGACAAAAGGCCCCAGGCTAATACAATAAGTCTTGAAAATTAGCTAGAGATTTTAAATTTGATGAGATCACACTTTGCTATCACTGCACATTTTTGTTGTTAACTGCAAATCTGTGTTGTTGATCCAATGGAATAATTTGCCTAAGGGTATGTGTAAACAAGTAAAACAACACCATTGAGACACACACAATCCAAAGCATACATTTATACTTTATTTTTATTTTTACATTTTTTGGAGAAAACAGACAATTTAAAGTGTAGGTGTCCACAAGGTGTAGGTGTCCACAAGGTGCAGGTGCAGATGTCCACAAGGTGCAGGTGTCCACAAGGTGTCCACAAGGTGCAGGTGTCCACAAGGTGCAGGTTTAGATGTCCACAAGGTGCAGGTGTCCACAAGGTGTCCACAAGGTGTAGGTGTCCACAAGGTGCAGGTGCAGATGTCCACAAGGTGCAGGTGTCCACAAGGTGTCCACAAGGTGCAGGTTTAGATGTCCACAAGGTGCAGGTGTCCACAAGGTGTCCACAAGGTGTAGGTGTCCACAAGGTGCAGGTGCAGATGTCCACAAGGTGCAGGTGTCCACAAGGTGTCCACAAGGTGCAGGTGCAGATGTCCACAAGGTGCAGGTGTCCACAAGGTGTCCACAAGGTGCAGGTTTAGTTGTCCACAAGGTGCAGGTGTCCACAAGGTGCAGATGTCCACAAGGTGCAGGTTTAGATCTCCACAAGGTGCAGGTTTAGATCTCCACAAGGTGCAGGTTTAGATGTCCACAAGGTGCAGGTGTCCACAAGGTGCAGGTGTCCACAAGGTGCAGATGTCCACAAGGTCAAGGTGCAGGTGTCCACAAGGTGCAGGTGTCCACAAGGTGTAGGTGTCCGCAAGGTTGGTTTAGGTGCCCACAAGGTTATAGGTATAGTATCCTCCACTGGTCACTGTCTGGACCTGTATCGATAAGATGTAGGCTACCCACATCCTACTCCAGCCCTGGTCACTTCAACCAGTCTCTTCTCTTCCTTCTCCTTCATCTCTATCATTCTCCTCATCCTCCTCCTTCTTCTTCATCTCCATCATTCTCGTCATCCTCTCCTCCTCACTACCAACCACGCCAACACCAAAGCTTTTTTTCTTCTATCCATGAAGCAACTACGGATATAGCCCTCAATATGCAATAATCGAAATCGATCCAGCTCCATGGCCACTTCAATTGCAACCGCTCTTTTCTTCTTCTCAGCCTCCTCCATCATTCTCTTTCTCGTCCTCCTCGCCACTTCAAGTTCAACCGCTCTTTTCTTCTTCTCGGCCTGCTCCTTCATCATTCTCCTCCTCCTCCTCCTCCTCCTCCTCGCCACCAACAATGCCAACAACAAACCCCCTTTTCGTCTAGTATACATTGTGCAGTGTCACCACCAACTTGCACCAAGCAACAAACAACCACGACGACCAAGTCAAGAAGCTGCATTTGCGTCTCACCTGTGTCTGATTTGGGCTGATTGGCTGAGCCTGTGAGCCTTGATTGACGTCTGCTACTGCTGGTCAGGGCAGGATTCTTGGATTTATCACAAAGAACGAGAGTAGGCTACTCAGATTCTTTTTAAAGTTACTTTTGAAAACAGGGCTCTACGCACAATACACATTTAACAGAACATCTATATTTGGCAAAAAATAATTAAAAACTTAATTAAAACAATACAAGAAGAATAAAACCCCGATTATGTATAAGCGGGCTTCGTCTCAGTGGTTAAACTCCCTGTCACCTAGCCAGATATTATCGCTTATATCTTAGACCTTACTTATTATAGTTAATTATTAATTCTCCCATGAGGAAATCTCTTATTTCCACAAAAGCACCAGCGGAGTGAGCGGAGGTCCAAATGACGTCCATACAACGTCCATACAACGCCCCAGTCAGAACACAGCTGCTTGCGAAAAGACGTTGAAACAACGTTGATAAGACGTCCGGTAGAAGTCAGAGCTTGTTGCAAAAAGAGGGTGCTGATGGGAATACTGAAAATGAATAAGAAATGGCATGGCAGAATATGTCCCCAGAATATGTCCCTTCCCCATCATCTAAAAAATAAATAAAGCAAGATATAATAACTCTTTGAAATAAGCACGTTGATGTTAATACATTTGATTGACTACAAAAAGAAATCGTGTCACGTAACCGTGATCAAGTTTTGGTCCCATGTTTCCATGACACCTGCTGGCTGAAAAAGTAACTGCAGTGTTTACAAACTGTTATAGGCTATCTGATGTCATAGTATATATGGATATAGGCTATGTCAGAACCTGTTCTGATATGTTGATCCTTCCCCATCCATCTATCTACTACTTCCTCTTCGATGTCTCCCTTTTGACTGATACCTGTCCATTCAAACGAAAACTAGATTTCTCAACAGGCCTTAAAATTAAGGCTCTTCAAACCCTGTACACTTTTCGTATGTTGATCTGACCCACTGGCGGTTGGAATGTCCACCCCATTGGACATTGGTTGTCCAGAAACACATGGTTTCTGGACAACCAATATGTTTCACAAATCTCATCAATATAGGTGGTTATAGTGGTATAGTCCTATCAATA
Organism: Protomyctophum parallelum; assembly: GCF_964188405.1. Lineage (NCBI taxonomy): Eukaryota > Metazoa > Chordata > Actinopteri > Myctophiformes > Myctophidae > Protomyctophum > Protomyctophum parallelum. The sequence goes on along the minus strand of NC_139702.1, from coordinate 36,678,803 downwards.
TCAATATTTTATGTATTTTTAGGAGCCAATGAGCCAACATTCAAGAACTTTATCGTTCTTCAGAGAGCCTATACAAACAATGTCCTCACTCCTCAGTACTTGATATCCCGTTGTTTATTGTAATCAGATTGACTTTCTTCATGCATCACGCTAGGAGACTGCTTAATATTCAGCCAGCACTCTCTCAAGTTCATTGTCCACAAATGTTAGCGCAATTAAGGAATGATAATTTCATTTGTTTTGAAGCATTAAATTCTGTCTGTGAGGCAAACCACGATTTCCTTTACCATGCAGACTGCATGCATTCACCCATTCTCATGCATTCATTCATTCATTCATTCATTCATTCTCTATTGATGTCTTTGAAGTGCTTGCCACGGCTGACTGTGGTGGATCTCCTCATCACTGCCTTCACTTCATCTTTAATTCTAATTTATACTTTATCAAAGGGCTTTGTCCCTCTGAAAATAACAGATTTTCAGTTCAACTTTTGTAAATGGAAATCAGATATGTTTAGCAACAGCCATTGAAACACCCAACTGCTTTCACGTCTTATAAGATGATAATGTCATTTCAGATGAACAATCCAAAGGTGAGATAAATTCTGAGAAAATATCTTTGATCATGACCTCAAAAGCAGTGGTGGAAAAATAACTACAGTATCAATACTGCAGTATATAGTACTACTCCATTAACAAGTAAAAGTCCAGAATTTAAAATGTACTACAGTAAAAGTACAAAAGTATTGGTATCAAAATGTATACTTAAAGTACCAAAATTATATTATGTCACTCCCATAATCCTTTGATTATTACAAGCTGGATTACAAACTCACAATGCGTCCCATCACATCGCAATGTAGATTGGCTATTTTCAAATGGCTGAAATTTATTTGGGGCTGAAGTGGTTAATGTATACTTCGTAATAATAATCAAAATCTATAAAGTAACTAGTAACTAGTGTTTAAATAATTGTAGTGGAGTAAAAGTACAATATTTAGATCTGAGATTTATAGTGGAAGTAAAAGTATTGTAAATACACAGGTAAAGTACGAATACTTGAAAATTATACTTAAGTATAAGTATAATTTCTTTACACCACGGCTGCTTGCTCAAAAGCACAATCTGATCACCGTCCTAAACAATGTTTTTTCCACCCCCTGTGAGGCTCAAAGCAGACCAGCAGAGGGAGTACTGCTAGTAGAAGCTAAATATAGCAGCGCTCCTACTTGGGCCTTTGGGGATCCTTCAAAACCCTGAGGGGAAAAGAACACTGTTGGAGTCACTAAGAAGAAGATGAGTTTAGCAAGCAAGTAAACAATGAACCTGGCAAGTTCAAATGTTTGTGTTTGTGTGTGTGTGTGTGTGTGTGTGTGTGTGTGTGTGTGTGTGTGTGTGTGTGTGTGTGTGTGTGTGTGTGTGTGTGTGTGTGTGTGTGTGTGTGTGTGTGTGTGTGTGTGTGTGTGTGTGTGTGTGTGTGTGTGTGCGTGCGTTTTTAGATTACATTTTTAGTATTATTATTATTACCTCCAGCAAGGTGACATTTGGAGGAGCTATCGTGCTCAAAACATTACCCTGCTGCTGGTAATCTAAATGAAAAATACCTCGAGCTGGATCCAGTGTGCTGACTCTGTTCTCTATTCTTAGAAGTTGAGTTTAGGCCAATAGAAATGGCAGTTCATTTTTGCATTAAAAAACAGAGACAACTATGGGAACTACGGTATGTTACTTTAGCCAAGAATATGACGGGATCAGATGTTTTTTGTTTGTTTGTTCAGATTCATAGTGATAAATGAGAGACAAAGGTTCCAACAGCTGCGTTCATACGGCAGATGCAAAAGATACAGATGCAAATTAAGCTACACCAGTGTATGTGTACGTAGCTGTTGTAGCTTTTGCAGCAGCTACAAACGTTGGATGCATCTTTGCATCTTCATGTCGCTGGTTTCCATTGACAATGAATGTATCTAGACTGTATCTTTGAATCTGCCCGTGTGAGCACAGCCACATCATAAGGCTATATATCACTGATGATGATGATCATGGTGAAAATAAACATTAATCCAAAACACTATGAATTAGTTTGTTGAGCACAACGGAAATAATGTAGACGCAGAGATTTTGTAATAGATCTAAATAGGCTACAATAAATAGACAACATTTTTTACATTCCTTTAATTTCAAAGTGAATCACATCACTTCCTCTTCAAAACATGCTATAAGACCTAATATAGCATTCACGATTCATGCATGTTGACACTTGACAAAGTACTAACAAAGGTCTAAGACTGGAGTGGTACAACGTGTGTATAATGCAACCAATTTTATACTGTAGTGTATATACCGGGATTGACGCTGAAACGTGTAAGTGTTCTATCTGCTCTGCAGTATAATGGGCCTTAAAGGTGCATGGTATTCTCTTATAGAGAAGACTCCAACTCGTTTCAATATTATACTGAGCTTTCTTACCGGCTGCATGTGGTCTAGGAGAGTAACATTACAAGAACCCTCCTAGACCATGCACCTGGTAAGAAAGCTCATGTAATATTGAAACAAGTTGGAGTTGTTCTCGCACCCTTTATGTAAACAACTACATTAACACAAGTTGTCAGAAGGCATGCAGCCATGCACACATCCCAGGTTTCCCTAGCAGGGTGGAGCGCTCTAGCCTCGCGTAGCCAGCCTTTGCAATGCATATTGCTCCAGGCAGTTTGAGTCTGGTGTCGCTCAATTGTGGGCGTATTTTCGGCGGGACCAGCAGTAGTGGAGGACCAACTGGTTGACATCAGCTGGAGAAGGGGATAGCAATGTCTCTCCTATCCTTTTCACAGCAATATTTGAGATCATCCTAATTGGTGGAAGACAGATGCAGGTCGATTTTGAAGGTGCGGTTTACCAATGGAAATACATAAATTGGCCTCGCTCTGCGCACATTCATATTATGAAAGGCATATCGGCCCGTGTTGAACGCACTCGGCCCGTGTTGAACGCACACACATTTGGCATACCGCGTCCCTGAATATTTTAGCATTGTGGGAGTGTCCATATGTTAATTATTCTCGCTTTGCGCAATTTGCTATTAAGCCCCTTGACCTAAAGACACTCAGCGCATAACGATTAGACGTGGGTCTGACCACCTCATAAACGCAAAAAGCACTGTTTGATTTGACACTTGAGCGGCTCTGGGAAGCTGGTAGAGTGTTGCCATGTCTGTTTATTATAAGCGGCTTATTTTTCTGTAAAGTTGCTTTCTGTGTGATTGCTTTTCTTGTTTCTAAAGTGGTTATTTGGGCTTTTCTCCTAATGTTGTTTAAACCAGTGCAAAACAAGCACATTCCCATGTCAAGGATCCCCAGATGAATGCATTTGCCCAACTAAGGACAGCTAATCCAAAAATTAAATAAAAAGATTACTTTTGAAAATAGCAGATCTATACCAGCTCACAATGCATCACATTCATTCATTAAAACTATGAACTCTGACTGCAGGGGGATATATAATGATCATTATAACAATGTGCAAGAACATATTTAAAAAGAAGGAAGAAATTTATATTTGTGGACAATCAAAATATGTTTTTTTATTTTAATGTGGTGTCATTCAAATTAATCTGGATATGGCAGACTCACTATTTAGAAAATAAAAACATGGCACTTCATTTAAAATAGGTTACAGACCCCTGTTATATGCGCTTATTTTTATAGACCCATTTACTTGTTTCTATGAGACATGGCCGTTTTGCGTCTATTTAAAAAAAATGTTGAGATTAGAAACGGCCATAATTCTTTCATTTCTCAACCTTAAAAATAAATAAAAACATCTCCATAATCCGTGGGAAATGTGCTTTCATATGCTGTATCACACCCGATTCAAGTCTTCTTCAATAAAATGCTACGAGCGAACTCAGCGAAGACCATACCATCGGGGCCACAGCATTACAGCACGCATTCAACTCATTCCTTGACTTGAATGAAATAAAATATAATAAACGTTATTTTACTGGTGTTTTTCAATAGAAACAAATAAAGAGCGTGTGTAGGCTACTGCAAGTGCAACAGTGCATATACATGCATGCACTAGGCTATATTTCTTCCGTGTCGGGATGGTGATTGAGCTCTTCAAGTTCACAGCCCGTTTGGTCTTTCATAAAAAAACGTTGATATTAGCCTATAAACACTCATGGTTCTCTCATTTCTCAACCGTTTTATTAAATGTAAAAATCTCCATATTCCTTAGGAATCTTGCTTTCATTCGCTGTATGGTACATGGTTCTATCGTTATCGAATTAATTAATTACGCATGGATTGGCAATTTGCCAATATGCTGCTATCTACTCGCAATTCCATTCCGATCTGAAAGGTGGGTCTGTTCTTTTGAGGCATAAAGGTGACAGCATGCAGTGCAATAGGAATAATTAACCCAAATGTGACAAAGGCATGTCATGTCTTCTATGGTGCCAGCCTGAAGAAATGTCATACCACGACCCCCAAAGTGCGCATTCCGTATGTGACATCAGCTGACTGGTAAAGAGAATAGTACGGACATGTTGATTGGGTACGTCTCAAACACGCCTTAAACACACCCATGACTAATTCAAGGCCGTTTTGCGCACTCCGCGGGGTGTCAAAAGCGCTTCTTAACATGCCCAAAATTGCAATATGACATACTACACGCCCCCAGATCATAATACTGTAATTAGATTAGTAATATAGAAGTAAGTAACATAGAAGTCCTTAATCGACCCCATGGTCTGCAGAGTCATATCCCAATAAGGTCAGTGACCCCTACGGGGATGATGTAATCACCCTCCTTAAGACAGCAGCATTCACTGCCAGACTCTTAAAAAGACTTGAGGAGCTGCAAGCATGGGATCAGATGAGAATGTAACCAGCCAAGTCCCTCAGCCTCTCAATGTGGATAGGAGCCAGGAATGACAATATCTCTTTCTCAAGTGATGGTCCCGCTTCCGCTTGTGGTTGACCAACGTGTGCTGCCAGCTGGATTGTATGTGCATATGACCACAAAAAGCCCTTGACAGGCACAAGGCAACATGGATATACCTGCAGTCTCCTTTTTGTTGTGCAGAGAATGAAATACCTTGGTGATCGAATTCCAATTGAAAAGGTTAATTCCTGCATGAACTTATCATTGATTTATTGAAAAAGTATTATACAGTATACCAGTAAGACGCCTGATGGTGAGAAGCGTGCACGCATCCGCCTGGGCGACAGCAGACTGCTGGGCGAGCGCTGGCGCTTTGGAATGGGGATCAGATCAACATATGGAATTAATTCTGTACTGGCCATATATGGAGTGTGTCTTGAGTGTACAGGGTTTGATGACTTCAGATCAACATATGGAATGTCAGAACCGGTCAGCTTCATATATGGAGATCTAAGGGTGGCAGCAGGGGTAGTGTCTTGAGTGTACAGGGTTTGATGAGGGCCAGGAAGGGCCTTAATTTTCGGGGAGAAATTTTGAGAACTCTAGTTTTCGCCAGCTGCCGGGCGCGGCTGCACTAATAAATGTGGGGCAGGCCCGTCTAGAGTTTAAATGGACAGGTATCAGTCAAAAGGGAGACATCGAAGAGGATCAACATACAGTATACAGTAGAATGTCAGAACAGGTCAGTTCCATATATGGAGATCTAAGCGTTTGAGGTTTGAGGTGAGATGTAGAGTCGCTGGCCAATACTGATGACTTCAGGGATCTCCATATATGGGCTTAATATTGATGACATCACGTGATGTCACGAGGCATGACCATATATGGGGCGTGACTGACACAATTTGCACAATTTCATAGTCACAACAAAATAAATTAAATACATGATCAGAATTAATCACGTAAATATTTACAACAAATATACACCTTGAACCAAGTGTAATAATTAGGTGTTTTGCAGGAATATTAGATTGTGCATGCTTTTGTATAAACATCTAGGTCTAGAGACACGATATTGACTTGTGTGTATATCTTACTCTTGATCCTCCATCTGTGCTTGTTAACAGACTCATATGTTGTTGTTATCTACAAGCTCATGCACAGCGGGTCAGGGATGCGATAGGCTGAGCTTGTAGATCTGTTGCTTGCGTGCGTGCGTAGTGTGTACGGGGTGTTCGTCTTTGGTTGTGTGGGCTGTGCTCAGTGGATAACAGCAGATCATGTACATTAGAAACCACCTCAGATAACGCACTGTTGTTGTAAAAACAACAACAGTGCCGCAAAACAACCCTCATTCAAGTCCATCCGACTGTCAGATGTCCATGCAGATCACAGAACAAATTAGCATTTCCAAAACTCAAATTAAAGATTCAGCAGGCCGGTCAAAGAAAAGAGCCTGCATTAATGATTAAATATGTGCTAGCCTAATTTGGAGCTCAATCCATAATGAATGAATTTACACTGTTTAGTCATTGCAGCCAAAGAGTGAGTCGGGATTGGAGACTTTTTTAGACATCAGAGGAGGCTTAATGATGAACATAAATTATTCTGCTTCAGATGGCCCGACTTTAGCATCTGTCCACCATTATCACTTTGGAGTCCCAGTGAATATGACAACGAGGCTGGGCTGGATCTCACTAGGGCTAGTTACAGCAATACATGTCACACATCAGAAACTGGAGTATAGGACTGCAACTGTTGATTATCTTCTCAGTGATTACTCTTCTATCTTCTATCTATTACTTATTTTTTCTCGATTAATCCAATAATCTTGAAGCACAATGTATCTTTTTATCAACGAATCCACACACTAAATTTTGATTTGTCTAATTAACCATTTAAGTCCTATTTTATATACAGTACATCATTGTACAATAGCATCGCCTCACGGAGCATTGTTTGCTTGTATATATCGGCTATTTTTGGAAAACTATTTAGTAAATAATCGATTAAATTTCATGATCAATTAAATTGATTATGTTGATTAATTGCTGTACCCCTCAAATAGACATGGACTGGATTTATCTAGTCCATCTACATTGTGTAGATATTAGTCTATAATGTGGATGATTTATTTCCAAGGGGCGGTTACAAACAAATTCCAACGTCACAGCAAAAAGGTTTCACTTTAAATAGTGGGCTCTGATTGATCACCCACAACTCTGGGGTGAGCAAAATGTAATTCAGATTGAGGAGTGCCAGACCATTGTCCCCAGGGATTATTCTTTTCTTTTCCTGTGGCAGATTCGTCTGGGTTTATACAGGCTACTTGTGGTTAAGTCGGGGGTTAGATTCCCCCGGCCGCCGGCCGGATCATACCAAAGACTATTAAAATGGGACCCCATTGGCCATACCTCCCTGCTTCAAGGGCCAAGGGTTGTCGGTTTGTTGGGGGGACGGACGACCAGTGTCGTGTCCCAAAGGGGTGTACATTAAGCCGCCTCACACTACAGAAACACGAGAGAGTCTCCTGCCCCATGGGACACATGGCTCGGCATGGTTACTTTAATACTTTAGCGTGAAGTTTTTTGGACATTGAGTCTAATTTGTCTGCCTATGCGTGTGTGCACAGACAGACTTCACACATGCGTTGAAAGGGGACCCAGATGAGAGAGAGAGTAGGCTTATACACACTGGAGTGCTGAAGTGAAGTGAGGGGTGATGTCAAAGACATGAAACCACTGAAGTCCTCAAGCTACCGTCAAATCCCCACAGACTGACAGCTTTCAATTACAGCGCTATGACGAAGTGAGAAACTGTGTGTGTGTGTGTGTGTGTGTGTGTGTGTGTGTGTGTGTGTGTGTGTGTGTGTGTGTGTGTGTGTGTGTGTGTGTGACGTGTGTGTGTGTGTGTGTGTGTGTGTAGCACCTGCAGGCTTCACTGAGATTTCAGCACACGAGCAATTGTTCTTCTGCTACACTAAGCAGAGCAGCTAAGCAGAGCAGGTGTGTCCTGGTGTTGAACTATGGGAACCGCCGACAGGAAGTCTTCCATGTAAGAACATAACCTTACTTCCTTTCCTTCCTTAGGAGAGGCAGAGATCCAACGAGATTGATTTACTGTACATTTCATGTGCCTCTGACGTGCGTGCGTGCGTGTGTGTGCGTGCATGTGCGTGTCAGTATTAAGTGGGAAGTCTCTCCTTTCACATGATTGAGTAAAAGGAAACAATGGATATGACTGATGAACTGAGGATTAGTCAGAACTGTTGGTCAGGTCAGGGTAATTCAACGGGAAGTGTTTAACACAATGCTTGACAAAGTTCAGCAGGCTCAGTTCAAATCACTGCATACAAGAGGCGTCGTCGGACATCCATGTCATCCTTGTGGGGATTGCATTTGAGGATTTCCTTAGCCACTTTTAGCCAGGCATGCCTATTTGGCATGTCATCATATGGGCCGGTGGTTCTCAAACCTTTTAAGAAGCGCTTAAAAAGTGGTTTTGTAACTCCGAGTGTACAAATGGAAACAAATGGACCTGTAATTTAGTGCCCTAGAAGCAAACACCGCAGCCACTTCCACCACCGATGGTTGTGTGCTCAGTCTGCTCACACTGAAATGGCTTTTACAGGTTATTTTTGTCATTCAGTAAGAGTGAATTGAATCGCCACTTGCGGTTCCTTGCTCACAGAATCAAAGATATGATCGGGACCAAGGTTATAATGTTGTCCATTTGACAACATTATAACCCAAGGTTATAATGTTGTCCATTTGACAACATTATAACCCAAGGTTATAATGTTGTCCATTTGACAACATTACAAACCAAGGTTATAATGTTGTCAACAGAGTTCAGATTGCTACATAAAACAATTAAAAACAGAATGGAAGAGTGGGTGTTTTACAAAAGTCGGCCTCCTGGTGGTGCTATATAAAAGGCAGATGTGAAAAATGCAGGTCAAAGGTTTGTCCTTGGCCTCTAGGGAGTACATGTGCATGCAACGTTTCATGCAGCTCGGTGCAGTTATAGGTAAAAATGGTGAAAAGCTGCCTCATGGTGGCGCTATAACAGACAATTCTGGAAAAGAGTGTGTGTGCAAAGTTTGGCACCAACCGGGTTAACGGTGCCGGAGATTAGCTGTTAACAGACGGATGGACACACGCACACACACATGGACGAACGAACGAACGGACGAACGAACGGACGGACGGACAGACGTAGTGCAAAACATACTCTCCCCATGCCTTCTGCTGGTGGAGTCAATAAAGTCAAGTTGGTTTATGTTTCCAGGTTGAAGGACTTTTTCTTTTTGAGGTGAGTATAAACACTGAAGAGGTCTCATAAGGTGCATGGCAGCAAGGAAATGAATACTAACTTTATTATCTGACCAATGTTTCGGCAGTATAGTCTTTTATAGTCTTGGTCTTCCATAATGCAAACTGTCGTTCTCCTTTATCAAGGACAAAGAAGATTTAAAATGCATTTAGCACATGGTCTCTGGAGGATGTCGCACCAACATGTCACTGCTTGTAGTTGTGAGTAGTGAGTGACAAATACACCCCTTTGAATTTGAATAATTTACTTTCCTACTAGGCTGAGGAATATATCTCACCCTTTTCACATTGGCCTGTTATAGCGCCACCAACAGGTGGATTTTTGCAAAACACATTTTTGGAACAAAATGCCTCAAATCATCCAATTGCCATCCAAGGCATAAGAAGAAATGGCACCCTTTTCACATTGGCCTATTATAGCGCCACCAGGAGGCCACAACCTGAGGTGGAGATGTGCCGAGCGGCACTTTTTCTAGTTTCACTTGAAATGACAGCAGTGCAACTTTAGCATAGGATGGTAGAGGTTCCCCAACTTTTAGGCTCAAGACCCAAAAGAGAAATTACTGTAGATGTTTGACCAGGACGTTTGGAGACCTGTGCCCCGAGGGGCACTTTATCTAGTATTCTAGTTTTACTGTGGGAAACTATTTCTTTAATATAGTGGTTCTCAAACTTTTTCATGTCAAGGACCCCCAAATTAATTATATATATTTGAAAATATTTTGTGTAAGGGACCCCCCCATTACAAACTTTTGAAACTAGCAGCTCTACAAGGATATTTTTAAATAGCCAATGTATATGGTATAGGTTAAAGCGATTTTGATCCTTTTTAACACATCTTTGCTGGGGACTGCCTGGCACCCCCCTCAAAGGCCCATGGGGGTCCCCCGAACCCTACTTTGAGAACCACTGCTGTAACAGAGATTGGTTCAGTCAATTCAATCCAAATATGGACTCGAGCTTTATTGGCATGAGAAAATTTACGGAATTTACATCGCCAAAGCAAGTGTCAAAATACAATAAAAATACAGTTAGGTTTACAGGTAGACTACTAAAAAGTGTTAGCCTACTTAGTTACCGACTATTTAAATAGTAGCTATACCTATACAAAAAAAACCTTCAGATTTAAGATGTGTAGATGTGTAGCAGCTCGATCTGTTTACACATGTGCAGTAGGTCTACTGTTTCCACAAGGTGGCAATAGAACAGCACGGTTACGTTCCATCCCAGCAAGTGAGTCATCTATCCAGGGAGAGACGCTGAAGGCTCTCCGTCAGACACGCAGGCACACAGGCGCAGATAGAAATAGCCAATTCTGCTTTTTAATGACCCCAATCTCTGGACTATAGCCCAATTGCTAACCTTTACAAAATGAACAGTATGCTATGGCCACATGAGAATCTAAATGGCATGGCTGAATAGATAGTGGGGGATTATGGAAGCAAGCGTCTTGTAATAGGGGAGAGAGTGGGGAGGTCTATTATGCGGTCACAGTCAAAACCGGGTCAGTGGTCTAGGCTGCCTTGCTTACAAAAAAAAAAAAAAAAAAAAAAAAAAAAAAGGTTTACTTCAATCAATCTTTGCCATAGGGAAATCAGTGTTCAGACTTCAGTGTGGTGTGTAGAGTGTGAGACTGTGGACAGTGTGATTCAGTAGAGTTATGATTCAGTGTTAGGAGGAGACGTGTTGTCTGAAGGAATCTGAGGAGCACACTACTGAGAGGAATGGATGGAGGGAGGGAGGGATGGATGGATGGATGGATGGAGGGAGGGAGGGAGGGATGGATGGATGGATGGATGGATGGATGGATGGATGGATGGATGGATGGATGGATGGATGGATGGAGGGAGCAGCTTAGGGAGGCTACATTTGTATAAATTGTGGGTAGCATGAGCTTATGTAGGCTATATACATTTGATAGACATTGTGGGTAGCATCAGGTAGGCTATACATTTGATAGATACATTGTGGGTAGCAGCTTATGTAGGCTATACATTTGATAGATACATTGTGGGTAGCAGCAGGTAGGCTATATACATTTGATAGATACATTGTGGGTAGCAGCAGGTAGACTATATTAATTTGATAGATACATTGTGGGTAGCAGCAGGTAGACTATATTCATTTGATAGATAAATTGTGGGTAGCAGCTTATAGGCTATACATTTGATAGTTGGCCTCGTGATGCAGCACATTGTGAGTTCGTGGATCTGCTATTTTCAAAAGATTTTCACACATTTGCAATGGGACATTCTCAAGTAAAATTTGAATTACAGACTTGTTTCTACATTGCAGTATTGAAAGTCAAATATTTGAGTATTTCTTGGTGAAAAAATAAAATAATAAAAAAGACAACAAGCTTGGTTTCCAGCCGAGACCAACGTTGTTATGCTGGCCGTGCAGCAGGCCCAGCTGTTGAGCTGTTGTTTTGTAAGATAGATGTAGACACACAAGGGCTGCAAAACTTTTGTTGCTGAGGCAGTTTATTTCTCTCTCTCTCTCTCTCTCTCTCTCTCCAAATATCCTCCTCTCTGCTTTTATTGCTTGCAGAAATAGTGTCCCAGAACGAGGGCCTGTAGGCCTGTGAATCCAGGACATGGAACGAACGGCGTTAATGCATTATTCTGCAATAATGGAACTGAAAGAGGATAGTGTTCTTGAGTGTAGAGATAAGGGTTGACGGTTCTGCCTCGGACTCTTCCTCTCTCTATCACGTGTACACACACACACACACACACACACACACACACACACACACACACACACACCCTCACACACACACACACACACACACACACACACACACACACACACACACACACACACACACACACACACACCCTCACACACACACACACACACACACACACACACACACACACACACACACACACACACACACACACACACACACACACACACACACACACACACACACACACAGCTTCTAGCCAAACATTGATTCTGCCACTTTGGTCTAATCGCGTCAGCCTGTCCTTTATTGTCCGTTATTTCAGCATCTCACACTGAGACCATCGGCCAGTTTTGCTCTCTGCTTCTCTTTTGACATTCTCAAAGCGTGTAGCTGCACAATGGCAAATAATTTGTAAAAGATGGAATTCATAAAATCGCAAAATACAACTCTCTCTCTCTGTGTGTGTGCGTGCGTGCATGCCCTGCGTGTGTGTGTGTGTGTGTGTGTGTGTGTGTGTGTGTGTGTGTGTGTGTGTGTGTGTGTGTGTGTGTGTGTACGTGGTGTGTGGGGGCGGTGCTCATCGATGCGACAGCCAGGTGAAACGTGTGTGTGTGGTCCAAACTTGACAGGGGGGTGCTAATCCTGGTTCTCATGCTAATCTGAGTATTGAGCTGCTGTATGGGGGGCCACACTGACACCTGATGGTGTGGAGGTCATGGATCTGTGTGTGTGTGTGTGTGTGTGTGTGTGTGTGTGTGTGTGTGTGTGTGTGTGTGTGTGTGTGTGTGTGTGTGTGTGTGTGCCCTCAGTGCCCTTTTCAAAATGTCACAGAAGAGGCAACTCCTGAGCAGGGGGCACATAATGTGGGTACACAGATTTGTGTGCGTGCGTGCGTGCGCGTTGAGTGCCTGCGTGCTTGCGTGCATGCACTGTGTTGAGTGCGTGTGTGCATGTATGGATGTCATTTGAACTCATTTGTATTTTACAGTGCACATGTTTGTGTGCGTACACTACAGTACACTTTCATCTCTCTCATATCCCAGTCTCTCTTATGCTAGTGAAACATTCATGGTCTCTGTCTGCAGCATATATAGTGCAGTGCATTGCACTGCATTGCATTGGCAGTGCAGTGTACAACACACACACACACCCACCCACACACACACACACACACACACACACACACACACACACCCTCACACACACACACACACACACACACACACACACACACACACACACACATGCTCTTTTAGTCTTCAAAACAACATCCCCTGAAGACACAATGAAGTCAGTTCACCATAAAGACAAGAGTGCTTCATACATATTTGGCCAGGACTGTCCGGGTTTCAAGCAGCGGAGGTGTCCCGAGTCCCAACAAATATCGCAGAAACGACATACGAGTTTTCAACCCTGTAAACATACTGTAGGTGGTAATAGCCTGGATCAATTTTCATTTGTGTGTTACCTTGTGAACACAAAAGACCAGACCACAAAAGAGAGCTGTTCTATCAAAAGCAATCAGAAACATGCATACAATAAAATAACTTTCAGAAAGCAGCTTCGATTGATACAGGTCACTGCAAACAAAAATAATGTATATATTTCAAATATTACGACATAATTCTTGTATCGTTGTTTTTTCAGCAGTGCACGTACCATATCAACCATAATTTATTCATGGTGTGGCTCAGAGAAGGCGAAACAAACCTTAAGGCAAAAGGAGTTTTTGAGATATTAATTCTCTTCTCCATTACGCGCTTCTGTTTTGTCTCTGGCTGATGGTGGTTGACGTGGTTTCTAAATCCTACAGTGTTGCTTTGTGCCGGTAGCCCTGAGGCTAATCAAGGCCACAAACACTCTGTTCACTCTGGCGCTTTTGCTCTCAGTCTAATATGGGGTTAGACTGTTATTCCTTCGTGATTCTAATGTCCATTTTATGATAATACTGTTCATATACTATCATTTGAATTACTGTACATATATTATAGTATAAAGTATGGAGGGCCGGGTAATCTTTTTCCTGTAATATATACCTGGTGTCTGGTTAGGTACTGCTTTCAGTCCCAGGCCAGGGTGTTGCTACAGTATACCTGCTGACCCTTTTTGTATATCTCTATCATTATGAGTAGTATTTTGTTTGCTAATCTTACTGTAGCTGTATCTCTGTAGAGTGTGTAGACTATCTGTCCTGCATGTGTTTACTGCTGTACTGCTATTGACAACTGAATTTACAGATTGTCTTACTGTTGCCTGTAGGCCTACTCAAAATGCGGATGCCAGATTGAAGGTGGTTAATCAACAACTTATCCATCTTATTTTATCCTTTCTCTCACCAAGTGAGTGAATCACCACCAGGAGCAGCAACATAAATGGAAGTGAGGACGCTGGCGTCGACTGTTCGCCGCTTCACCTCCCAATGTATGAATGAATGAACCATTGTAAGCGCTTTGAGTAGGCACGTAGTGCATAGAAAAGCGCCATAAAAATGCAATTCATTATTATTAAATGCTGTGACTCACACCTGCTTTCTTAATATGAAACCTTAATTCTAAGAAAAACTAAATTACGCAATGATCATCATAACTCAGTATCTCAAATGGGGCAGACGATTCCGTCTAAATCCTCTAAACTGGCCTTGTAACACAATACAACATTTTGAGCTTCACTTTTAATGGTGTCTTGAAACCATTTTACGTTGTGGAACACTTTGAACCATCAACCCCTTTTTACCATCAAGACCATCCGATTAAAACACAGATCACCTCCACAACTCTTGGCCTACTATAGTAGTAGTTCAGTCGGACAACTCTTAGAATGAATTCAGAATATATATTTATTGAGCATAATTGAGCATAGATATATGAAGCATATATTGGCGTCAGGGCTCTGTCCCCATTCATTCCCCTGTAACTTTAAAAATGTAGTTAAGTTATAAATAGAATTACAGGGAATGAATTAAGACCCCATGCAGGAGGATCTATAGAAACAGAGCCTACAGGTGGATGCTGGGCAGGCGGCGGGATTTGCAAAAACTTCATGAGCAGCAGCTAGGTTAGCAGCAAGCGAGGCAGGGAGGAAGCAGCAGCGACGCACGTCCGCACAGCAGGACGGAAGCCAGGAATGAGCAGGTAGGCAGAGAAGTTTAAATAGCCACTCTGATCATGCAAAGAGTCACCTGATCGGGTAGGCGTGCTCTTGTCCGCCTGAACTAGCTACGCCGGCTGCGCATCATTAATTCAATATTCAACAAAGGCACAGCAGAGTATGAATTAATTTTCCAACAGTAGGCCTGAACATCTTTTTATTTATTTAATGAAATTATCATGTGAAGGGTTTATGGTCTATAGCTTTCGAACAGTCAGCACACCAGTCGCCAACTGGCGGAAGCGAATGTGGAGTCATTCCTATACTTCCTATAGTCATTCCTATACTTTTCAAAAAACAACGCCTCACTCCGAGTGTATTATTATCCCACTTATATCATGCCCATTTGCCAAACAGTGAAATTAATAAATGTTCCTTCATATTCTGCTGCATTTTGTGTTGAAAATTAAAACTTTAGCTGGCACTATCCACAGCAAAATAATCTTTGTAATGGCCATTCCAGTTCCACATCTGATTAAAAGTCTGTAAACAGTGGGGGCATTTTTAATGCAATTAATTCACCCAAACTTATATATTTTCTGAACTGTGTGTGTCAATAATGAGTGAAATTCACACAGAACGTGAATATTTTATGGTGACAATTTCTTTGAATGAGGTTGATTTTTCACTATATAAAGGCATGAACCTATATGAATGAGGTATCAATTCGGCCTATATGAATAGTTTTGATGCAAAATACTTAGATCCCTGATGTCTTAGTAAATGCGACCTGCTGTCGCATTTAAGCCCATATATGGAGATAGCTGATGTCATCAACATTGGCCAGCAACTCTACATCTGACCTCAAACCTCAAACCCTTAGATCTCCATATATGGATATATGCCAGAACGTGTTCCTAACATTCCCGACATATGGAATCAATTATGTACTGGTCATATATGGAGCGTGTCTTGCGTGTACAGGGTTTGATGAGGTCAGATCAACATATGGAATGTCAGAACAGGAAGGACGGGTGAGGAAGGACCTGTTCTGACAGAACAGCTCAGGTCCATATATGGAGATCTAAGGGTTTGAGGTCAGATGTAGAGTTGCTGGCTCCATATATGCAGATCTAGGTGATGATCCAGTCTTCTCCATGTATGGTTATCCAGGGTTAGATGAGGTCAGTGTCGTGATCTTCATATGGAGATGGACATATGGTGGGGTGGCGTGTCACGACTCACGAGGCGTGATGTCATGAGATGTGACCATATATGGAGGGGTGATGTCAAGACTCAAGAGGCTTGACCATTATGTGAACTTGATATATCTGCTGCATGCTTTTAGCTTCTGTGGCCCTAATACATGGAACATGAGTTTTAAAACCTTGGTGAGGATACAGAAGATCCCCACAATATGTAACTGTAACTTTAGATTGTTTTGAAATGTGTTTTAGCTTTTAATTGTAAACCTTATGTAATCCACACGTATACCTTTTGTTTTCCTGTTCCTCGCTTTTTCCTTTGATCTTGTGATGTTTGTGTGTGATATTGTCTTACTCAATGGCACTGAAAATGAGTTAGATTACTCAGTGTAACTTTGAGAATAAATAAAACTTGAATGAATATGGAGTATAATAATGGTGATTAATTAACTAACTGGCAGCCGGGAGATGCAGATGTTCATAGTAAATGCGACCTGTGGTGGCAAATAAATTACAGTTAAATAATAAGAACAGCTTTGCCTGCTCCAGTTCCTTCCAGTACATTTAGATACATTCTCCATGGATAGATTCAGCAAGCAACTGTATCCATGAAATCTGTGTTGCCATGGTTTGGTCATGTTTCTAGGAGCCGTGGTTACAACAAACCATGCCATTTATAATCCTTATCGCACATCTACAGTCACCTGATACTTCACCATCTGCGTTCACATCAATTACAGTATCCAAATGCACTTACTCTAAATGCAAACGTGTCACTGAACAAACGCAAGTTTTAAGGTTTTTATTGAAAAAGAGTTAAGGGTTATTTCGAGGCATCTATCTAGAGATGCAAAATGGATAAAACAGCTCACACTACTAGAGCATATATAGGCTATATTAGAGTATATATGAATAGAGACGGCGCCGGATTTCTCCTCCCATCCACTTGCATTAAGTTGCTCAAAAGCGCATGAGGCGATTTCACTCCTCCTTCCGGGTAGGAACAGAGTGCCGTCTTTATTCATATATACTCTAAGGGCTATATACACACGCCATTTTGGAAAGAACTTGGGCCCCTTCCCTACCTCCTTCACAGGTGTTACCACTGATACTAATGAAGGCTCTGTTCTATTCTGGTCAGGGTGCTGCTATTGTGCATGTTGGCTCACTGGAAACACTACTACACGCCTACACCAGTGGGTCTCAAAGTGTCCTTGAGTTGGTTCCAAATGGCACCGTACGGGTCTGTAACTCTGAGAGTGTACAAATGAAACGGGTCCATTTGGTTCCATGTGTACACATGTGCATAGCATAGCAGTGGGCATGGTTTTCTGGACCCAATGAAAACTCTCCAAATCATTTTCCCATAGAGATTTACAAAAATATTTATATCAATTATGTAATGTTCATGCATTTGACAGTTTAACCTTTCATCCATAAGGGGGCGCTTGGCATGTCAGAATACTAGTAACACCACTGAAGGAAAGGTCCCGGATGTCAGTTGTATTATGTGTTGTCAGCGAAGCATGTAGATGGATTTCAAGCTTGCATTGATTCATGTGTTCATACTAAGAGAATTCAATAAACCAGTCTTTGGAGTTAAAGCAGTGCTTTGTGGATCAATTCCAAAACTTTACACTGGCGACGAGGATTTAAAAAAAAAAACAATAATAAGAAGAATAAAGACGGAGAAAACAACAAAAAGACGACAAAACCATGGCTGCTGCATTGCCGTCTTTCCCTGCTTTTGATGTCAATGATGATCAGAACTCTTCTGTCCGGTGGAAGAAGTGGTTACAACGGTTTGAAAACTTCATCATTGCTTTGGATGTAAAAGATGATACGAGGAAACGTGCTATGCTTTTGCACTATGCTGGAGAAGGTGTACAAGACATTTTTGACACACTCACGGACACTGGAGAAGCAAAAGATTACACACGTGCTAAAGACAAACTGAGTGAGTATTTTTCCCCTAAAATCAACGTCACCTATGAGACCTACAAATTCAGACAAGCTAAACAACTAGTGGGAGAATCACTCGACTCTTACCACACAAGGCTGAGGCAACTGGCAGCCACATGTGACTTCCATGATGTTGAAAGGGAGATCAAAACTATGATTATTCAAACATGCACATGCAACAAACTACGACGCCAGGCACTACAAAAACCAGAGATGACCCTGTCTGAGCTACTGTTATTAGGGAGAACCATGTTGCTTGCTGAGTTTCAAGCATCTGGAATGGAACAGTCACAACACAGTGCAATCCAACATACAAGGGAAGATGTTATGGCTGTGGAAATGGAAAGGGGGGCTGTAAAGAAGAGATGCTACAATTGCTCTGGTAATTTTCCCCATCGGGATGGTATGCTGTGCCCAGCACGAGAGAAAATGTGTAATGCATGTGGAAAGCAAGGACATTTTGCAAAATGTTGTCGCTCTAAACAGCCACAGGGAGGCACCAGAGGTCGACATGAAGTGCGTTATGTTCACACCAGTGGAGATGGTGGTATGATGTCCCAAGCAACAGGCACACAAGACACTGTGCCTTCTGAGGAGTATCTTTACACTGTGTCCCGCCCAAAAGCTAATCTCCCACATGCAAACATAAAGGTAAGGGACTGCAACATTCAAGTCATGCTTGATACAGGCGCATCTGTAAACATAATTGATGAAACTACATACCAGAAATTTGGGTGTAAGCCCACACTCACGAAATCCACAGTTCCCATTTTTCCTTATGGTTCACGCACACCACTACCTGCTATAGGGAAATTCAACTCACTAGTGGAATCCAAGCTACGTTTCACGAATGCAACTTTCTATGTACTACAAGGAAGCAATGGTAGTTTACTTGGATATGACACTGCCACTCAACTGGGACTAATTACAGTTGCCAACACACTTCATGCATCCCCACAACTGCCAAAGCAGCCCACAATCACCTCAAACCAGACAGAAGTGACTACAGTGGATGGCCTCCTCACTGAATATGCTGACCTGTTTCATGGAGTGGGCAAATTGAAGGACTTTCGGGTCAAATTGCACATAAACCCAAATGTCCCTCCAGGCGCACAACCTCATCGGAGGGTACCGTTTCATGTGAGGAGGAGAATTGAAGCTGAATTACAACGCCTAGAAGAGCTTGATATCATTGAAAGGGTGGATGGCCCCACCCCATGGGTCTCTCCAATTGTTCCTGTTCCGAAGCCAAAAGACCCAGAAGCAGTGCGTATCTGTGTTGACATGAGATTACCAAACCGGGCCATCGAAAGAGAAAGACATCTCACACCTACAGTGGATGATGTGATACAGTCACTCAATGGAGCCAAGTTCTTCTCAAAGCTGGATTTAAATTGTGGATATCATCAGCTAGAATTAGAGCCATCCTCCCGTTACATCACAACGTTTTCCACTCATGTCGGACTGCGACGCTATAAGAGACTGAGTTTTGGAGTCTCCTCAGCTGCAGAGGTGTTCCAAAATGCCATTCAACAAACGCTGGATGGCATCCCAGGAGTTATCAACCTAAGCGATGATATCTTGGTGTTCGGCAAAACTAAGGCTGCCCATGATCACGCTCTGAGAGCGACATTTGAGCGATTAAAGGAGAAGAACCTGACTCTCAACAAGGCCAAGTGCTCCTATGCACAAACTACTTTGGATTTCTTCGGATACACATTCTCAGATGGTGGATTCTCCCCGGATCCTAAGAAGGTTCAGGCACTACACAACGCTCCTGCCCCAAATAATGCCAGTGAAGTTCGCAGTTTGATTGGCATGGCCAATTACAGTGCCCGTTTCATTAAGGATTTTGCCACCATAACTCAACCACTGAGGGAACTCACAAAAAAGAACGCTCGTTGGAGCTGGACAGAGGATCACCAGAGGTCTCTGGATAAGATGAAACAAAGTTTGACGACTGATGCTGTGATGACCTATTTTGACCCTCATAAACTGACTGAACTGGTAGTTGATGCAAGTCCGGTGGGCCTTGGAGCTGTTTTGGCACAAAGAAATGGCACAAATGAGCCGGCTAGGGTGCTAAGCTATGCAAGTAGGGCACTGTCACCCATCGAACAGAAATATTCACAAACAGAACGTGAAGCTCTTGCCATTGTGTGGGGCTGCGAACATTTTCACATATACCTGTATGGCGCGCCCTTTACCCTAGTCACTGATCATAAACCATTGGAATGGATTTTCAACAACCCCAAATCCAAGCCACCTGCTCGTATAGAACGCTGGGGTCTACGTTTGCAACCCTATAACTACACAGTATGCTACAAGGCTGGGAAAGACAATCCAGCAGACTACATGTCACGACATCCTGCACAGGTGTCACACATCTCACATGAGGCGTCAGCAGATGAAGAGCAAGCAGAAGAATATGTACACTTCATTACTACAAATGCCGTTCCCAAGGCAATGACACTATCCGAAATCCAAGATGCGACTAAAGCTGACCCCACTCTATGTGAAGTAATTCGACTCATCAAAACAGGCTCATGGTGGTCACTGTCTGACAAGCAGGATTTTCCTGCTGGGGTTGATTTTGCTGCGCTGCTGTCATACAGGAAAATCAAAGATGAACTGACTGTGACTGCTACAGATGACACAATACTAAGGGGCACAAGGATTGTTGTTCCCCATTCTTTACAAGTCAGGGCAATATCACTTGCTCATGAAGGCCACCAAGGAGTCGTCAAAACCAAGAAGCTGATCAGGGAAAAAGTCTGGTTCCCTGGTATTGACAGACAAGTAGAAACGATGATAGCTGGCTGTCTCCCCTGTCAGGCTGTCGTGCCCACTCACACACAAGAACCTCTCCGCATGTCTGAGCTGCCGTCATCACCCTGGGAAAAGGTTGGTGTGGACTTCTGTGGTCCTTTCCCGTCTGGTGATTATCTTTTAGTGGTGATTGATGAATACTCCAGATATCCAGAAGTGGAGATTCTACAGTCCACATCGGCCAGAGCCACGATTCCTAAACTTGACAAAATTTTCTCTACCCTGGGAATTCCAGTTCAAGTTAAAACAGACAATGGTCCTCCGTTCCAGAGTTCTGAATTTGCTGATTTTGCAGGATATTTGGGCTTCAGCCATAGGAAGATAACACCACTGTGGCCTCAGGCCAATGCAGAAGCCGAACGCTTCATGCGCACCCTTGAAAAGACCATACGTGCTGCTCATGTTGAGGGCCGTCCATGGAAACAGACTCTGTATACATTCCTCCGCAACTACCGTGCCACACCTCACTGTTCGACTGGCATGGCTCCTGCCAATGTGCTGTTTGGTAGGCCGCTCAGAATCAAACTACCTGAGTCTCCTCTTCCCATCCACTCTCACATGGATACGCAGCTGCGTCAAGCGGATGCAGTGGCGAAGAACAGGATGAAACTCCATGCTGACAAGATGCATCGTGCTGTTCCGTTGTCTCTGAAAGTGGGCGACATGGTCCTGTGTCGTCAAAAGAAGGATGGAAAACTATGCCCTGCTTACAACCCCCGACCTTACAAGGTCATTGCTATCAAAGGTTCCATGGTGACAGCTAGAAATGACAACCATGTCATCACCCGAAACTCATCCCACTTCAAACGGGTGGTCAAGGATCTCCACACTCAGTATGGATCGCAGACTGTGGATGACGGAGGAGGTGTCATGGACTGGTCTGAAATACAAAACCCAGAGCCCCTAGCCCCAGAGCCCTTAGCCCCTAACACACCTCAGCCACAGTCACCTGTCCGTAGATACCCGGTCAGGATCAACAGAGGGCCCCCGTCACATCTGGCTGATTTTGAATAATGTGGATGGACTCTGGTTCCGATACAATGCATGCCGTGTGTTTTGTGTGTTGACAATAGCTGTTAAAAAAAAAAAAAAAAAAAGAAAAAAGTGTTGAACTGAATATCAGTTAAATGTTGAGTTTGTTGACAGCTGTTTAAAAAAAGAAAAAAAAACTTTAAGGAGAAGAGGGTTGTAATGTTCATGCATTTGACAGTTTAACCTTTCATCCATAAGGGGGCGCTTGGCATGTCAGAATACTAGTAACACCACTGAAGGAAAGGTCCCGGATGTCAGTTGTATTATGTGTTGTCAGCGAAGCATGTAGATGGATTTCAAGCTTGCATTGATTCATGTGTTCATACTAAGAGAATTCAATAAACCAGTCTTTGGAGTTAAAGCAGTGCTTTGTGGATCAATTCCAAAACTTTACAAATTATTCTAAGCCTAGAATCAAGCCATCCAGGATCCTGGTGAATCATGAGTCATGACCATAAAACCTTTGATTCTGTGAGAAAACAAAAGAAAATATTTAATTATATGATATACTATATTTAATAACGTTTCTGCCCGACAGCAACTATATAGTAATTAGTTGTGAAGTATTCATATCAACACGTCTATGATCTGTGTTGGACCAAATCATTGTCATGCCCTTCAGCCCTTGTGAGTTCTGTTTCTCATTCTAGAATGTTGCATTGTGGTTGCATTGTGGTATACTCAGCCAACTGGACTCTGTGGGAACATTAAGGGCTTTGCCTGTGTGTGTGTGTGTGTGTGTGTGACTGCACATGTGTGCATGCGTCACTACGTGTGTGCGTGACGTGCGTGTGTGACGTGCGTGTGTGTCAGTGTATGCATGCATGCATATGAACGTGCCATTGTGTGTGTGTGTGTGTGTGTGTGTGTGTGTGTGTGTGTGTGTGAGAGAGAGAGAGAGTGAGTGAGTGTGTTTATGCAGCTGTGCAGGCTACTGTGTGCGTTTGTGCGTGTGTGCATGAGAGATACAGAGAGACAGAGAGAGAGAGAGTAGAGTAGACTACATATTTGACTCAGGAATTCCCCATATATCAGCTGGCACATGTAACTTTCCCAGCCTCTTCCCTCATCTCCTCTGCTTTAGTTGGGAAGAAAACCCAACCATTTCACGAGTCATGATGACACATGTCTTTTGCTGACTCTTGATCACTGGACTGGTTCTCAAACAATTTCATGCGGACCCCCATCTTAAAAATGTTGTGCCCCCAGAGAAGATTTGTGTTCAATTTGTGTCAAAGATTTTTCTAAAATGTTACTCACAACTCATCATGATGTGACACATTGTGAGATTGCAGAGTTGCTATTTTTTGGAGCATAAAATATAGGGTTAAACTTCGGACCCCACTTAAGGCCCCCTTTTCCACCGGTTGGGAACCGATGCAGTTCAGAACCATTTAGTCCATGAGCCAGACCTCCAAAATTGGAACGTTAATTATGAATTGAGTGGGCAAAACCATACCTATAATAATTGTTTATAGGATCAATATAAAATATCCACAGGAGTAGGTTTTTCATATTTATCACACATTTTGAAATTTTCATAGTGGGCCTATACAGTACATGATGTCAATAGGTAAAAATTGAATTAATAGTTATCACCATGAAACTTCCCCAGTTGATTACTTACACGAAGACAATGCATGATTTATTGTATTACACATTTTCTGAAATGCTACATTTAAATACTGCATGGTATGCAAATTTGGCATTACATAGGAAAATATGTGAAACAATGAAAAAAGCTACTACTGTGAAAGGGTTATCATTGATTACATATATTGACAACTTAATATAGGTATGGTTTTGCACACTCAATTCATAATTAACGTTCCCATTTTGGAGGTCTGGCTCATGGACTAAAAACTGATTCTGAACTGAACCGGTTCAGAAAAGGGCTCTTTGAGCACCATGTCTGCTATTAAGCAGTGCATGTTGTTTAGAGTCTAAACAACATGCACTACTTTTTTCTCCACCAGGTCGAAGGCATGGGAAGAGAGTATGTTTTGCACTCCGTCCGTGTATGTGTTATTGTGTCTGTCCGTCTGTCTGTTAACAGCTAATCTCCGGCACCGTTAACCCGGTCGACGCCAAACTTTGCACACACACTCCCTAGATGCCAACGATGAACCTTTTCCAGAATGGCCTGTTATAGCGCCACCAGGAGGCAGACGTTTGTAAAACATTTTTTTTATATTACTCCTCCATATTTTGTCCAAAGATCCTGCTAATCGTTACACGCTATCTCTATAGGCATGTGCTCAACACAGATCTGTCCGATATTTCATATTCCAGCCTCAAATCATGAACGCAGGGTGCAATGTACGTGAAATCTTTCACAGACGTTCCTACTAGGCTGAGGGATATATCCCACCCTATTTCATATTCCATCCTGATTGGCTGTCTTCAGAAACTAGAAGCGGAGACACAGGCTCCTCCAATTTGGGTCAGATCAAACAGCAATGACAAGGTGATTGCCTCTTTTTTCATATATCCTCGCCACCTACACACTCATACCCACTCCCCCCCCCCCCCCTTTAATAAGCCTCAATTATATTTTATACCTTGCCTTACCACGTTGTTGCGCATTGCATCCACCACGACACGTTGTGAACTTGCTGCTCATCTTTTTCCGACGCACAACGAAGTATAAATCTGTATTAGAGCCTCCAATCCACACTAAGCTCAATGTATGCAGCGGCACAGCCGTCATAAGACACAGCACACGCTCGCTCTCTGTGTGTGTGTGTGTGTGTGTGTGTGTGTGTGTGTCACAGTGTGTGTGTCACAGTGTGTGTGTGTGTGTGTGTGTGGTGGATTGAGTGCGAAGCACATAAAGCGAGAGAGAAAAGGTGGGCGAATTTGTATGCACATGCATTGACTCATCTCTGTGTGTGTGTGTGTGTGTGTGTGTGTGTGTGTGTGTGTGTGTGTGTGTGTGTGTGTGTGTGTGTGTGTGTGTGAGAGAGAGAGAGAGAGAGCATGCACATTTGCGTGTGCATGCTGTCATGCAAGTGCATGTATGTGTCACATGCATGCCAATCTGTATGTACTGTATGTGCATGATTAACCTCAGAATGTGCTGAGTTACGCATTCTGTGCTACGATATAAGCCAGATCAGCGGATCTTGGTCAAAATGTGCGTTATACTTTCAAAAAGGTGTCGGAAAATTACAGGGCCTTAAATGTGCCTTAAAGGGACATGCCAGCTCATTTAATCACGGCGCCCTAAAATGGCGGATATTTATGAAAAGAAACAAGATTTGTCTTTTGGAACCGACAGTCTGCTCCGCCCATCCCTCCTCCTTTGTCAATCCTTCATCCGCTTCTTTCTTTCAAACATATACCCCTTCCCAGTGCACACACACACACACACACACACACACACAATCTTCCTCTCCCCTGATACCTGGGTTTATGGTGTAGGCAGCAGTGATATCTCAGCCCTGGGTATTATTAGTGCCTCTGGAGAGCTCTACCTGCAAATAGTCACACCGCTCGCTGTCAGAAAGGGAATAGGGAAAAACAATAGCGAGCCATGGGAAGCCGAGAGACGGCCGGGGCACCGCACGGTGCAGTGCAGCAATCTGAAAATGACCACTGAGCTACACTTTATTTATTTATTAAAGGGACACTTTTCTTCCAAAACAACCCCATTGCTGATTGATTCGTCCATATGAGATCACACCTCCAAGGTCATTGCACATCAACAAAACATATTTCGGCTTGACACACACTGAGATTGAGTGTACGTTTAACTCTGAGAGTGTAAAAATTGAACAAAATGGACCCATACGTCAGTGAGTCATTTAAGGCAGCTCATGCTGAGTGTTGACAATCAATGGCACTGTTGAGTGGAGGACCTCTATGTCATGTTTAAGTGAAGAAACAGAACCAACTGGTTTACTGGCATTGTCTAAAAACATCCATGAGGCACTGTATACTGATGGGAGGAAATACCCTTTTAACATTTTGTCTTGAACACGAAACAAAGCACAATCAAATCAAAAAACATCATCATTGATGATTTATTTATGAGAGACAACACAACTGTTCGATCTATATGCAATACAAAGGTCATGGTGTGGATGGTTATATAGAAGGAAGTGGGCAGTGCTCACATCTACTACATAGAACAGCAGCAGACACCCATGGGGCATGCATGGTGATGAGGCAATTAACCATGACCCCAAATGACCAATTCTCAATCGAAACACATAACCACCCTGTAATAACAAGTCAGCAATCATAGTGTCAGAATGAACATTAAGGCTTATAGAAAATGAACAGATCAAAATTACAACTCATGATCTCATCAGGTTTCTACAGCAAGGACAATATAATCAATTACGCAAACATCAATATCATACAGGGTTGAACATCAATCAGACTCACTAAAGACATGCACTGGTCAATACGGAAGTATACCTGCATGGATCCTTGGTTTTTGCCACCGTGCATTTGGTGTTTGGCCCAATCTGTGTTTCTGTTGGGCCAGATTCTGGGGGGGGATCAAACATGTAGATATGAGTATGATTATTATTGATTATTACAAGTATGGGCCTCATTGGGATATTCATAGATACGCGAGGGCATAAATAGTCTAGAGGTCTACTTTCAATAGGGAGTCTAGGGACATGCAGTATTTGCACTGGTGGAAAAGGTACGAGCAGGAAAACTAGTAACTACTAACTAAGGTTTTCAAATATATGTAGTGGAGGAAAAGTAAAAGTATTGTAAATTGAAAATACTCAAGTAAAGTACAAATACCTCAAAAGTCTACTTAAGTACAGTACTTAATCTAGTTTCCACCGCTGCATTTTTGGGAGAAGAAAAATACATGCTATGAAATAAACACACGCACCAGAGGACAAGGACATATAGCAGGGAAAGGGACCATGCACGCAGTTTGAGGAATGAGTATTGGAGACCACCCCCCCCCCCAAGGTGGGGGGGGGGGGGGGTGGATAAGGTTGCATAAGGTTTGTGCATGCATACATATAGGTGTAAATACATTGTGATTAACAAGGGCAAAAACAAAATACAAGGGGTGAGGTTAGGGTTTGCGGGCGTTTCGCCCAGTAAGCACAGTGATATAAGCCATCGAGGTGCACGAGAAGACAGGATTCTGCTTGGTTGACACATACACTCATGCATGAATTGGGCTGCTCGACATTACATCTCAGTAAAGTCCACCCTGTGGTTGGAGTTAACGCTGGCAGGTCAAGTCCATCACTGTGCATATCTGCCCTGTCCTGTATATCATTTCCATGAGGAATGCCGGAACCATAGCAATGCTACTCTTTCTCCATGTGTTTCGAAGTGAGACTGAATAGTGAATAGAATAGAAATTCAAAATTCAATGTCATTCAAATGAATATAGCAAATATCCGACCTTGGACCTTCTGTCACCTGAGGAGAAAGCCCCCCAAAAAAGCCATTTAATCACTTCCTTTGTTATAGAGCCATGGTGTACATAGAGCCATGGTGTACTTATAGCCTAGTACGTACGCCTACATGCAAAAATAAATGTGGGAATACTGAGTGGGAATGAACTGTATACCTCCATAAATGTGATGTGAAATATCGTTTAGTTTAAAATTAAATCAACTATTTTGTGGCGATGGCCACCTTCTGGATTTCAACCACATTAAATTACTTTGACCGACACATGGGGGTTGATAATATACTGTAATATAATATTATATGATTTATTTAATTCCCCAAAATGCAGCTCAGGTTCAATTCCACGCCTCTTTTCCCATAACGGTGATGTGACGCTTTCCATTTCCGCACCAAGCGCAGTCCTTATGCCAGAGATATGTCAAAACCACAACTCCCCTATTGCGGTCTCCTTTCTCTCCTTGCTTATTATAAGTCACACTTTTAATATCACTTTCACTTCCACTGTCTTCACACATTTCTTAACAGAGCCATCTTTTTTTCTAACCGTCTCTCCGTGCTTGCGCTGTCTCATTTCCTCAAACGCCCAGCAATCTCTTCCAAATCGCTTCCTTGATTCACATCTTTGCCCTCCCCGTCTATAGGAGCGCTTTATTGACAGGCAGAGAGGTGGCAGAAAAACAGACATAATTGCCTGCTGGTGCAAAGTTATTGGAGAATGGATGAATAGCTTTTTTTCTCCTACCTTTTCCCCCCCTTTCTTTTAGGCAGGAGCAGTGGAGGTTGTTAGGAATGAAGAAGACTCCTTAATATCGCCGAAGGTCAGGCACAGGGATGTAGGGGAGTGATTTTCTATGCTGCAGCATGAATAAACACACGTAGCAGTTTTCTGTCTCCCTCTCTGCATATGCAATATATCAGTGTGTGTGTGTGTGTGTGTGTGTGTGTGTCTGCGTGTGTGTGTCTGCGCGTGTGTGTGTGTGTGTGTGTCTGCGTGTGTGTGTCTGCATGTGTGTGTATGAGGGCCAAATGTCAATGACAATGCCGCACACGAGAAAAGGTTTCTTTATGATAAAAATGACTGTGAGCTTGTAGATCAGCTATTTTCGGTTAAAAATGGCAACAACCATAAACAGGCAAAATTGCCCATCCTATAATGTCGATGTCCTCACAAGCATATCAATTGATAGAAACGTGTGTGTGCGTGTGTGTGTGTGTGCGTGCGTGCATGCATGTGTGCGTGCGTGCGTGTGCACGGGTGTGTTACGTGCGTGTGTGTGCGTGCGTGTGTGCCTCTGTGTGTGTGGTGACGCGTCTAACGTGTGCAATATGTGAGGGCTGCTGACATTGTTATTCCTCGCCAGCTGGGCTTGGCTCTCTCAGGTTAGGGTTCATGCCGCGGCGTGCCCCGCGAGGGTCATTCAAGTTCATCACCATGGTTACGGCGAGACACCTGAAAGATGGCTGAGTGTGGCAAAGTGAGAGGGGATGAAGACAAGTGAGGAAAGAAACTGCTACCGCTGAGGGAGGCAGACACAGTCAGCTGGCCTAATGACATCATCATTCTGCCCACTTTCATCCATGCAGTCAATACTGCGTGTGAATAATAATATGTGAGGGTGTGTGTGTGTGTGTGTGTGTGTGTGTGTGTGTGTGTGTGTGTGTGTGTGTGTATATTACTATAGGCCTAGTAGAATTTGAGAAATAGACACATCATAGTGAGGACATTTTTTCCTGATCCTCAAAATGGTTAAAAAAAACTATAGTAAAACATGGCATTCAGTATATAATACAATTGTGTGTGTTTGTGCGTGTGTGCGTGCGTGCATGCATGTGTGCTTCTCTACCAGGTGACAACAAGCATGCCGTCTTGAAAATAAAGCCAATGAGGAAGTGGATTTAAAGGCTGCAGTTCCCAATAATCGCCTAGGTGGTGATATTCCACTGCTGGCTGCATGAAGAAGAATTAGTCATTGATTTCAATGGGGATCATCACTGGACATTACGCTTGATTAAATTACCTTGGTAATTTTTGTCATAATAATGCTTTCAGTCACTAGTTTAAAGTCTTCTTTCAATTATCATGACTAGACCTGCACATGCCCGTCGGCCACCGGCCTACTTGAGAACGATGCAAATTGGGAACGTAATAATACCCGTTGTCAACTTGTCATAGCACCCGTTTAACTGTCTGTGTCCCTTTTGTGCCAATACTGTATATGGAGATCTCTGTATCTGTCTGTCTAGCTTTGCCTGAAGAGTGCAAACTGACTGTGAAAAGTGGACTGGTTAAGTAATGCAATGGCAATCAATTGGCTGAGGCAAAGACTGGAAATTGCACAGGTGAGGGGACTTGGCCTCATTAGGTGCACTGGCAGAGCCCATAGAGTATAAAGAAGGATAGAGACTGAACCGGAGCGATAGCCCCGCCCCCCGCTATTCATATCAGTGGAAGTTGCTCAGTGGCGTTTTGAATCACCCGGAAGGACCGTCGATACTTCCGCAATTGCCAACCAAATTTTGGTTGGCAAATGCGGAACTGCACCCTAGCGCTCAATGTTAAAGCCCAGCTGCACGGGGTTTCCTCGTCATGAATCCACGGGTCCGCCTGCAGTCCCTCCTCTTACCACTAGGGCCGAGCGCGTCAACGTTGGAGAGCCTCACTGGGGTCTTGGCAGAGCCTGACCAGGGCCTTTTGTGGTGTTTCTGGACAACATTGTATGCCACCGACTCAAGGCCGGTCACTGCACTCCCTGTGGGGGTGTGGAACGCGTGTGTAAAAAAAGTTGGTGGGTCAAACGGTTCTCGAGTTACATGCATTACAACCGTACACACACGCACACAGACAGACAGAGACGTGGCACATAATCGTGCATTTATAGTATTTATAGATTAGGCCTATGCGTTTTTCAAAATTATCGTAACGTTTTTTTTTAATGGATAAAGTAAGGTGAAATTCTAGGTTTTCTACTGGTTCCCCTGGCCTGAGTGAAGACCCGCCCTTGCTCCCCTTTTTAACAGCATTCATTTCCAGTTGCTTTTCGCGACCAGAAATTCCAAGATGGGTGATTCATTCGCTGAAATAGTGGCTTCAAAATGGAAGCGAGCCATAGCTTCGTCCATTATTTTTAACAGTCCGTATTCTCCACACTGCATGTGTGCTTCTCTCCATTTTCAGTGTCTTGTTTCCAACCATTTTGAGTCTATGTTTAGATTTAGAAAATCCAGAAAAGGATACAATGACATTGCAGCCACCATGTGTGTTATACCACTGCAAGCTTCTTATTGCATCTTTATGTTTTCTATATTTATATCTACAATGAGTCTTAAAAGGATAACTCCATCCTGTGACAGTTTTTTGTTAATATGGATATTCTGGATAATGTAACCTAGTCTAGTGCTTTGATCATAGTTTAAGTAGTAACAAGTGTGACAGTAGCAAGTAACAGGTGTGACACTTTCCTCAGTTTATGGATTCATACAGCTTCAGCCACACAGTTTTTTTGAGCTCCTGCCAGATGTTTTCATCTCGCTTAATCATTCACAGTAAATGTGAGCTGACCTGCGTCAACTAACGTACAATTAGACTGACTATTTTAGCCCAAAATTCATCCCTGAATAGAGACACTGGGCTTCATGCAGCTAGGAGAGATACTGTAGTATGGTGGTTCTCAAACTTTATACAGTTAGGAGAGATACTGTAGAATGGTGGTTCTTTATGCAGCTAGGAGAGATACTGTAGAATGGTGGTTCTTTATGCAGCTAGGAGAGATACTGTAGAATGGTGGTTCTTTATGCAGCTAGGAGAGATACTGTAGAATGGTGGTTCTTTAAGCAGCTAGGAGAGATACTGTAGTATGGTGGTTCTTTATGCAGCTAGGAGAGATACTGTAGAATGGTGGTTCTCAGGCTTTATGCAGCTAGGAGAGATACTGTAGAATGGTGGTTCTTTATGCAGCTAGGAGAGATACTGTAGAATGGTGGTTCTTTATGCAGCTAGGAGAGATACTGTAGAATGGTGGTTCTTTATGCAGCTAGGAGATACTGTAGAATGGTGGTTCTTTATGCAGCTAGGAGAGATACTGTAGAATGGTGGTCCATTTTTACGGCTCTAGCAGTGATTTAACCATTTTCATTTCAAGGGCACCCGGTTTGACCTGAATTAGGCTACGGTCCCCGATTTATATTGTAAAATCAATGTTAATTTAACTCTGAGACTGTACTTGGAACCAAATGGACCCGTTAGCGTAAGTATCATTTGGCTGGGGACTCCCTGACTACCTGAAGGACCCCTAGGGGTCCCCGGACCCCACTTTGGGAACCACTGCTGTAGAATATGAATTATTGTTTGTGCACAGGGTATATGCTGCGATTCATAGGACATGAGGCCTTCTCATAATTAGCAGCCTTGCAGGCTGCCCCGGATCCGTGGATGACAACAAACATTTCAGCGGCGGTGCAGTTCTGAGAATTTCACTATTTGAAAACATGGGAACATAATGCGGCTCGCATACTGCACTGTGTGATCCCCAAGGGAGCCCTGACGTCACACGCACACACGCACACACACACACACACACACACACACACACACACACACACACACACACACACACACACACACACACACACACACACACACACACACACACACACACACACACACACACACACACACACACACACACACACACACACACACACACACACACACACACTTCCCAACAATCTCTTTAAGGTTCTCAGAGAGAAACTGGGACAAACTGTTCTGGTGGAGAAATACATCTGTGCTCAGAGAGCAAACCTATAACTGTTAGGCAGTCAATGGAGCGAATGGGACGCACTGGAATGAGCACCGAAAGTGCACGCATGCACGCACACATACAGTACACACGCATGTACGCACACAGCCACACACACACACACACACACACACACACACACACACACACAGCTGTATGTACATAAAAATGTACATACAGTTACAGTAAGCAGAGAGTTGTGAGTGAGGTATAGAGTAGCTAGCCCACAGAGGCAAATGTAAAATGGATGACATCTGGCTGTATACCGGTAGTAAAGTTCCCTTTCCATACAGTATCTGTTCTATTATCCTGAGGAATGTGGACGGAGAGAAGTGGCTAAATATGGCAGCGGTACTTTCCTAAGGTCCTGAGGCGGACATGATCTCTCTGTCTGACCAGCAACACAAAACTCATGCAGTCTGACCTTCACAGAAACAAATGGAGGGGTAAGGGAGAGGAGAGGCGAGGAGGGGAGGGGAGGAATGGGTTCAGAAAAGTGTAGCAGTGATGAGCAGAGAAGCTTTTTTGCACAGTGCTGTTTTCAACTCTCTCGCTCTGAGCCAACGACTCTCTCTCTCTCTTTCTCCATCGTGCACACACATGCACGCAAACACACACACACACACACACACACACACAGCTATCTCATGGGGACTAAGTTCTGAGTTGCTTCAGTTGTTTGTAAGTTTAGTGAATATATCGGTGTATCTGGGCATCAGGGCCTGAAAGTGTGTGTGTGCGTGCGTGTGTGTGGCGCACATACGCGACTGCATGCGTGCGCTTGTGTGTTTGTTGTGGGAGGTGATAATTGAGCAGGTGTATCAGGAACAACTCCATGCTGTGTGCATGTGAGCTCAAGTTTGCATACAGGTGTGTGCGCACGCACGTGTGTGTGTGTGTGTGTGTGTGTGTGTGTGTGTGTGTGTGTGTGTGTGCGAGAAGGAGAGAATATGTGTGTAACACCTTGTCACACACTAAAACTGTCGACCTGGGGGATTTTTAAGGGGAAAACAACACACGGTGAATCCTACTTAACGTCCCTGCACACACACACACACACACACACACACACACACACACACACACACACACACATCATCAGCCATAACAGAGGGCTGACGTACGTGTGTTTCAGTATACTGTACACTTTCTTGTTGTACATCTGACATATGACCTCTGCATGTGCATCTATAAGGACAGCAGGGGATACAAATAACAATGCTTTTGTATTTGTTGCAGTAGACAACTATTGCGCAACAATTAAGTAATTGTGCCAGTATTTGTTATGGTAGGAAGGCACAGGAATATTGGGGTTAAGGAGGACAACATGGGACTGACTCTGCCAGGCCATATTTGTTTTTACCCAGCAATGTACCGGCATTCTAGTTGGAACCAGCTATAAATTACCTCTTTGTCAAATATCAGAGGTGTCTCAAACAGACACACTATTCACCTAAAACGCAAGTTTTGGCACTACACATTTCCTTTGATTTCTCTATCCTTCACTTTCCGATGCTATAGCCTACTTGAAAGAATGTCAATGAGGTGCATTGGGTGGTTCTTCTCTATACTATACTCTGTCTATTCTATACTTACTTTACTTAGATCCTCCCGTTCCTATTGGAACATTGGGCGACGAGTCCTCTCCATTTACTCCGGTCTCTGGCGACCCTTCTTGCTCCGTGCCAGTCTATTCTATACTAATAATATAATATAGCATTGTATTGTATGTATTGTAACATTTTTATGTGTCCCTTTATTTTTTGTGTCCTACATTTTGTTTCAAAACATAAAAAAAAAAACATTCCCAAACAAGAGTCAGAAGTCAGTTGGATCAGCGATTGTTGGAAAGATATCGATACATCTGAAAATCCCCATACGGTGGAGTACACTGATATCATCACTATGTGATGATATCTCCATATTTGGTCATGCCTGACATCATCATATGCATAGGCTACAGTAAGAGTATACAGTATATGGGCATAAAAGGGACACAGACACTTTAAAAAGGTTTCGTTTCATTTTCATTCCCCTAAAGAAAACAATCAATTAGATTTGTCACAGGTGTTGAGAATGAGCGCATTGCCAACAATCTGTTATTGAGCACACTGCTATCCACAAATAACAAAACCCAGATTGACCAATCAGAATTGAACGTCCAACCGAGTACTAATGAAAAATAATGCACTCCGCAGAGCAAACTGCGGGGGTAATTAGGTGATTATAGGCTCAACATCGTGCTTTCTTTTCCATAACAATGAAAACAGTAAATGAAAAAACACAGGCACCTCACGTAATATAAAAAAGGACGGGTGTTTTCGATCAATATAATATGGTTAAAATGGAGTTTGTATAGGAAGGAGCTAAAATCAATATCAAATATCTAAATTCTGAACCATGAAACTTAAACACTGTCTGGGGTGTTCACATAAGCCTGAGTAGACAAAATGACCAAAGGTTTTTTTAAAGTGAAATATCCCTTTAAATAAACATCCTCTGAACAGGCACGTTGCTCACCCCACTCTGACCAAGTGGTCAGATGGTGGCGCGTGAACGCTTTTGAGATATTCAAGTGGGCCCTGGCTGCACTACTAACGTAGCCTATCTCTTAGTTCTTTCTACCTCTGTTTATAAATGCTGTGAATGTTTGCAGTGTTTCCAAAGTGAAGAGCTAGGCAACATTCAATCGTGTCAGTGTTTGAGAGGAACGGACAGAGGGAATAAGAAAGTTGTTTTTTGACCAACAAGACAAGTAAGTGTGTGTGTGTGTGTGTGTGTGTGTGTGTGTGTGTGTGTGTGTGTGTGTGTGTGTGGTGTGGTGTGTGTGTGTGTGGAGTCATATCAAAACTTGACAATTGTAATTATCTCCTTACTGGCCTACCGGCATGCACACTTAAGCCTATCCAATTGATCCAAATGCAAAATGTAGATTTTAAATGGGATTTTTACTCGAGTCGTGACCCATAAAAATTGGTCCGTGACCCACAAATGGGTTTGAGAAACAGTGGTCTTGAGGGTTTAAGTGGTTAAAAAACCCATTCCTGAAGCATTTCCTTAAGCCCACCACAACAGTGTAAACTCCTCGTGATAAGCAGCTGGAGGCAGCTGTTCAACTTGAAATAGCCCTTTGAATGGACACTCTTAACAAGTCTTGTTAATATTCATGGGGAATTTACTGTTGTTAAAGGCAAGGTACAGCCTCTTATTATGTCAATATGCTAGGTCAACTGCTACCTGTAAATCCTAAAGCGCTGCCCGTTTATGGTCTTTAGAGCTAAACGCCAATCCCTTGTTCCTCGTGTTTCATAAGAAGTACGGCACTGTAGCTCATAAGGGTTTAAGGAGGTCACGGTGGAGGAAGGGATTGGGAAGAGTGGAAATATATAGGAAGTTATGAACAAAGACGAATGAGAGAGGAATGGCGGGTGGAGAGGCTGGCAGGGGGAGAGGATACAGAACAGAGGGGAGAAACAAAAAAAGGAGTAGGAAGTAGGGCAGGAACGATGACGAGAGGGAAGAAAAACAACAAATAGGATATGGTGGAAGCAGAGCCTTAGATATAGACGGAAACTGCGTTTGTTTTGAAGTAATAGTACAACATAAACATTAAAGAGACTTTAGTTTATCTGTACAATACTGTAAAACAGTTAAAATAGCTATTTGTGCTTCCC
This sequence comes from Protomyctophum parallelum, assembly GCF_964188405.1. Lineage (NCBI taxonomy): Eukaryota > Metazoa > Chordata > Actinopteri > Myctophiformes > Myctophidae > Protomyctophum > Protomyctophum parallelum. The sequence goes on along the minus strand of NC_139702.1, from coordinate 36,642,900 downwards.
TCGTTGAAAACAATGTATTTCCAACTCCAGCTTGTCTCAGTTCAGGCTGCATGAACAGCACTCGAGCGCTCGGTTTCCGCCCCCTCAATATCTTCTATTAGATGGCTCTGGGTGGAAGGAAAAGGGAGGATAAATATTTCCGGACAAATAATATTTTGGAAGTGCTTGTCGAAGTCACATGAACGGCCCTGCGTACCACCCGTTTTGAAGTTGCACAGCATAATGCAGGAGGCAGAAGGCACTATTTTTTTATATACCTAAAAAAACCTTTTCCCTGTCTGCCCTCACTTCCTGTACTTTTATAGTTGTTCCTGGTACCTCACTTCCTGGAAGTATACAAGGAAGCTTAGAGAAGGAAAGGACATGGTCACGTGACTGGGCTAAGCCATGACACTTTCATGGGAGCCAAACTACACCTGGATGTTCGGAAGTATATTACTAACAGGGGTTGGCCTTTGCAGCCAGCAGCCCAACCCCATGCAGTAGTCACTTTGCAGTAGTCGGACATTACTAACCCTACCCCAAATCCTAACCCTAACCTCAGTCTTAACCGGCCATGTACAGTATGTCGGATTCCGTCACCTCAGTCTTAATCGGCCACAATCTAAAACTTAACTTTATCGGCAGAAGAATAGTGGCGCAAGCAAGATTTGAACCCGGGAGGTGTCAGTATACCGAGCTGGGCTGATTTCACCCTTTTGCAGAAAGCATAGAAAGCTGTGAACCAAGAAGAACGAGGAATGGTGAGGGTGGGAATGAGGAAGGGAAACAGACTGAAAGAACCACAAAGGATGAGGAGGGGAGGACTGACTGAGGAGCAATGAAGAGACAGAAGAGGAATGAAATCCAAGAAGGAAGGAAAGGAGGAAGGTTGAAACGAGTCTTGCAGAAAAGTGTAAACAACAGGAGAGCAGTGTGCGGGTGAGAATGGATGGAAGAGACAGACCCACTCCTACCAGCTGTGAGCAGATGTTGGGCCCACAGGCTTCTACCAGCATGGAGTCGAAAGCTGGCACTGTAACTAACACACGCACACATTCATGCACGGCTTTGCACGCATGCACGCACAGTCACACACACATTCATGCACTCAACATACACAAGCACACTTGTATGGTGTATAATCTGTATTATGCACGCGCAGTAACGGAAGCATAGGTCTCTCTACTGTACTGGATAAGGTCATGGAGTCAGATGCAGTGATGTAACCAGAATTATACCATACCATGTTTCTGAAACACCGTCACGCCAACCATAGAAGACGATCGAACGCTGGGTGAATTTCATGTAATTATGTGATTATTTGATGTTGCTGATTATAACAATACATGCATTTACTTGCGCAAGCAGAGCGCGCAAGTAATAGTTTTCGTCCAGGGCGATGTTTGATGCATATGCACCGTGCCAGTGTATGACGTAATGACTACTTGTGCTTGATATGGCAGTGGTGTCAGATTACATACATGTATACATAGGGGCATTACCTTTAATCCTCCCGACACTAAAACATATCGTCATTACGTCACCACCATTTAATCCACATCTTTATTACGTCATCATTGAGAGCTAGTTATACCGGTTATACCCTGACGTCATATGCTGCTACGATACATACGCATACGCAAAGTAACCACAGTATACCGCTAATCAATTTACAAATTACATTATACATATACATAGAGGCATTTCCTTTAATCCACCCGACACTGATCGACATATACGTCACCAGTACTTGCGCGCTCTGCTTGCACACTAGTAGGCCATATGGCCTACTAGTGTGCAACAAGCAAGTAGGCACTCAACAGAGTGCAGTTCTAGTTTTTATGAGAAATATTTATAGCGGGTCAAATATACCCAACGTTATAGTAATGCTGTGACAGTTTTCTTTATCAATGTTCTAGTGTTAAATATTGGATATTGTAACACCTCAATCAGCATTCTAAATCACTGTTCCTGACTGTTATGTTACATTTATTCGCGTAGCGACACGTTGTGAGCTTGTAGATCTGCTATTTTCACTAGTTTGTGTCCAGGGGAGGTTAAAATAAATCTCTTTTAGGTCATAGGCTAAAAGGTTTTGGAACCACTGTGTTAGACTGCTTAGTTGTAACCATAACAACAGCAATGTATTGGACTGTTTATTGGACTATAGAAAGTGCTTACAACTAGATAACACAGCGTTTGCCTGCTGCATACGGAACTCCACTCTTTCCCCACTTTTTTCCAATATTGGGCCAACTCGTCATGCATTATCAATTATATATTTTTTGGGGTAGGGTAAAAAGTTAGAAAGATATGCGGGCCAGCAATAATCCTTATTGTTTCTATCCCACTGCTCTCTGACCGTCTGGTCTGTTGTCCTAATAAACTGCTGACATTTAGAGAAGTAAAGGGTCACACTCAGAAAGGCAGAAAGGGTCGGGCGATTTAATTGCACTGCAATGAAACATTTTCGGCATCAGAAGGCACACTTCACACGCTGAAGGCAGCATGGCCGAAACAAGGCAGAAATTAAACATTACAGCAATAAACTCAGTACAGTACAGGTTTTTGGTGTGACAGAACAAGAGTGCTTTTATTAATGTGTGATATTTCACAGCATACCGTGTAGACAACAACACAGAGAAGAAGATTTCATCATCCTCATTTTAAAGGTCAAGATGGATAAATTGCTGAGGCTTGCCGTTAGCATGGGAGATTTGATACGGCCTGTAGTGGAAAAGAGTCTTTCAACATGATGTCATAGGAACAGTTTCTTAAGGGGCGCCAGCCCCTCCTATGTGCCCAGCTTTCCGGGTTTGTGTAAACACAAACATTGGCTTGTGATTGGTTGATCACCCCATATCAATGATTTGATTGGCTGAGCAAAGTACATATTGAAGATAGAAGTGAGGGCAGAAAAGTGAAGAGGGAAAATGTATGATGACAAGAGCACCCCTCACTTCACACGGGTGTGATATTTTTTATTTAGAGTAGCCAATTATTTTTACCCCCTTTTTCCTCCCCACTGTGACACACATTTCTGTAGTAGCAGTGATGGTACAAGATCAAAATGTGCACAAAGATTTACGGTTGCCGAACATTTAAAAGGGAGAGGTCTGTTGGAGCTATACCAAATGTGACCAATTACATATTACATTTAACATTTATATTAGACACAAACAACACTATTCGTTACACCACTGATTACAGTTACTGTATTACTGAGATTTCTGGGACATTTGCTGGATGCAGAAGATGCAATGCGTTGATGTGACCAATCTGCTATCCATGAACTTGAAAGGTTGTGATCGTAGGAGTGGAAAGATGACTGACAGCAGGGGTGCTGGGTCGATGAACATGTGGCAGAAGATGAGAGACCGCGGGAACACGTGATAAATATTTGAAGCTTAGCACAGCAGATCTGTAAGCCATCAATCAATGTGCAGATCCCACTGTGATTTGTGTGGCATTTATGCGGGTGATCGAGTGTGCGTGCACAGTACAGTATAGTACGTGGTATGTATGTATATGAGTCTGTCTGTCTGTGTGTGTGTGTGTGTGTGTGTGTGTGTGTGTGTGTGTGTGTGTGTGTGTGGATACACGTGTACAGAATGTTTTGAGAGATAGACATTGTGAGGATGATTTCCTGGTTGCTTTATGGTTAAAGAAGAAGATATTTTGGGGTTATATGCTTACATATTAGGAAATTATTCAGGTTGGGGTTAGAGTTAGGATTAAAGGTTAGGTTTAGGGGTAAGGGTTGGTGAAATGGAAAAATATGATCTACAAGCTCACATTTCAGTCTCTCTTTCTCCCCCCCCCCCCCTCTAGTCAAGGCAGAAGGACACCCACCTTGAGCTAGCTTCTCTTCCAGGTTTCTTGCCATTAAAGGTGTTTTTTTCCTCTCTTGCTGCTGTCGTTGAGTCTCTACCTGACCTTGACCTTGAGGTTGACCTTCTCTATATGTAAAGTGTCACGAGAGTCATGATTTGGCGCTATATACACTGACAACAACCGACTTGACCTTCTCATGGCATTACATCTCTTCACCGGCAGGTCAACGATGCCAATATGTCACAAGGTTGAGTTCCTCTGTCACCATTGCAGTATTGCACGTGTTGTGATGTTTTTCTTCAGGCTGGTGTCCACATACATCAGCTCTTCATGGACTCAAGCAATGAATGGTCCACGTCCTCAATAGCGTCAATACTAGGAGTAATTATTGAGAGTACACATCACTGAAGACCTCTGCTGGGCAGTACAGACGGAGCGGGTGGTGAAGAAAGCACAACAACGCCTAAGAAGAAAGCTGGCATGGGCCCCAAAGTTCTAAAAGCTTTCTACAGAGGCACCACAGAGAGCATTCTGACTGGCTGCTTCACGACCTGGTATGGCAGCCGCACCGACCTCAACCGCACAGCAATGCAGAGGGAACAGCCGAACGGATCAGCGGATGTGATCTCCCCCCCGATCGAAGCCCTGTATGACGAACGTTGTGTCAGCAAAGCGCGTGGAATGATGAAAGACCCAAGCCATCACAACCGCAGACTGTTTGAGATGCGGCCCGCATGGAAAACGTTTTCGTAGTCTCAAAGCCACTGGAAAACAGATTGCAAAAAAGCTTCTTCCCCCGAACAATCAGATACACGAACGAACTGATAAGAACCAGAGCAAAACCGGGCGAAGGAAAACGCTAGCCCCCCCCCCCCCCCCCCTCCCCCACCTCTTGCACTATCAGGCTGTAATTGCACCTTTTAAAACAAAAATTGCTGTATATACGGAACATAACCTCAAATTGCACCTTCTTAAACTAAATTGTGTTGTATATATGGAACATAACCTACTGTGAAGCTGTTCACATAAAGTTTACCCAACTTTTGCTACTAGAGGGAAAACATGTATCTATGTATATGTTACTATTTTATTACTTGCGCAAGCAGAGCGCGCAAGTAATAGTTTCGCCTGGCTCGTATGCACCGTCCCAGCCAACCCGCCACTTTTGATGCGTATGCACCGTCCCAGCAAATTGTGCCTGATTTGCTGGGACCAGATTACATGTGTGTATATAACTAGCTCTCAATGATGACGTAAGAAATATGTGGATTAAAGGACCCAATGCCAGAGTGTAATTGGTTTTCGATGGTGACGTAATGACGATATGTTTTAGTGTTGGGAGGATTAAAGGTAATGCTCCTGTGTATACATGTATGTAATCTGACACCACTGCCGTATCAGGCACAGTTTGCTGGGACGGTGCATACGCATCAAAAGTGGCGGGTTGGCTGGGACTGTGTACAGCGCAAAGTAACCACAGTATACCGCTAATCAACTTACAAATTACATAGTATGTGTATAACTAGCTCTCAATGATGACGTAAACATAAAATATACCGCTAATCAATTTACAAATTACATATACATACATATACATAGTATATGTATAACTAGCTCTCAATGATGACGTAATAAAGATGTGGATTAAAGGACCCAATGCCAGAGTGTAATTGGTTTTCGATGGTGACGTAATGACGATATGTTTTAGTGTTGGGAGGATTAAAGATAATGCTCTTATTTATACATGTATGTAATCTGGCACCACTGCCATATCAGGCACAAGTAGTCATTACGTAACATGCATAAAGTACGTAGGTAGCAAATAGTTAAACCTAATAATTCAACATTTCAAATGTTCCTTCACAGAGAAACTGAGATTTGACAGTTTGTAGCGGTCGAAAGTACTTGCGCGCTCTGCTTGCGCACTAGTAGGCCTTGTGCAACAAGCAAGTATGCACTCGACAGAGTGCAGTTCTAGTTTTATTTGTACTCTTATACTCATTATTCTATCCATTTATTTGCTGTGCTTGCTGTGTTTTGTTGTTTGAATGTTATGCTATCTATATGCTGCTGCATTGTCTGTAAGGAAGCCAGACAAAAATACGTTTTACTCTTATGTACCTGTACACAAGATGTAACAAAGTACAACCTTGAACCTTGAACCCCATTTAATTGTTACATCATGCTCCACCTGGACTGAAAAGCAGAGGAGAATTACGACGGCGGCTGCTGTGTTTGCCGCTCACCTAACCTAACCTGTCCAGATGATGATTGAAAGAGGGGGAGCGGAAGGAGGGAGACAGTAAACAGTACGATGGTGAGGATAATAAGGTTTCCAAAGATTTTGATAGAAAACCAGATTCCAGGTGTTGTGTGGCAGGAGTCAATACTTTTCTGGCTGGAAAGCAGAATAACAACAATGCATTATTTCTCACTGTTCTGCTCTTGAGGGGGTGGAAACGACTGGTACTCTGCCCAGACTGCGCGATAGTATATGCTAGTCGGCCCAAACCATCTGTTGTTGAACACTTGAATCAAAAGTGTTGACGTGCTGTCCAGTGGTCTGGTTGGAAGAACCATAACTACAGGAAAGGACATGACTTTTCTGACTTGGGATTGGGCCCAGTCTGATATAGGAAGGAAGCAATCTACAGTATGTGCCAGGCTATTGGCATTCAGTCAACAGAGCAGTCTGTTATCCTTGTCACTCTTGGGTAATTATAGGTTGGAAAATCTTCAAGAAATGTCCATTTCATAACAGATATATATCTATGAGCTCATAATGTGTCTCTATGCAACATGTGTGAGCTTACACAGCTTAAGATCAGCTTTTATTTTAAATGTATCATTACTTTTAAAGCACTGCTTTCATAAAATACCCCCAAGTGAAGTGCAAAATGACTAGGAAAGATATGCAATAGAAAACAGTGGGCTAAATCAGGGGTCTTCAGTGTTTTTCAGGCCAAGGACCCCTTAGCTGAGAGGAAGATGAAGCATGGACCCCCACACACTTTTCCATAGGTTTCATAGACATACAGTAGATAGCTTCATAGACTTGTTTGACAGTGCTGCATGTTGGATTCATGTTAACATTCATGTTAATGTGTATTTTCCATTTGACCCTTCACTCTGAACTTGGCCTGTTCTTCTTTCCCTTTTCACCAAACTTCTGTTCCGACAATAGCTGATCTACAAGCCCACAACGCCTTGCAATGCGAGGCGTTGTGCGCTTGTATATAGATCGACTTATTATTATTTTTAGATATATTTGTTGGGCTTTTTCTGCCTTTATTGATAGGTTGAAAGTAGATCGACAGGAAATGGGGAGAGAGATGGGGGTAAGACACGTGGCAAAGGCCGTCGGGATCGGGAGTCGGACCTGCGGCACGCCGTCAGGCTGGCTCAGCAGCCTAGGTGACCAGACGGTCAACTATTTTTGGCTTAGAATAGGATGTTTGGGCCCAGGCGGTGGCGTAACCGTCTGGGCACCCGACTGGTGGATTACCAGTCGCAGTGTGCCGCGGGTTCGACTCCCGAGCCCGACACTTGCCTTTACTGCATGTCTTCCCCCATCTCTCTCCCGTTTCCTGTCAGCCTACTGTCTGTCCCTTCAAAAAACCAATAAAAGGCGTAAGCCGCAAAAAATATCTTAAAAAAAAAAAAATAATAGGATGTTTGGGTTCAAGTGATTAATGGAAAAAACAAATCACACCTGTGTGAAGTGAGCAGTGCAACTATACATTTTTTTTAATAGTTACTGTAACATCCAGACCCACAGAAACATGGCCAGGGGGTCGGCCTGGTTCCTGCGAGCCACCCCACATCCGAAACGGTAGACATAGATCCCCCAGGGATCCCCAGAACATCCAGACCCCCAGGAACGCGCCCAGGGGGCCAGCCCGGGTCCTGCGAGCCGCCCCGCGTCCGAAACGGTAGAGAAATGACATAGATCCCCCAGGGATCCCCAGAACATCCAGAACCCCAGGAACGCGCCCAGGGGGCCAGCCCGGGTCCTGCGAGCCGCGCCGCGTCCGAAACGGTTGAGAAATGACAGAGTTACCGTGTGGGGGTCCCGGGGGGTCCCTGGAACATCCAGACCCCCAGGAACAGCCGCCCGCGTCCGAAACGGTCAAGAAATGACAGAGTTACCGTGTTGCAGCTTTCCGTGCTTAGACATACTGTACATACATACACACACAGCTGTGTTTTGGAGCGGAGGTACCGCTCAAAACAATTACATATATATACATATATCCCATCCTATCACACAAAGATTTGGTGGCCCTGCTCTAATAACTCTGACCCCTGGGCTAAATGATACTACAAAAAAAAAACATCATAAAGATGACAAGAAACTAATGCATTCCACAGAAAACCATGTCCTTATCATGGGACTCGGCAGTCATGGTTGAGGGACAGACAGCTTGTATGCACATTCACGCACACACACATTCCTGCAAATTTAAACTGGGACATTTTTTTCTTCCTGCAACCTGGTTGATTTGATTATTTTATTTCCATCTAAGCGTTATTGTTTTCTGGTCACGAGGATCAACCTGACCTGTGTGACCCTGGCTTACCTTCAGAACAAGATAATTGTATAGGTTAAATGAAACACTAGCTAGTGCTATGAATGACAATTATACAATATAATTGCTTCAGTGGAAGAGAATGGAGACCACCTCCATGTCCAACACTGCATAGCCTACTGTATGTTCTACCCTCCTATATACAGGTGTGTACATGTATGTACGTCGGTTGCCCACCAACAGCCAATAAGGGACCACCATTATTGGTGACGTAACTAAGGCACATTTCAAGGTTGGTCAATAACGGGTCTAGGAAGGATTTAGAATAGCAGAGCGCTCTAGGACTCAGAGCGCTCAGTGGTGAGCGCACCTCATGGTGCAAGTAGACTAAATGGCCTACTTGTGTGTTGTAATCTATGGCTTTGGGAGTAAAATGTGCAATCGATTGAAATAGATATATATCCAATTAGCATGGCTGCAGCTCCATGGTTTATAAATGTCAATTCAACCAAAGCAGTGCATGTCTTTGATGATGCGCCGCGTAGAGTAGACATGTCAGCCTCAGGTCCATCTAAACAAGCCACAACACAACCCACGCTCACAACGTGTGAGCAGAAAATATCCGGAAAATAGCAACAGTGTTCTGCAATTCGATTAATTAATTAATTCATGTTAGCTTTTGTCATGGATGTGTCCTTGACCGTCTCAGACAATGGAACATCTGGAAGCTTGACACCCAATTTGCGTTTAAATGAATGAATTCGAATGAATATTTTATTTCAGTGTTTTTCCATAACATGGATACTTCCGCCTAGTTTACATAATACAACACCGAAAAGGTGTAGGGACTGTAGGCTGGAGCCAAGGCTTATTATGCCGACCCTATTTTAAGAGTAACTTAGTTACAAAAAAACTAAAACACATTTCCAGAGCTTAGTTCAACAAAAATAAAATAGCATCAGCAGATTTTTGCGACAAACAAAGAATATAGAAATATGCAATCATATACATACACCCATGCATTCTGTATATGCATATTTTCTGTATATGTAGCCTACATAAAATGTTTGTTGACATTCTAGCCATTCGTGACTAATATGCATACTTAAATGATTGAATTTAGGAGGATTACCCTCACTCCCCCAGTTTCCGAACGTAAATCATTGAGTAAATGTACAAATGTATTGACATCAAAATGTACTCGAAGTACCAAAAGTAAATGTACTCATTGTACAGAATGTCCTGTTTCAAGTGTAAAAGTACAATATTTTGATCCTATTGTAGTAGAAGGAATATAATTGTAATGAAGTACAATACTTAAGTAAATGTACTTGATCAACTGAAGTGCTTCCTGCCTGAGATTTAATAATGGAATGGTGCATGTGGTTACCATGGTAACTTCTGTTAGAATATAACAGCACAAGGTCTTCATTCCTCTACACACATATACAAATCTCGCTCTTGCGCGTGCACGCATACGCACGCACCTATTAGGCAGCGCATACTTCCTGCATCAGTGGTTTGAAAGAGGAGGCAAACATAATGAAGAGTCCTTGGGTGTCACAGCAAACAGCTTTATAACTGTTCCCTTTAATGGCTGTAAGGGCTGAATATCTGCCTATAAATCAATTGCTAGTAGCAGGCTACTGGCAACAAGAAGGATATTCACAAAGTAACAAATAGGATATAGTTGATATACACGCGTACACAGACACTTCATTTGACTTGCACACAGAAGCATAAAGGCGATTTCATGCCCAAGTGCACGCACGCACGCACGCACACAGCACGTGCACGCACGCATCCCAGGTGACACGAGCATGTTGGTAAATTGTTAATAATGTGAGGTGCGATGAGGCTTATACATTTCAATGGTGATTAAATTACATTTTAAATTTAGATGAGGCCTTTTTTCAATCAGCTGACAGAACGTGTCACTGAGGAGGCCTCACTGGCTCCACTTTAGGAACAACCTGCCACACACACGCGCACACGCACACGCACACCCACACGCACACACACACACACACTTCGATCTGAGAATGTCAACTTTGGATAATGAGACATACTTGTGTGTGTGTGGGGGGGGGGGGGCAGGGGGGCGGGGGGTAAGATAGAGAGTGTGTGTGCGTGTGTGGGTGTTCATCTTTTTGCATTGAAGTTGTGGGCTGTGAGAATTAATTAACTGACTTTCAATTAAACACATCCATCGAGGCAGGTAATCGCGCCGGCAGAAACTTTCATCAAGTCAATGTTTGACGACGCTTTTGCAATTTCTTCTCTATCTAAACACAATATTTACTTAAGACTCCACTCACACAAGACACAGGTCTATTGCCAACTGATGTTATGCAAATATCTCTGAGCTACATACATATTCATAATTTAGCTACTTGCAGGGCACAGATATTGTGCATGTTTGCTCCCAAATATTAAACCTAGATCCTGAGCTGCTGATCCAAACATTGGAGAAATATTCATTAAGTAAATAGAAAAAGATTCACACGGATAAATAACAGTAAGAAAGCACTGTAATTTTAAAGTTTGCTCAAATTTAGATGCTCGTTTCTTAAGGGCTCTGCAGCAGGTGTTTCCAAATCATGATGACAACTTAACAGACAGGGATCAGCAATTAAGATAAGTGCTCAGTTAATTGGTTTAAGATATAATACACAGATATTAAGCTTTCATCTGTAAAATACAGTTATGTTCTCAGTCTAAATCTCACATGGGATGATGATGATGATGGGCTAGGGCAGGCTAGGGCATTCAAAATTGACAGAATTCTTTCAAAGGTGTGGTTTCCCAACAGAGTACAAATTAGGCATTTAGCACATGCTCTTTATCCAGAGCGACTTAGGTCACATTCTCACCTAATACTTCGGTAGACTCGATGCTAGCGATCTAGCGATTTTCTCACTCCCGTGCGAGTGTTTACAATTCCCAACAAATAAACAAAACAACGTAACTACTCACCGACACAAAGCCTGCTAGACCTTGGTAAAAGTCTATTCTCGAAGCTGGGAAGCATCTCAGGTCCCCAGCTTCTCTCTAAAATGCACTTTGTGCCATTTTAATAACGCAATGTACCCTGAATTTACCGGGCAGAGTCATTTCTTCTACTACGGCATTTCCGGTTTTTGCCTGCGCCGATCTGGTTGGATTCATTTTATTTAATGATTAAAATAGTGCATTTTAGAGAGAAGCTGGGGACCTGAGACGCTTACCAGCTCCGAGAATAGACTTTTACCAAGGTCTAGCAGGCTTTGTTTCGGTGAGTAGTTACGTCGTTTTGTTTATTTGCTGGGAATTGTAAATCGCTAGAGGGCTGCGGAAGGGACTTCCACAGGGAGTCAGAGAGAGACTCGCTATAAGTACTGGACCAGTGCTAGGTGCAGGCAGTGAGGAGCTACGGCAGTCACAGTGACACACAGACCTTCAGACAGACATTCAGACATTGTCAGAATTATAGTATATGATTATAGTATGATGATGATGTCAGAATTATAGTATATTCTTCTTACACACAGTATGATGATAAAGTGCATGTTTTGTGCCGTCGGGGGCTGGACCTCTCTCTCTCTCTCTCTCTCATTCTTTCTCTCTCTCTCTGCACGCACTGTTCCTTTGGGCATAGAGGCACGCACAGACAGAAAAAGTCCCTGGTCTAAGTCCCCACACAGTAACGGCACTGTTTTTATGCGTTTCCTTAAGCAATTGATTAATGTACTCATCCTCATTTCGACCATGCGCCAGTTTCGGCACAGGGATATATCCAAAGGAGCCACAGACACAAGAGGAATAATAATGAACGTTTAATGGTAAACAACCAGGAGGAAATGACGGTACACAATGGATCCGGTCACCTGGGGCTCAGGTGCCTATATGCTGTTGCCATGACACTGTTGCCATGACAATACCCAACCCATTCCTGGCGCCACCCTTTTTTTTTTTTTTTAAATGCACACCCCTATACACCCCACACACTGTGCATCTACACCCCACAAAACACACATTAGAAAAAGAGCTGAAGTCTCTCTGGTTGGCGGCGTTCACGCCCTGATCGGCGAGGCCCCGCAGCTGGGCCACTCGCCGGTCTGACCGCCTCCTCAGGCCTCACCCCTGGCCCGGGTGACTCAGGAGGAGACACCGTCTCATCCGTCCGCTCCGCACTGTCTGAGACGTCACTACGGGGACACAGGGGTGACAACGGAGGCTCCGAAATCGCTGGTGGTGTATCAGGGACTTGTGGGAACGACTCCTCTGGATCCTCATCGGATGACAGGTCCGTGTCCACTGGGCCTGTGACTGCAGGGCCCACCACCTTGTAGCAATCACTCACTCTGACTCTGTACGAGGTCCGACGCAGTTGGTTGCCTGTGAACTTCTGGATGTTGCACCATGCTCCATCAGTGCTGACAGCCAGGTATCTGTCACAGGCTCTCGACTTGTTCCGATCTCCATATAGGTACACCAGGTCTCCCGGCTGGAGAGATACTGGCGCAGCTACTCGACCGGACGGTGTCTTTGCTCTCATGCTGTACCGGTGGTTGGCAACACGTTGTGACTGCTGCTCTCTAATGAGAGCCTGGTCATCGACAGGTAACTGCTGATGGGAAAACTGATCCCGCTGATATAACATCTCACGGGCAGCCAACGGGCTTCGGTCTTCTCATTCGACCACGTCTATCCACGGTAAAGGGACATCTTTGCGCTGCGTAAAATATATGCCTTCTCCGTCTCCAACTGTGTTTAGCTCCTCACCCGCCACATTGTTTGCTTCATTTCCTTTATTTGCTGCAGATTGCACTCACACCTGCACAGAATCGTAATCAAGTGCGATTAGAAGCGAAGCGAAACCCCCGTTTTTGGTCGGAGTAGAATGTAGGATTCGAATGATGCTTTACACCTGCCAAACGAAGTGCACTTTCTGACAATGTGCAGCAGGATTCGTTTTAATCAAAGTAAAGCTTTCTGGTGTGAAGGTCACCTAAGGTGACCTTCACACCAGAAAGCTTTACTGAGAGCGCCTCCCCCTCGAGAGACCCGGAAAATAATTCCCTGTTAATTTTCCTCAGACTTTTCAAAAAGTATTTATTTATTTAAAGACGTTTACGCCACGGACAAAGCCAACTCTTGTCGTGACAAATGACGACAATAAACACAATGTTTTGGGCCGAACAAATAATTAGAAAGAAGAAAAAAACGTCAGGTTACAACACTTTTTTTGTTGTTTTTCTTCTTTGTAATTATTTGTTTGGTCCAAAATATTGTGTTTGTTGTCATGATTTGTCACGACTCGAGTTGGCTTAAAAGGTCTTTAAATAAATACTATTTGAAATGTCTATGGGGAAAATGCATTGGGAATTATTTCCTGGGTCTGGCGTCGTCATGAAAGGGGGCGGGACTGGTATAGTCTTTTTTATTGGCCTAAAGTATTGTCTATATACTTCAGTACATTCATGAATCCACTTGCTGACCGGCTGCCGGCATTGAGCAATTCTTTTAATAGGGGCTTATTATGTGACCCTGTGTCAAACTAGGGGTTTTTCATGATTCTGAATCCATTTAAAGCATTAGTTTTGCACAAAAAACACTCCTTGGGCTAAAAACGGCCATAGCCACATGACCAAATGTGCCCAAATGTGCTGACTAGGGATGTGCCGATGAGACAATTTGGCCGATATCGATATCCGATATGATTAATTGCCATTATGGCCAATAACCGATATAACCAATGTCGATATGATCTCATTCTGTATTTTAAAAATATAATTATTTTGGCCATTCTGAAAAAAGGCTGAATTTGAATAAAAGCAATGCCTCTTTATTCCAAAACTAGGGATGCACCGTTATTGAAATGTTAGCTCATATCCCAACATAAACAGCTTGAACGTAGTATGTTTTGTTCCAACTATTGACTCTTTTGAAAGCTTCCCAAGAAAACACTGATATCATTTGCAGGCTTCATCATCACAAAAGGCTTTTTCAGCATAATTATAATAAAATTAAATATCTGTTAAATCCGATATATTATTTTACCGATACCAATTACCGATTAATTGGTTTAAGGCCAATATCGGCCGATACCGAAGTGTTTGCCGATTAATCTCACATCACTAGTGCTGACCTCATCACATTTGTGATGATTGCAATGGCCGTTTTTAGCCCATTTTGTTGTGCTAAACTAATGCTCGGAATGGATTCAGAATCATGAAAACCCCCTAGTTTGACATGTCACATGCTACTTAAAGCATAATGAAATGTTGACATTTTTGCCTTATATAGGATGTCAATGGTATATGGTCACATATAAACGCCAATAATAAAAATTGCTCAATACCGACAGCCGGTCAGTAAGTGTATTCATGAATGTATGTACTGTATATAGACAATATTTTAGGCCAATGAAAAAGACTATATACACAGTACCAAATTTCACACACCAGATCCCCGGCTGCTGCCAGACTAATACCACCCCAGAACTCTGGCTGCTGCCGGACTAATACCACCCCAGAACCCCGGCTGCCAGACTAATACCACCCCAGAACCCCGGCTGCCAGAATAATACCACCCCAGAACCCCGGCTGCCGGACTAATACCACCCCAGAACCCTGGCTGGCAGACTAATACCACCCCAGAACCCTGGCTGGCAGACTAATACCACCCCAGAACCCTGGCTGCCAGACTAATACCACCCCAGAACCCTGGCTGCTGCTGGACTAATACCACCCCAGAACCCTGGCTGCTGCCGGACTAATACCACCCCAGAACCGCGGCTGCCACAAATAACACCCCAGAACCGCGACTGCCAGACTAATACCACCCCAGAACCCTGGCTGCTGCCAGACTAATACCACCCCAGAACCCTGGCTGCTGCCAGACTAATAACACCCCAGAACCGCGGCTGCCACAAATAACACCCCAGAACCGCGACTGCCAGACTAATACCACCCCAGAACCCTGGCTGCTGCCAGACTAATACCACCCCAGAACCCTGGCTGCTGCCAGACTAATACCACCCCAGAACCCTGGCTGCTGCCAGACTAATACCACCCCAGAACCGCGGCTGCCGGACTAATAACACCCCAGAACCGTGGCTGCCGGACTAATAACACCCCAGAACCGCGGCTGCCAGACTAATACCACCCCAGAACCGTGGCTGCCACTAGTACCACCCCAGAACCGCGGCTGCCACTAGTACCACCCCAGAACCGCGGCTGCCACTAATAACACCCCAGAACCGCGGCTGCCACTAATAACACCCCAGATCCCCGGCTGCCGGACTAATAACATCAAATGAAGCATTGCATTAGTTCATGCAGTGCACGGGAGTCACTGCATGTAATCAGCTGTCAGTCTGCTGATTGCTTTCAATCAGCCACGCTTTGCACACCAATCACACCTTATTCCCTCAACAAGGTGGTCCGTTTAAATATGGCTCTGTAGCCTACCTGCGTACGTCCTACTGTACACTGGATCTCTGCTTTTCCATTCTTTGACACGCTGCTGCTGGCAAAGCTTGCCTCCACCACCACAGCTCCACGTTATAGTTCAGACTTACATTACTCAATAACGTTTAAAGTGAATGTTAAACTGAAATTCAATGTTTGCATGGATGTAAACTGAGTTCAATGTTCTATAGCTTTAATCTTAAACTACACCATCTTAAACTACACCAGCCTGAGGTCGCGTGCGCGCATTCGCCTGGGTGACAGCAGACTGCTGGGCGAGCGCTGGCGCTTTGGCATGGGGGGTCAGATCAACATATGGAATGAATTCTGTACTGGCCATATATGGAGCGTGTCTTGAGTGTACAGGGTTTGATGTGGTCAGATCAACATATGGAATGTCAGAACAGGTCAGCTCCATATATGGAGATCTAAGGGTAGTTTTCGCCGGCTGCCGGGTGCGGAGAGTCATTTAATAAGGCGCAATACGGAGTCATTTAATATGTGCCGTATTAAATGACTCTGAGTTCATAGTTAATGCGACCTGTGGTCGCAATTAAAGTTTGCATGATTCAAGTTAATCTGACATCTTGCTATGGAGGACGGGGGATGGGGTTGGTAGTGAGTGTGCAGTTCTAAAGTAAAAATGTGAAAGGACACAGTCTGATATAATTATGTTGGACAGATTCGTGTTTATACTTTATAGTATGAAAATCTTTATTCAACCTTTTGACACAATGCAGCATCTTGTTGAGTGTATCTTCTTTACAGATACAGCTATACTAATTACGGGCCGCCCACTTGTTTCGCACTTAAGTTCTAATTTCAAAATTCCACATCATTAGGAAAGAGAGAGAGAGTTTTCCTTGCGAGGTTTGGGCCCTGGTGTAGCCATAGCAACTGGCAGAGGCAGATAGCCTACTGGAGGATTCATGACTCATTACCAAACTATACTGTGTAAGAAGAATCCTAACCGATATGGCGTAGGAGCTTGTAGATCTGCTATTTTTCAATAGCTAAAGTATAACAATGTTTAAAAACACCAAAAGGGGTTCCCATCCTGAATGTTTTAAGTGGAGAGAAGAACCTATGACAGGGAAGACATTTGAAACATCACGCACGTACGTACTCACCTAATACAGATTCAAAATCATTTATGGATTGAGTTTATATTTATATTTGCATTTAATTATTATTTTGTTGTGTCTTAATGTAGGCTATAATATGTGTCACGTTGAGCTTTCCATATTTTTCAGTCTCATGTGTACCAACAGACTGTAAAGTAGTGATAAATACTAAATAGTATGTGTAGTGCCGCTAGACACAATGATAGATTGGCAGTATCGCTAGGGAGTTAGGGAGTGCTCGTGTATCTGCACCTAAATTCGAACGCACTGAAAAACATCACGGTTGATATGAAGGGATGACATGTCCAAACCAATTCTCCCACATGTGAATGTGAACTGTGCGAGTCAAACGAAGCACATTCCTCATATAAAGTGGCTAGTAATGTGAACTTCCAAATAATACACATACAATCACATGCTCTCACACATTGACTTAACTCATTCGGACATGCCTGATGACCAATAATGAATGTATTCAAGAATTAAAAAAGACAACAAGAGCAAAATACTGCAGCATCTATATAATGATATCGCAAGCACACACACGCACACGCACACACAGTAACTTAAAATGAGGAAAGTCAATCATAACGGGTGAAAGGCTGAATGGAATGCAGGAGTAGAGGAATATGATAACTTTGCTGTATACCTGCCTTTGGCTGTCTGTTTCAATATTTGATCGAGCCACATCTGTAATTATATTTCATATATCCATCACATTTCTCTTAATCTCTCAGGAATCTGTCAGCACCACGGCCCTAAACATGCAGTGTTGTTAGTACTGTATGGCGTAAACACAGAAGGCTAAACCGAGTTCCTGTTTCTTCAATGAAGGAGGTTGTGCCCCAGAGGCAAAAACAACACATTTACCCAATGGGTTCACCAGATTGCCTTTCTCTCATAGTCAAAATTCTATTTCAAGATATAGCATATACAACTTAATTTCTTTAAATCCATATACTTAATTTCTTTAAATCCATAACAACAAAAGTGGCCATTTTACATTGTACTGTAGCTGTGTATAATTTCATAGTCAAAATGAGCATTTCGGATATTGGTAAAATGATATTCTTCCTATCCACCATCCATGTGTATTGGGCATCAGATATACCAACAGTTGAATTGGATATCTAAAAAAAAAAATCAACATTCTGGGCCTGGGCAGCTGGCGTAGCCGTCTGGGCACCTAGGCTGCTAATCCAGCCTGATGGCATGTCGCAGGTTGGGACGGTGTAACCATGGAGATACCATGATGTGTATATAGCCTACTGTATATAGAAGAATATTTGAATAGCTTCTACACCCCAACGGTTCTACATTGCACAGGGGGTGCGCTGGTACCAGGGGGGCAGTCAGCTAGATATTTCGTGAAGCCTCTTTTGAAATCGGGACTTCCTGAAAGTTCATATAATGGCCTGTTGTGGCGCTGGACTGGACCCAAAAAGCCCCATAGCTCCATAGAGGCCCATGTATTTGGGCCCAACTTCACCTAGACTGTATTACCTTAATAAACATGGTCATGAATACTTTCTGCTTCCAGTCACTAGTTTTAAGTTTAAATGTCATAATATTCTTTTTGGAAAATTATGGTCCCATTTATAAAAGAAATAACCATAAAGTCGCGTATGTTCTGAGGGGCGTGGCTACCGTTACAGTCTATGAACGGGATCCCCCACCCACTCGAGTCAAAATAAAAACCAACGGAGAAGAAGGGGGGAAGTCCCGCCTCGTTGGCCAGCCAATGGCCAGCTGGACCAGAACGGATCAAGAAAGATGGCGACTTACAGTGCATTAGAGAGCAAGGAATTTCAGGCTTCATTTTACGTTCATGTTAGACCCGGGGAACGCTTTGTCCATATTTTTTACAGTCTATGGCTGGTACATATCCCAGCTACGCTCGGCTCCTGATTTATGGGCCACATGCAGGGCTCAGCTGGAACCACTGGTTCCTACTGTATAAGTATAGCAGCAACCGCAGTAGGAGTGAAACAGGTACAAGCAATCAGTGGCACTGACATTGATCTGAAGAGGAATTTAACCCAAATTCAAGGTACCAAAAGTTAACAAAAGTGGTTTGTTTAACCAAAAGTTAAACAAACAACATTCAAATTGACCACATCCCTTGCATCGTTTTAAAACTTTGGTGAGCATACAGACCCCCACAATGAATGAATGAATTTAGAAGGCATTTTGTAGAATCGTCCTCAGATCTAAATGGGTTAAATACTTAGAAGAACCTGATCATGGCAGCCACCACACATCACTTGTGTGGTGTCTGTAACTAATGTTACCTGTTCATCACGTCAGCAGCACCACCGCACCGCAGGTTGGTGCTTGAGTGATTCATCACATATACAGTAGGCTATAGCTCACATGTAGCTCTCCAGACTTTAAATGATCTGCTGCCTGTAATGCTTAAATAAATCAACATAGCTTTCTTACTTACAGTACTGAATAGTAGGCTATAATAATAATTAAAACATGAATCAACGTAGTTTGACTTTAGTCTTAATCACTTAGACATACTATACTACTGTCTGTCACACACCTGTGTATTGTTCTTGCTGCTGGACCCTAGTTCTGCCAAGTTGAGGTGATGTTCCGTCAAAATCTGCTGTGTGCCTTAAGAACAACTTGAACAAAAGCCAAGGTTCCACGTTCTGCTGTGGAAAACAGCCCAGACAGGCAAACATAAAGGTAGTCCAGTAGTCCTGCTGGGGTTTTCTGACAGGGTAGAGGAGAAGTTGCTCGAAATCACAGCATGCTGCTGGCTTCCAGCCTCGCCATTGTTGTCCGAACCGAGCAGAAGGCATGGGGAGACTGTTTTGTACCCTGTCCATCCGTCCCTGTGTCCGTCCGTCTGTGTCCTTCCGTGTGTCCGTCTGTCTTATCTCCGGCATCGTTGGCCCGGTCGCTGCAAAACTGTGCACACACACTCCCTGGATGCCAAGGCAGACCCTCTTCCTCCAATTTTTCAGATGGGATTGTTATAGCGCCACCATGAGGCACATTTTCTGATATTACTCTTATAGATTCTGTCCAAAAATGTTGTACACAGAATTTCTATAGTCATGTCTGATATTACTAGTCCATCCTAATTGGCTAACATTGGCTTCCAAAGTTTGCAGGATGCAAAGACCCTTTCACATTGGCCTATTATAGTGCCACCAGGAGGCCACAATAACGTACCTGACCTGTCAGAGACCCGTGCTCCACTTTTTTTTAGTTTTAACTGGTTTACCTCGTCTTTTCATCCCTTTTCAGACGGGGAGTGACTGACGGGCCTAGTAATTCATTTTCAATGAGGCGTGCATTTAATTTGGACGCGTAGTGAAATTGTTGTTGCTTGTTTCGTGCACACGTCCGCGACTGACTAGACCTGGATTGTGTTTTTTTTTTTTTTTTTTTTTTAAGCAAGCGTGAGTCGCGCCCCTCATGATGAGCAGACCTGGAGAAGAGCTGTCGTGGATCCAGGCGATGACGTCTGCGTCACACGCTGCCCGTCTGAAAAGGCCTTTAAAGGGATATTTCACTTCATTGGCAATTTAACCTATTAAAGCAATTTGATGATGACTAGTGGGTTCCAGAACTCTTCTTATTGATATACTGTCTTTGTGCCTGCAAAAAAGGGAAAAATGCATGTTTTTGACAACCCGATATGTGTACAGCCTCTAACGAGTTACAGACATCAACTCAGAAGTGGTTCCACGTCTGAAAACAAACTTCATAGTATATAGAAACACTGTAGAAAGTTTCATGCTTTAGTCATAAAATGCACAATAGGTTTGGTTAACTGCCGTACTATTTCTGGGGTGTTCACATAAGACTATATGAGTAGATGATGAAATGACCAAAAGTTTTTTTGAAAGTGAAATATCCCCCTAACACTATGAGTTTACATGTGGGGAACCATGATGATACAGTATATGACTGTCATAATTAATTTGTTATCCCTAGGCATTTGTCATCAGGAGGGACAGCATCTCTTTCCACAGCTATGCCGGTGATTACAGCTCTGTGTGGCCATGTGTCCATTATGACACTAAGCCTATAATTGTCTCGCTTATTTTAGATAATCTTTAAGGAATGGATCTCACTGAATCGTTTAAAGCTCTACCAGGATAAAAGAAGAAGAATTGATCAATGTTTACAAAGGCTCAGAGAGAAAAAAACGACCCCATGGACTACAGGAAATACTCTCGGAATTGAACCCAAGCAAAGAAACAAGAACACAGAATGGTGCACTCTTCATAATGAAGCAGGCTGGACTATTCTGGGCGACTGTGGCTCAAGAGGTAGAGCAGGTCGTCCAATGATCCGTGGGTCGGCGGTTTGAATCTTGGCTCCTCCTGTCTACATGTCGAAGTGTCCTTGGGCAAGACACTGAACCCCAAATTGCTCCCGATGTGCTGGTTGGTACCTTGCATGGCTTCCGCCGCAATCGGTGTATGAATGTGTGTGTGAATGGGTGAATGTAATGCACAATCTATGTAAAGCGCCTTGGATA
This sequence comes from Protomyctophum parallelum, assembly GCF_964188405.1. Taxonomy (NCBI): domain Eukaryota; kingdom Metazoa; phylum Chordata; class Actinopteri; order Myctophiformes; family Myctophidae; genus Protomyctophum; species Protomyctophum parallelum. The sequence goes on along the minus strand of NC_139702.1, from coordinate 36,621,470 downwards.
AAGGCGCTACATAAATGGACCATTTACCATTTATTCTAACACTCTCCTTTCTGGTCTACTGAAGACTACAATACATCAGCTGCATGAATGATGATTAAAACCAAAAGGAGAGCGCACCTATTTTGTATGGATTGATTTAAAACAATTACCGTATAAGTTTGCACATTTTTATGACCCTGGCCTAGGGGTACGTGCCAGAGAACAGCTCAAAAACACAGGGGAATGGGGATACGCCGTTTAACAAAGAAGAATGTATTAACTATAGATAGAAACAGATCATTAATAAACAGATGAGGTATGGAAATCATTCAGTAGTCAGTAGTGTAATGTGTGTATGCATGAGTGAATTGTGTGTGGGTGAGTGTTGCATACAGATACAGATATGTTGAATAATGGTGCATGGAGGGTGAAGTGCAAAGAATAGACCAATTATTTGTTTATATTGAGACTGGATGCACAAGTGACTGTTTCATATGTGATCAATTGTGACTGGTTTCAGTTCATTCAACCTCCTCTTTGTTGGCTATAGTGAGGCACCCTAGGGAGACATATATTGCACAGCATTGCACACAGACAACAGCTGATATACAAGCTCACATCGCGTCGCGTATACGTCCGTTGTGAGCTTAGAGGTCTGCTATTCGAGTGTAAACACACAGTCACGTCAAGCAGCTTCAAGTCCCATTCACTCCCAAGGGGAAAACTCGAAACGCTTAATTTTCCCACGCTACAAGTTGAAGCCGGGCACTATTAGCGTGAAAATGCATCAACCAGCTGTTTAAAACCCTGTAAGAGACGCCTGGGATAGGCGTATTATAAAAGTATAAATTATAGGCATAAATTAGGCAGCTGCGCATGCACCAACGGTCTGGATAGCAACTGTAGGTGTAGTTTTGAATTATTTTTTACACACAACAGAAACCAAGGATTATTTAAGGGCGAGAGATCACAATAAAAATCTTAACGAGCCACTTCACCCCTTTTGCAACCAGATCTTATTTTAATGATGTTTGGGAGACAAGAAACACTTTCCTGCAGGGTTTTATGTGGGTAATTTGTGTTTTTAGATATTTTAGTATTTCAAAGTCCGGGATGTCATACTGGTCTCACTGCTGGATTACTACAATGACCATAATACTTTACTGCAATCACCCCACCTTGTGGAGAGGGAGAGGGATGTCTTGCTGAGACAACATGTAGAGGTTCTTGATCACATGACCACAAAGTTAGAGATGTACTGATTTGCAGGAGGGTTTGGACAAAATCTGTAGGAATATAGGAAACATGTGTTTTGGAGATGCTGGTGGCACTATACAGGCCAATGTGAAAATGAGGTTCTTCCATGGCCTTCCATGAGTGTGTGACGCGTGCAAAGTTTCTCACTGATCGTTCCAACGGTGCCAGAGCTGCTCAAAGACAAACACGTGGAAGGACGCACAGACAGACATACGGGAGTGAAAACAGAGTCTCCGGCCTTTGGCCGTACAGCCTACCGGAGATAATACAGTTTGATTAATTCATTGATTCTGCATTCCATCGAAAGTCGTCGTTATCTGCTCTGTTTGGTTTATAGTGCCTGGATGAACTCCAGTGTTTTCCTCAGCCAAGAATTCAGCAACACTATCCAAAGCTATCTGGGCGAGATCCATCCATTTTTGATAGTATGGTTCCTTAATCTAATCTCGCTGAGCTCCACGGTCAAAGCTCTAGACCTCAGATAATTTAAGCAGAGAGGTAGCTTGCAGGCAGCCTGCAGTTCGTTCTGCTTTTCGTCAGCTTCCCTATATAATGTAGTATAGGTTATGGCATTTAGCTTGTGTTGACTGGCCAGCTATACCAGCCCTATGGGTTGGATAATGGCAGCTCCCCAATTAAATCAGAAGAAGCGTATATACTCATCAAATAAAGGGATGTGATCACACACACACACACACACACACACACACACACACACACACACACACACACACACACACACACACACACACACACACACACACACACACACACACACACACACACACACACACACACACACACACACACACACACACACACACACACACACCTTCTTTAATTATCTTTCTTGTGTCTAAAATGTGATGTGTTCTCAATGCAAAGGGATTTGTTTCTGGTTCTCTTCAGAAGTGGCAGCAATTAAAACACAGCCTGCTTGGTAGTGCACCACTCGACAGCTGTAGCTTGTTACCAATCGAGAGAATATGGAGATAATGGACTTTAGAAGAATATGCGTTAGGGCTGTGGAGATTAGTTGTCATTTTCTTGTTTACTTCTGCCCGTTCATATCATTCCATCAACTCCATCCCCCTAACTTAGATCTAACTTCCAAACTTGACTGGTCAGAGCAGTCTCCACTTTATTGTTTTACTTATACAATCAGAACCATACAATTGTATGTCTGAGTTATGTTAATGTCCTGATCTGCGTCAGTTATTCTAAAGACCAAAAGGAAAACACAAAACCATTGCGTTTGAAGTTAAATTGCATTATTTTACTCCCAAAAGTAAAATAATTAAAAAGAAAATCAATTCTATATGTGGTCATCATATGGGCATACCTAACAATGGACATTTGTGTGTTTTATATCAAAAGTCCATACAAATAAAAATGTAATTACTTCCTTAAAACAAAAACGTGCTGCGTGATGACGTGTCGAGGCCCACATCAATAAAAGCCAATAAAAATGAAGCTCACCCATTTGAGTCACATATCGAGAGACAGCAAAATCTGCACATATATGCACGTCCGTCCAAACACAGGTGCTACTGATTACAGAAATCCTGATTACAGAAATCCAGAGAGACGGCTTTTCTGCCGTCTCTGTCACTTTGTAAACAAACCAGTGCATGTGATGTGTATACATCATTACCACTCGCCTCCACCATAAAAGGACGTCCACAACACTATTTTCCAAAACAAATCAAGTAATCCATAAAGTCATCCAATAAGCATTGCTCAAAAAGGGAAAATAATAATATTCTTTAAATCCTTACCCAATCTTCAAGTCAGAATGCCTGGAGCCACGGCAGGTTCCCCTTTGTCCAAAAGAGCTAAACCCCCAGAATTGTTACATGATCTCAAAGTCTCCTGGACCCACTACTCTGTGGTTTATTAATTTCTAATTGTGGTTTAGTATTGGCCTTAAAAGAGTCTCTTTCACAAACCACCACCAAACATTTGTTACACCTAAAATGGAACACCTGGCCTTCAAGTTCTCACTTCCTTATAGATGTTTCTGGTACCTCACTTCCTTCTTCTCCTTCTTCTTTCTGTTTTACGGTAGTTGGCAACCAGTTCATGGTGCATTACCGCCATCTAGTGATCCAGCTCTTGGATCAACCGTACATGAATCCTCTTACCTCACTTCCTAGAACAGGGGTGGGCAACTGGCGGCCCATGCGGCCCCCACCTTCACTTAATGTGGCCCTCAGGTTAATGTCAGAATACTGATATAATATTGGTTTCAGCTGTTTACAATTCCACAACATGCAAACATGACCCGCTTTAATTACTTCAGTCTAAATTAGTAGCTCAATGCGCAACACAAGTATAATTGAAGGCATTTGAAATGACATAAAAATGTTAATTTTCAGGATTCCAATTCAAAAATAGCAAAAAAGATAATTCAAGATTTCAATTCAAATATAGCAAAAAAAATAGCGTGGCTTTGCTATGGCCCTATAGGGAGTGAGTGTGGAAATATAGTGGCCCTCTCCATTGCCAAAGTTGCCCACCCCTGTCCTAGAACTATACTAACTTTTCAATCTTGGATGCTTTTTCCCCCACAGCTCCCCCTATGATCAAACCTTGTCAACAGAAAATAAATGACAAATTGAACTACACAAAACAAAAACAAAATTCCATACACTACATTTCGGGGTTACATTTTCAAACCATATTTTATTTTTAACCAATATATTCCTTTGTTATCACCCAGTATGTTATGTTTAATTTTCTTTCACGACTTATACCAGGACAGGAAATACATTTCTTCAGACATTTTTACGTGGCAGTGTCACATAGATCCCCTTGGGGCTGAGATCCAAAGAAAGGTGTGAGATGTCTGTTGAATCTTCCCATTTAACCTTGTAGTTAATCTGACCTAACTTTCTCATCACTGATAACTTCGGTGCGGGAACTACCCATAGATCCGAAGTCCCGTTAGTTCGAACATGCATTAAGGTTGGCGAACATGCATTAAGGTTGGCGAACATGCGCTGCTCCCGTGCTTGCGGTTATGTTTAGGTTAGGGTTAGAGATAGGTTAGTAATGGTCGAACTAACGGGAGGTTGAACCCCTTGGGTGCTAGGTGCTAGCTTGGATGTGTATAGCTGTCTAAGGCTTTGGAAAGTGGAAATGTGCACTTCTTCTCTGGTTATTATAGTATTTGGCTTGCCTGGCTTTTGCAACAATCAGAACCATATTAATGGTTATGTCTGAGTTGTGTATTGTATGTCATCGTTTCCTATAAAATGATCTGTATGTCACCACCACAGACAGTTGAGGCTCTGGGTATCCACACAGTACTTGTTCTGGGACAGTACATCATTATCTTACACCGGGACAACGCTACACACGTCCCAAACTCTTCTCCCTTCTGGCTCCAAATCTACGGAATGCACTTCCCATTGCAATCAGAACTGCAGACTCACTCCCAATCTTCCGACGTAGTCTGAAACCCCACCTCTTCAGACTTGCCCTAGCCTCGACGACCTTACAGGCACATGCAAAGGCTCAACTTATGTAAATTAGATAGCATTGTTGTAGACATATAGCACTCTATAGTATGTACGCATAGTTTCATATAGATATTCCACTGTTAGGTCCTTAGGTTACGTATGATTTTTGAAGACATTCTTTTATCTATTTGATGTATTACCATGTTTTGTTCTTGCTTACTGTAAATTGCTCTGTATTAAAATGCCTAAATTGTAAATTGTTACAGTACACCTGGCTGTATCTATACACACCATTCGTCCATGTTGTGTCACCCAGCTCAATTGTTAGTTTAAATCATTGCAGCTACGGCAAGCTTTTGCTTTGGCCCGGAGTGAATTCTGGAGGGAAGGCTTTGGAGGACAATTCACCTCATTCCATTGTGCTAGACAAAGGAAATAATTGGATCTGTTAGAAATAGCCATTTGACCTGGGTCAAGCCTACACTGTACCTGAGCCAAGAGCACGCGGGTAAATAATTCCAATATCCATCTGTCACATGCACGGCAGTGACGAGCCCTTTTCCTCCCTCAGCCTTCCCGGCGATAGTCTAAATGTCAGTGTTTCCTCCTGTGCTCCTATAATGTGTTCCTGAAATAGTCACCCCATTGCTGAGCCTCCGTGAGAAACCGCTCCAGAAAAAGCCTGCATGGTATAGGTCTGAGTCACAGCAGAGGCGATGGAGGGAACACTGTGCCTTCCCAAAGCCAATTAAACATGCATGGGGTGGAAATGACCTCGAACAGGCCTATATGGCTGGCTCTCCACACTCTCCTGCCTCTCTCTCTCTCTCTCTCTCTCTCTCTCTCTCTCTTTCCTTTCTCTTCCTCTGACTCCATTCGGCCCCTCTTTTTGCCATTTACCAATCCAAGTGAATTATTCAGGGTGGTCTGTGTACCTGTTAAGTGTTTTTCATCCAATGAGCACTCTTACGGAAAATTGAGGTGGGGAGAGGATGAGAGTGAGTGCACATACTGTGGCAGACAGGCCAGGTAAGTTCACACAGACGTGACCATGCATGGATACACACACACATACACACACACATGCGCAGCAGCATAGGAAAGCTCCACAGCGCATGTGCATGCACACGCACACACCCATGCACACACGCATGCACACACGCACACACACACGTGCACACACGTGCACACATGCAAGCAAGCAAGCACGCACGCACATGCACGCACGAACACATGAACACATGAACACACACACGCGCGCACACGCACACACACACACACACACACACACACACACACACACACACACACAGTCACACACACACACACACACACGCACACACACAGACACAGACACAGACACAACACACGTACACAACAACACACGCACACACACACACACACACACACACACACACACACACACACACACAGGTCAGTCGAGGCTGCCTTGTGCATTTCAATTTGTCTCCAGAGGTCATGGCAAGGCCAACCATTCAGAGGTTTATAATGTGCCTTAGAGAAATACTAATTAACTTTCTCTCACTGGTGGCGTGTGCATGCTTCTAATCAACCAAGGGATGACCACAGACTGATGGATAGAATTCTTAAGCAATCCAATTAAAATTCTGGAATTTGACGCAGTCTCTAGATTCCAAAGGGAGCCCAATACGGGCTTCGAAATGTGAAGTCATGTGTCCCATTCCGTCCCACCTTTTATCCCATTGAACCTCAAGCAGATTCTGGAATAGAAATGAGATGCCGCTTCACACAGATGAGGCTTGCCAGTATACGCAAGGAGGAAATGGGATGGAAATCTTGAAAATGTCATGCCGCATGGATAGTCTGATGTGACTTCAAATTCTGCCTTACAGTAAATGTCATACTTGCTTTAATTATTTCCCATGACAACAATGCAATATCATTATGTTCCCAACTGGGGCATCTTGTGTCTATATGCCAGCAAAAATAATACCATCAATTGTTTTTATTTAGTAGTTAAGAAAAGTGTAGTAAATACATGAATCCTAAATCAAATTTGGTGGGCCCCCTTTGCCTAAAACGGCACCAATTCTCCTATATGTATACTTGCTCATATGCTCTTTTATATTTGCTTACCACCACCATGCTACCGTGATAATACATTAAATGGCAATAATAAGGTGGGAAAAATACCTAAGTAATCTTGTTGACTTTATTGTACTGTTTTTGTACTGTACTCTTTTATAGCAACTAACTATTGCATGACTGATCTCCTCTCTGTCTCAAGTGTAAAACTGAAGAGGGAAATTATATTCACATATGGTCATGTCATAAGATTAAACGATACTGGTTGGGTATCGTGCGGCAGAGATCTTCAATATGGAGTTTGAACCCGACCCTATGTGTTTGATTCTTGGGCTGCCTGACGATAAGATTGTTAACAAGTTCCATACGTGTCTGTCTAATCTCTTAACCTATGCTGCTAGGAAAAATATATTCTGTTGCCTTGGATTAATGAGAAACCACCAACAGAAAAAGATTGGCACAAAATAATCATGCAGTGCATGCCGTTGGATTTCTTAACCTGCCTGCTACGCTCGTCGCTCCACAACAGATGCCTTCTATAAAATATGGGACACATATTTGTGATTTATTGGCCCTCAATTCGCTACCACCTTGACCACAGGGTTCCTAGACAGAAGCGATACCACTAACCTTGATACCCTTATTTTATTATTTTCTTTCATTTTCTCTGGGGAGTTGTTAACCCATCTAGACTTTCAAGCACCAAACAAGGTGTCCATATATATATTGTTTTTGTATTTAATTTTATGGTTTGATGTAATAGGTATGTGTGTATAACTGTGTCCTTTGTTCCGCAACGTGTGAGCTGAGCTGTCTGTCTTTTTTCTGTTCTGTCTTTGTCATAAAATGTAAAAATCAATAAAAATTGATTGAAAAAAAAAAGCCCAGAACTTGTAATGAACCGCCTGCATGCTTCATCATCACGTCAGGCTCTCATTCTGGTAGTAGGGCATCTTCAGCCCTTTGTTCACCAAACTAAGAGCACCTGCTGCTATTTATTTGCACCTCAGTTCTTACATTATGTTTTTGTGAATTGGTGAGTCGCTTGACGTATTTTCCACATTGGTCGGAAAGGCTTTTTGGCCAAGTCTTCCACTCTTCCCGCTGGTTTCTGCCAGTTCTGAGCTGATGGAACTATGCTGGACATCTGATTGTGAATGGAAGTCAGCTGGATGTGTCTTTCACCTGCTGCAATCAGTTTCCACTCTGTTTCAGGTCCTCAACCCTGCCTGTTCCTTTGTGCTTCTGCAGAAGAGCTTGGACAGCGCATAATGGCCTAATGGAAACACCTGCGTTGAACTTTCCGCCTGATGGTTGCACACCAGCATTCGCACTGCCATTCCGACTCGCTCATTACTAACCTTGTCCCTAACCTCCACATAGTCGGAATGGCGATGTCATCGGAATGTCACTCTGTGTGGCTTTCAACCCTTTCCATATCAAGGCCCATTATTTAATCTGCATTTGAGCCACGGGTGACCATTGATGACCCAAAACTAAAGAATATGTGCACGTCTCCATGCTGTATTGATGTTGGTACCATAGGAGAGATAACAGGCAATGTTGATCAAAATAACAATTCTTCTACATTCTGTGTAGACTTCTTAACGTTAATTAAGTAATGCACACGTTTAACAATAATTTAACTCATTTGGTTTCATTTTACACTCTCAAGAGTTAAAGATCTATTCCGGTCCATTTGGTTATCAACTCTCCATCATTTAGCTGGGGACCACCTGTCCTGGAACCCCCTCAAGGACCACTGCTGGTCCCCGGACCACTGGTTGAACACCACTGGTCTAAATGCAGCTTAGACCAAAACCTGTAGTTTGTTTGACTCCTTTAGATTGCAGTTGGCATAACACCAAACATTAAAAACAAAAAGTACCCCGCCGGAAATAATCTACCCTTCCCTGTAATAACGGATGGCTTACAAATGTTACAAAACCAAGCTACATTATTAGGACTGGATCATTGGTCAAACAAAGAAATGTCACAAAAGTGCAATAGAGACTGCAAGAAACAAGGGAAACAGAAGGGTAGGTACCTAGGTACGCAGGTGATTTATATAGGGGAAATGGCCAGAGAGGATTGGTGGGTTGATGGCTGGAGGACCAACCGGTGGAGAGAGGCGGAGTTGACTGATAGTTGACTGAGTGACTGTGCTGGACCTCTGAATGGGCTCTATGGACACACTCTGACTACTTCCGGGCAAGACATTTATTTGACGCCTGCATGACACTTTCATGGACGCTTTCATGGCATTGACGGAATTTGAGGACGAAATGTGTGGATGGAATGCGTCCTCAGATATTGCGTGCCGAGATTGGCTGAAAGGTGTGTCATTCTGCGATGCGATTGGCTGGGCATAGCATAACGGGTGTGCCACAGGGGACACCCGTTATAAGTGGCAGATAGAGGGGCCCAGGGGGGGAGAGAGAGAATGGGGAGAAAGGGGAGCAGAGAGAGAGACAGGGGGAGAGAGAGGTAGGGAGGGGGTATGCCATATCCCCGAACAGGTATGGCCTAGTGCAGAATAATTAAAATAACCGTATACGGCAAAAACTTTTGTGAAACATCTGTGACTACAACTTTTGCACAGTCCTTGTAACCCAAACGAATTGATTCCCTTGTTGCCCCTCAGTCTTTGTTCTGTGAGCTGAATTGAGTATAAAAGGATCCCAATGGAAATAAGCCATAAGCTTTCTTGGCAGACCTTGTATTGAACTGTACTTTCCTGCAAACTGCTAATAAAGTATTCAATCAATCAATCAATCAATCAATCAATCAAAGCTGAGTGTTAAGTGTCATTTATACTTTTTTGCAAGCCGGTGTCGGGCATCGAGAAAAGCAGACAAGCTCACAGCGTGTTGCACACTGCGACACGCTGTGAGCTTGTCTGATCGACTATTTTTGGGTGTGGGACATAGCCGTGCGAACCAAGTTTAGTGTAACTCAGGCTTCAGAGCATTCAGAGACGTGTTTGCATGAGAAGACGTAAAGAACGTCTTCCCTTCAGGGAGGGAGAGAGAGGGAGCGGGAAGATGACACAGCCAGGCAGCACTAACCGATCATAGCACTCCAGCAGAGATATGACCCACATAGTCTGTCTGACGCTCATTTAATCAGCCTGCTGCTGGCGGTGTGGCAAAGAGACAGAGAGAGAGAGAGAGAGAGAGAGATGTATAGAGCGAAGTTGGAAAGTCAGAAGTAGCGAGGGAGGAAGAGGAAGGCAGAAGGGAGGCAGGAGAAATCTGAGAATGCGCTTTGAAAACAAAATTTTTCTCACCCCCATTTGATTCCTTTCTTGTTGATCAACTCTTATGTGAGATGGACACTCGACTACTAGTATATGACATTCAAACTCACCCCTCTTAAGGGTGACCTAGGCCTTATTTAGCACGACGGCATTGTGTGCTTGTAGATCTGCTATTGTCGGGTGTGTGACAGTAGTAACTTATAAGTCAGGCTTTCCTTGTCACCATATACACTTCAAATCTCTGATACAAGTGGGTAAAGAGAGTGTAATAGTTCTCAGTGCCTGGCAGATATGTAACCTTTTGAAGTGGTAAAATCTCCACAAATCAAAAAGTGTGTGAGATACTTTCATGAGACAAGACAATTGATATTGAATACCGACTGAGTCAAAGAGCGAAACTCTTAAGTTCTTGTTTTACCTATTTATAGTTTTGAAAATGTTTACTTTTTACTGTCAGTCAACCGTCAATATGAATTTCTTTTGCATACGTTTATTATTCTTTTCTTTTTACTCATACAGTACTACAGTACTTATTTTAGTCCTATTGTCATATTTTGCATTGAAAACGTGACGGATCATTCCTTTGTATGTCCTATTGTCAATTTGTCATTGTGCATTGAAAGCTTATTGGATCATCACTTTGATGTTTATAAACAACTTGTGTTTACCTCCTTTACTTGCTACTGCAACGCTCTGGCAACGTTGATAACGCAGTGCTTTTGTGTCATGTTATCAGCCCAAATATGGACATTCACTAGTACAGACCACACATACAATCGAACATCGTTTAACATGGTTTAGCATTTATTTAGAAAAGGTGGAACATGAGAAGGAATGATGCATAGAATGAGATGCATTGAATGGCCTTGACTGTTTGTGTAGGATGTGTCCCGTTTGGGATGAGGGGGAGAGGAGGAGGATGTCGGGTTTGGAAGAGGGGAAGGGTAGGGGGTGTGGGATGTAGGAGATTCCGAGGGGCCGGATGGATGAGTGAAAGGAGGGGGAGGGGAAGGGGAGTGAGGATGAGGGGATGAGTTGGAGCTACAGAGGGGATCTTGAGGGAGTGAGGGGAGGAGGATGTTAGTGAAGACTAGGCCCCTGGGAGGGAAGTGGAGGATGATAGGGCGTGGCCCTGTGGGGGGAGGGGGTGTCGAAGGCCCGGTTCCGGGGGGGTAGGATACCCTGAGTATTTGGCATGGGGTCTGAGTAGCGGGGCGTCCTTCTGGTCGTGTATGGACACGCCCCCAATACGAGACCCCAAAGTAGATCGAATGATTGAGAATTAATTGTGGAGCGTTTGCTGGACCAGGGAGCCGTGAGCGGCTCTGAGGTCCTGGACACTCGTTCGTATGTAAGCATGGTATGCTTGGGAAGACCAGCGCCCGAGGAGTTGGACAGTGTGGTCGGTTATACCTTGTCTGGAGGCTGTGGTGGTGGCGCCGATCCGGAATGAGTGGCCGGAGAAGTCGGATGCGGAGTATCCGGCCTTGGTCAGGATCTGGCGGAGGTGGTAGAGAAACCAGTGTCTGGTGGCTATGGAGCCGGAATCTGTAGTGAACAGAGGATCAAGAGGAGAGGCACGGGAGGAGAGCCTAGCACGGAGGTGACGGGTTAGGGGTTCGTATGGGCTGTGTCGTTTTGCCATATTGGTCCGTTTTGCTGTATTTTAGAGTGAAAATGATAGTGGTGGAATCTATGATGCTCAGGTCGGATAAACAGGGGTGTTTATTGTGGATGAATGTGGAGTTAGGTGTAGTGAATTCCGAGCACCTGAGGAAGCCAAAAAATGCTAGGAGGAACATGGCTTCCAGGGTGGAATCTGTGGAAGGGCTTGAATATCCGGAGCGGAGTGTATTGACGCATCCCGAGAGGATGTCGTAGGTGATAGGTTGGCGGAGAGGAGGGTTGTGAGGCTCCTTCCGTTTCAGGCTCTTAAGGAACAGTGTGACGTGTGCGTGTTGGGAGAAAGGGTGAGGGGCTCCTGTTATGAGTTTGGAAATGAAATTGATACCTGATATGTAGACTCGGATGGTGGAGGGAAGCATGGCCCGTGATGAGTGGCAGTGGCTGATGTAGGAGGTGAGGGTGATGAGGTCCAGAGAAGGAAAATGTAGGACGAAGGTAGAGTGGAATGACTGGAAAGTGCGCCAGGCTGTCCAGTAGGAGGAGAGTGTGGATGGGGAAATACCTTGGAGTATGAGGTTTCTGGAAATGGTCCGGAGGTTGTGGAGTGGATGGTCTAGGGGAAGGTCATCTGTGAAAACGGAGGAGCTGGAGTCGGGTGGAGGCCTGCGGATGGGGCCAATAGCCTGAATTTCTGGAATGAAAAGCGTGAAAGTGAATCTGCTATTGCGTTGTGATGACCGGGGACGTGGGCTGCTTGAATGAGGAAATTGTGGGTGACTGAGATCCATGTGAGTCGTCTGAGGAGCGCCATGAGGGGTAGTGAGGGAGAGCAACCTTTGTTTATGATTTGTACGGTGGCTTGGTTGTCGGAGTGTATGAGGACTGAGCGGCTGGTCCATTCGTGACCCCAAAGAGAGGCCGCGACTATGACGGGGTACATCTCAAAGAGGGCTGAGGAGTGGGCAGAGGAAAAGGGGGGTGAAAATAGCTCTTCTGGCCACTTCTCTGCGAACCACCTCCCTCTGTGGTACCCTCCGAAACCGACGGAGGGTGCCGCATCGGTGTATAGGTCCAGGTCTTCAGGGGAGGAGTGGAAGTCGTTGAAGAAAAATGTCACGCCGTTCCAGTTGGACAGCAGGAGGTGCCAGAGCCTGAGCTCTATGCGGCATGGTAGATCTAGGCTGACGTGGTGGTGGAGTGACGGGGCGGATGCGGTGAGGTGGAGGAGGTGGGAAATGAATGAACGGCCTTGTGGGATGATTCTGGTGGCGTAGTTGAGATGGCCTAGGAGCTGTAGGAGTTGTTGTTTTGTGCATGACGGGATTTCGAGGAAGTTGGAGATGAGGAGTGAGATGCAGTCAAATTTTTCTGGGGGTAGTGAGGCTTGGAATGTGACAGAATCCAGATCGATGCCCAGGAACTCAATTTTGGTCAGGGGACCCATTGTTTTTTCCTCGGCGAGGGGGATGCCGAGCGCCGCGAACGTGGTTTTTAGGCACGTTAGGCTGCGGGCGGGGGGGGTCGATGGTGAGGAAATCATCCAGGAGGTGGACTAGGTGGGGGATGTGGTCGTTATTGAGCATTATCCAGCAGAGGAGTTCTACAGTCTGGGGGAGCTTTTGCATCCGAAGGTTAACCTGACAGAAAAATAAAATGTATTGTTCCAGTGTACGCCAAAAAGGTGCCATGAGTCTGGGTGTAGAGGGAGGACTTTGAAGGCCGACGTGATGTCGGCTTTTGACAGCCAGGCACCACGCCCGGCGAGTCGGATGAGGGCGATGGCGTGGTCTATGGTTGAGTATTTGAGGGAGTAGTCGGCGCTGGGGATGAGGCTGTTAATGCTGGGGATGGATGAACCGTGTGGGGCGGATAGGTCAATGATGAGTCGTTTCTTGCCTGAGTATTTCCTGATCAACGCCCAGGGGGGGCGTTGATCAGCTATTTTCAGCGTGCAACCAAGTGTAAAATCTGGCATTACGATGCCATCAAGACACCGCCAAAATACATTTTAGTGTAGACTGAAATCTTAAATTTAGTAGACTAAAACTAGACCAACAGAACAACATTTCAGGTGTCTAAAATATGACAAAAACTAAATGAAATTTTATTCAAAAGACTATGACTAAAAACTACGTCAAAATTTGCTGTCAAAATCAACACTATCGCAAAGCGACGCACTGCAGATCACCGCAATAACCCCAGCTTACCCCGTGTCGCAAGCTGATCACGCTGCACTTTGTGCCGTACACTCCGCTTGTTAGTTTACAGTACATGTGACAGATTAGAAGGGGCTGTCAAAATGTATGCACCTAGAAAGTGCACGGCCTGAACATCAGTGGTGAATATGCTTCCTCTGATGGCAGCAATATTATAAATGTAAATGTAATTGCCCCAGTAGGTGATGCTCTATAATTGGTGCGTCAGTATAAATCTACTGGGTCAACAGTTTTTACTGAACTGGCATGAGGGCTTTGAATTTAGACAGACAGAACATTACAGTCATCAGGAATATTACGCAATGTGCTGCTGGAGTGCTTGTTGCAAGCAGGGCAAAAGGCCAGACTGCAAAATCTGAGAATAAAGTATGATTTCCAGTGTGCGTCTTTTGCAATTAAAAAACAGTAAAGGAAAGGTAATGGTCAGGGCAGAAACCTGTATCTCCATTTTCCCGTTTTTCAGCTTTTATGAATTAGATCTACTAGCCCTTACCCGTTGTGAGATATTTGCCCCCCGGCCGTGGGGGGTACTGCGCCCGGTGCGTTTTTAATTCACTAATAAATTCATTATTAATAATGTGTCAAATCGAAAAAAGGGCTCCGTTACGCCCTCCATATTAATATGGTCAATGCCTGTGTGAAATGTGGGAGCGATTGGTGCAGGCATTGAGGAGATAAGTGTTTGTTTCTGACAGGCAGACAGACAGACAGACAGACAGACAGACAGACAGACAGACACACAGACATTCGGTGAATTATAGTATGATATTGCACCATGTTTTTTCAAATGACAATGTTAGGCAAAAGAAGCAAAGAATAGCCTCCAGCTCTGCTATTTAGAAGGAGGAAAAAAATCTATTTATTTATGAAATGCATAGAATAGAAACACCAGGTTGAAAGTGGTTGAGTGTGTCTGTGGGTTTTATCAATATTTAACCAGTGCTTGTGACTGACTATAGGCTAAGACTTCACTGGAACACAGGCTCTTTTCCACCAGACAGCGAACATATAATCATAATGTTTTCCACCTGTGTTTATATTAAGTTTTGTTCTAATTAATACACCATAAGAGAGTTAACAGAACAGAGAACCCCCAAAGCTATGTCAGTAATTTATTTTTTTGGCAAACAACTTTCACTGTTACAACAAATATTAGTTATGAGATCATTCAACTTGGAACCCATACAAAAAGAATAAATAATTCTCAATAATAACTGTAATAATCATGATCATAATAATTTAAAAAAAGAGCTCTCAGTCAGTGCCGCATTATCTATCCCTGCTTCAGTCCAGCCTAGTTTCCTCCCAGCTTGTTTTTGCGCTCCATAAACCAATGAACAGATAAATAAATAATTTCTCTCTTGGGGACACGGAGGGGGAGGGGGCTTGTGGGATACATGTGCAAGCTTCACTTCAGACACTTATAAATGTCCCTCCTAAATAAGTAAACATTGGCTTCCCACACTGGACAGTGCTGCTGTGTGTTTTCACATCTTCAATACACCTATAGTACACGGTGTGTAATCATGACATTACACAGGTGAGCCCCACTCTTTGCAAATAGTGGCATTTCCTGTTTTTTCTTACTGAGAATGACATTTCTATCACTGTTTTCCCCCCCTCTTCCTCATTTTTGTTCTGTACAATAAGGTTTGACCCACCCAGCGTAACTTGGTAACGTCGTCAATTTGAATTGGTAAGAATATTGGCAGTACTGTAAACAGTAGACAGAATATGCTGCATATATTTACTAGTTATACTAGCCTCATGTAAAGTCCATATATTTTGGAAGAACTTTTTTGACCCAGGCTCATTGTGCCTATAGGCACTCTGTGGGTTGTGATAACATGGTCTATAGTCAACAGCCAATGACATGTCCACCTCTTGAAATGACCAAAGCATACCATTGCGATGGCAACTTGTCCGGCGCTGAGACATTCCTTTGTGATAACTTTGCCATATATCATTCTCCATTTAGTCTTTAAATCTACACAGTGGTAAAAAATATATAGTTACAATTGATTTCCAAAATATAAGTGACAGTGATGGTGCTATAAACGGACCAGAATGAAGTGTGCGTGTAGGGTGTGTGTGTGTGTGTGTGTGTGTGTGTGTGTGTGTGTGTGTGTGTGTGTGTCTGTGTCTGTGTGTGTGTGTGTGTGTGTGTGTGTGTGTGTGTGTGTGTGTGTGTGTGTGTGTGTGTGTGTGTGTGTGTGTGTGTAAACTAAAGATGTTTATGGTCTGTGAAATGAGAGATTGTTCCTAGCTTGTTCTGTGGTCTACATGTGACCAACTGAACATATCATCAGTTCCACATACAAGAGTAATGCAACTCAAGTAAAAAAAAAACAAAGAAAAGAAAACAAAAACAAAAACATGACTCAGTCATATGCAATGCTTGTCTCTGTATTCTGTACAATACATAGAAATTGTTTGTGATTACTTCATAATCCTTCGATAACTGAAAACTGTTACAGAAGAGAGAAGAAAAAACATAACTTTTTTTTGTTCTTTTGTCTTGTTCAGTCTGTAATATTATCTTCTTTCTTTGTTTTCTGTCAAATACACAGTAGCCACAGTCACTACAAATTTGTAGGAATGTTCCACCAGCCCAGACGTCGAGTCCAGTTTAGCAGATATCAACAGGGATAAGAACATTAATGTGATATGGTTATAGTTCGGCTGTCTAATAAAATAGTTTTTTTGGACTGATCAACTGTGAGGATATACAGTATTATCATACATATTCCACTTGATTGGCGGGTAGTGGGACGAGGGCCCAAATCCACACGTCCAGGGTTCGCTGTCCCGTAACCTCCCACTGGAGAAGTGGACACATCATCCCTGTAAATGTCTTCATGAGTGAGACGGATAGACAGATAGACAGACAGTGCTCCTTTGGGGTCAACGCCTCTTGATATGGTCGTACTGGAGACTAACTAGAATCTGCTTGAGGTCCATTGTTGGGGAGCTCGTAGGGCTACAGTCAATCCAAGGTTCCAGATGAAAGTAACAAGTAGGTTAAAATTACAAAACCCTCCCCGTGTCCTTACTATGAAAGGCAAACTAGGTCCAATTCCTCAACGCTATTCACAGGAAATGTTGTCAGACCCGCCCCTTACGGTATACACCACTCACGACAACACGCACTGTATGATGTTACGCCTCGCTTTCGTTTCGAACAACCGCCCCGGCCGCATTGTCGGGAGCCGAACGCGTCGTTCCGACGACGTGCGGCGGACGGACGGACGGACGGACATACCCGCATTCTGTCACTCAACAACACAGAAACCATTTTCACCAGAAGAGTTTGGGGGGGAATGTGTGAGGGCGGGCCGGGGGGGTGGGGGGAGGGGTAGGAGTCTCCTGATAGGCTCTATAGGCTGGTCACCAGGTGCGCGGGATCTATTGGGGGCTCGTCGGGCGATGACGATTCGGAATCCTCCTTGTTGCCGGGCACCATGTATCCGTCGCTGCCCCCCCGGCCCATGTGGTAGTAGGTGTGCAGCTCGTGCAGGTGGTTCCGGGAGCCCAGGTTGGGCATGCTCTTGTAGTAGACGTCGTCCAGCTCCGGCGCCGTGGCGCTCTTGCAGGGCTGCAGCTCGCCGGAGCTCTCCTCCTCGCCGTCCGTCAGGCCGTTGGTCTGCGCGTCGGGCAGGTCGGTCAGCACGGGCATGCTGGTGTAGAGCGAGTCTCTGTTGTGGCCGCCGCCGCCGGGGGAGTGCGGTCCGTGCGCATGTTCCTGCTCGTCGGCGACCAGCAGCGGAGCGAAGAAGCTCTCGCTGGTCTCCTGGGGGATGCGGCGCGGCCGCGAGAAGCTGTGGGGCGGAGGGGGAGGCGGCGGGTGGCTGTCGGGGGGAGGGGGCCGGGGCGGCAGCAGGGGGGCGTTGGACTCCTCGCGGATGATCTCCAGGCCCAGGGTCTCCTCGTGGGGGAAGGCGGCGGGGTTGTCCAGGACCATGGAGCCGCCGTCGTCCTTGCACGTTCCCATGTTCCCGAGGCCCACGCCGATGCTACCGCTGCTGCCGCTGCTGCTGCTGCTGCCGCTCACCATGCCGCCTGCAAGGACACGGGTGGCGATGAGGACAGGCTAAATGCCATTTATTTGATCATTTTACATTATTACTAGTCTATAACCCGGGGATGTGCGCGCCCAAGTCTTTTGGGTTATACACAGAAGTCGTATTATTTCGTAAGTATGCGGTAGTATTTCGGAAATGCGGAATAGATTATAGGAGGATTTCAGGGGTGCAACTGTTAATTGAACAAATTGGTAACTAGTAATCGATCCCTATTTTGGGCATATTGGTGAAAACCTTCAAGACAAACTTTTTGGGGGAAAATGTTCAATCTACCGTACAAGCTCACAATGCATCACAGAGTGCGATATGTTGAGCTTGTAGATCTGTTGAACGAGTTAATTGATTTGTTGATAGCCTCTGTATCCAGGCTTTTATTTTCGTTCACCAATAACAGTGCAGAGGCGCATCGTTCCAAATTTGGTGAGGTCAGTGTTCTCCGCTGTTTACTACCGGGGAGGGGAGAGGGGAGGAGGGGGGCGGGTGCTCAAATCGGTGAACCAATAGGATCCACCGCCTGTTTTCGACCGGCACCCGCCCCTCTAGACCAGAAATCATACAGGCTGGGCCAGGCTAGTTCGTTGTTAATCCCAAAATTAAAAATAAATAGTATTTGATTAATCGAAAAATGTATAAGAATAATCACTGGGAAAATAATCGATAGTTGCAGTCCACTTAACTTCTTCGTTCTTACAGTATCCTTCAATGTTAATGTGTCTTATGTACTGTTTTCTTTCTTTCTTTCTTTTTTTTAAATACCAGGGCTGTGGCTCTTTCGGAGCGAGAACACATTATAGGTGTATTGACCCATATGTGGATTTGGAAAATATTAATGAAACTTTGAACAAAAAAACAAACAAACAAACAAACAAAAATATATATATATTTCAATGAACGCACAAAACAACTGACCGCCCCAGTAATAAGCAGCAAATAATGGGGTGTGTGGCGGTGTACCTCCGTTGGCCATGCTGCTGTTCACCAGCTTGTTCATCAGGTTGTGGTTGCGCTCGGTGGTGGCTCTGTCGTGGTTGTTGAGGTAGGACGGGATGTAGTTGGACGTCAGCTCCTTCAGGATCTTCTTCTCCAGCGTGGTCTCCTTGTGGTTGCTGTGGGTACATACATGCCGTAGCGAGGTTACAATAGTTTTGGGATTTTTCATTATAGTTTAGTTTGAGTTAGTTTTGACTCATTTTTAATAATTCAGTTAGTTTCCATTCGTTTTTAGACCGTGCCTCATAGTTTTTGTACGTTTTTTTATTTTTGTGACAACTCTAGTTTTAGTTTAGATTTGACGTGTCACGAGGCGTGACCATATAAAACGGAGGCGTGGGTGACCTATGGACCATAGGTGGCATTTACGATGAAAACCTGCATCTCCCGCCCGTCAGTTAGAGTTAGACCATAGGCTATGGTTGCAATTATCTCGTCATATAGTTTGACATTAACTATAATAACTACCTGGTGCCGTAGCCCCCGCTGCGGTCCAGGATCTGCACGCAGTCGCTCAGGTACTCGCTGCTGGCCATGCTGTAGTTGTTGCCGTGGTTACCGTTGAGGGGAAGCGTGTCCATGACACTGGAGTCCCGCGCGTTGTTCAGCATGCACTCTAGAAGGAAGAAAGGAGCGCTGATCAATAAGCTTAAATAATGCGCTGAAGGTTTCTCATCATTGCGGTTAATAATCTGGGAGAGAGGGGGATAATGTGCCGTGTGTGTGAAGCAGTCCATTTCGTTTTTGGGAAAATAAATCCTAACAGTGAAGTGGCGGCCTGTAACAAAGTATTTACTTGAGTAGGCTACTGTAATCTTTTCTTTTCATAACCTTTCAAGACGGGAACACATTTTGAGTAGTTTTTTTGCGATGTACAGTATATAGCACCATAACTGTTTTGTATTTTTTTAATAAATATTTGAAGTCCCTCAGTTTCTCAGAAAACTTAGGTCAGGATTTAGAAGCCGTTTTTGGAATCGGCCTCAGGTCTAAATGGGTTAAGGACCTGAGTATTTGTATTTTTGGATACTTTCCTCCCACTACATTTGAAAGAGAAAATACATTTCTAGCAAGGGAAAAAGTACATTTTTAATTCACCACGTATTTCATATAGTGAAAAATAGCAGATCTACAAATACAAGCATGTACAAGCTCACAGTGCATCACGATGCGACACGTCGTGAGCTTGTAGATTTTCTGTATTCGATTATTGATATCTTTGGCACTTTGTAATTTGTACTTTTGAAAACCTAAGCATTTTTTAAAGCATGTACTTAAGTATTATTTTAAAAGCAAGTCCTCCAGTATCAAGTACAAATTTGACAGTGTAACTTTCACTCGTAGTGGAGTAATAATAGACCATAAGAGTATCTATACTTTGACTCAAGTACTGGAGTTGAGTACTTTGTCCAGCACTGGAACAGAGCGAAGCCTGCGTGAGCCTCTCAAGAGGTTTATTTACCAATAATGACTACCTCACACTCACAGCACATCATCCCACATTATGACACAGCTGCTTATGAACGGAATCCATCATTTGACACAAACTATTGATTTAAACATGATTTTGTTATGGTACAAGCCTCCGCGTGTAAACAGAGGCAGCGCTGTGCAGCTGTTATCGATAACGGCAGATCTGCTATATTCAGAAATACTGGACCACAGAATTTGTTGGGCGACCAGTCAGACAGTCTGACCAGTCTGGCATTCAACACAGCCATGCACAGTATTAAAATAGTAAATTGTTAATTCAAGATTCATGTTAAAAAGAGTTCTGTAAAGCAATTATTAAAAAGCAGTAGAGCTGGGACTCAATTACAAAAAAAATATTATAATTAATTAGAGGCTTTGTAATTAATAACCACTTACATCCCCCAGCATCTATCCTTTTCCCCTTTACACTGAATCTCTCCGCCCAGAAATAGCAGTTCTACAAGCTCACAACGTGATGCATTTCCATTTTGCACTCAAAACTCTTTTTTTATAGCTTACTATGATATAGCAGTCTTAGACCTATAGGTAACTTTTTCTTACACTAGCTGCAAACAAAGACAACATACTGTACAGTATTACAGTATGTATCTCGTTTTCCAGGGGTGGTCTTCGTATAAGCCCAATAGGGTTTCAATTCATAGCCTACTTCTCCTACTTTCCAACAACTTTGTAATTATATTTCATCATTGTGTCTGCAAATAAAAACATAGGTAAAGTAGAAGTTCAAGCCGTACTTGTGTCTCGATACGGTGCTGTGTGTCAGCATGAGGAAGAAGAGAAGATACACATACGTGAGTTCAGATGTTAAGAGGAACAGCTTTAACACAATACAAGAAACGACACTTCATTGTGGACATACCGAAAAACAATTCAACACAAGAACGTTTTTCTCCTTCTCGAGATCAAAGTATATGTTTCGACACCCAGCACGCGGTCTCTCTTAAACTGACAATCACTTGTTTAACCACTTATGCCTAAATACTTCATCCAAGGACAAATATTCATAAAATATTAAATGTTAGGAAAATGCTTATAGAATGACATGCCCCAAAATAGGGATGGCAGTTTGAATGTGGTTTATGCCAAGCACATAAAATAAACACGGCACATACCATATATCTTATGAATCCCAGCAAACATATGGCAGAGGGATACTCAACTCAACACGGTCTAATGCACTAAAACCCCAGTACCAACACAATAACACCCCATATATACCACGGCACATTAAACGGAACAGACACGTTCGCCGAAAACAGTGCAAAAAACATTCCATGGCTCCCGGGGGGCTCATAAGAGATATCTTGAATGTGCAACCGATAATATATACATCTACTGTATATCATAAATCTGCATGGGAACCCGTTCCAGCGGTTTGATATATCATCGGCACAACTCCGTCTAAACATTTATGCGCTGTGAGAACTGCCCAGTGGGTAAACGTGTCTGAGCGATTACCGCTATACGTGATGAATCACCTCACCTGGGAGCCATTAAGAACATCTACGCCAGAACATGCCGCGAAAAGCCAAAAAAGCATGCCGTCGGGCAGAAACCTTGTATCTCCACATTTCAAATATATATTTTTTCTTCTTTTTTTCCTCCAAATTAATGACCTGCTTCGTTCTACAGTGCAAGCTCACAACCAAGTGGAGAAAGATAAAGTGAAAGTGCTTAAGTGTGTCTGTGGGTTTTATAAATATTTAACCAACGAAAGTGATTAACAAAGAGACTTGTAACTACTACATTGGATCATTTGGAACACAGGTTCTTATTTTCCATTTCCTGAAAAGTAACGTTTTTGGACATACAATGTTTCCACCCAATGTATCAGTGAATAGCAGCAAAAAAATGTTTTTTTTTTTTTTAAATCATCATGCGAAAAACTGATTCTTATTAAACCTTCTATTTCCAAGAAACCAAAAGCTTACAGTAAAACCTGGTAGGAACGTCAAGCACACCTTGAGTGTTGTACATGCCGACAGCCGGGTTGTTATACACTGCGTTGTCCCCCAGGAGAGTGTTATAAGGATTGTTAGTACCATGGGGACGAAGAAGAGCATTAGTTATAAGATGATTAGCCATGGCTCCTGGTGCAGGCAGATATAGAAATAGGAGGAGGAGGAGGAGGAGGAGGAGGAGAGAGACACCGAGGGAGAGAAACAGATGTGAGACAGAAAAAGAGAGCAGAGTGAAGGCAGAGGTCAAGGGAGCGAGAGGTTGCGAACGGTGTAAAATTGGGAGGGAGAGAGAGAGAGAGAGAGAGAGATGGGGAAAGAGACAGAGTGAGAGGGGGAAAGTGAGTGGAAGGAAGCGAGAAGAAGACATGTAAATCAGACAATCCGACATAGTTTGAGATGAGAGCCAAGGGAAGGCTTGACAGTTGTTCTGGCAGCCACAGCATACAAGCAGAGACACAGAGAGAGAGAGGGAGAGAGAGAGAGAGAGAGAGAGAGAGAGAGAGAGAGAGAGAGTACAGTGTAGGCTACAGACAAGACTTGCTTTAATAAACTTTAATTTCCTAGGCAGTACGTCATTACGACCAACAAAACAGGTGATGAGTGGTCGTGACAGCTGCTGAGCATTTGAAGTGATCTGCTAGAACCTAGCTGGGTAATAACCCTGGCTCATACTGTAGCTATACCTGACGTACAGTAAGTAAGCCTGTTGATGTGCTATTGTTGACACACGTCACCGTCACAGGACGGAGCATAACAGCATTACAACGTTGTGGAGAACAATCCCAGCAGTCTGAATATTGTCAATCGTCTTTATCTGTTGCTTCTGTGCTCTGTGATCGAGAAAGCATATGGAGTGACTCCATTCACTCTCAATGCATGCATGGCGAAACAGAACTTGGCACATAAACAAATGCAAACAAATGAGATTCTGACAATGTGTTAACAAAACAAGCCCTCTTAGCCCTGGTACTGTACGTAATTTGGGGAAGGTTAACGACTTTAGACGCTCTAGACGAATATATTTAGTTGGCTCTGTACTTGGTCCACTCTGTACAGCAAACACGTGGGCTGCATAACTGCAGATAACAGTGTCGTCAAAAAACTCAAAGACGATTGACGATATTTCAACTTATGTCATCATGACCAGGTGTATGCCATAAAACCCTTATTCCTTGGTTTTGTTCCGGAACGGTGCTGAATGTGCCTTCGCATCGGTCACGCATGCATCTGCTCTACTTTCACACAGCAATGGCAATGGGTTACGCCGTATAAAGTACTGTAGTCTTTGCACGCAAATCACTGGGACAGTGATTTGCGTGCTATTCTATTTGTGGCGCTGCTCCATTTATTAACAGTAGCATAGTAGAGATGGTCTGCGTGTAATACTGCTAGAGGGGAAACTCCTCAGAATCTCAGCTTTGAAATGAAGCTGTCTCTGCCAGAATCAAGAAAGTGGCATTACCTTCAACTGAGATTTCAGACCAAAGTACATAATATGGAAGAAGCTACTATCATGGATGTTTGTTTGTTTGTTTGTTTGTTTATTTAGGCCTATTTATTTATTTATTTAGGCCTATTTATTTATTTATTGAATGAGTACATCTGTAGTTCTGGACTGAATGCACTAATTCGTAAAAGTTATATAATAAGATATATAAGAAATAGCCTATATTCTATCCACAAATTACTGTCCCAAATGTTGTATAATTCATTAATTTCTCTGATTCAGAATAATATTTTCCGCTTACAGTACACAAATTGGGCAACATGCGGAACACAGTATGCCATATTGTGTAACGTGACTATCATAGTCATCTCCGAATTTCTCTCTCTCGCTCACGTCAGCAAGTAAATCTCTTACCAGATAATCCAATTTATTTCATTCCATCCTTTATTATTCATTAAGCTACATTTTGTTTGAAATCTAAGTGGTCCTGTGGTCCTGTACAGGAATGAAAGTGTCAGAGAGAGAGAGAGAGAGAGAGAGAGAGAGAGAGAGAGAGAGAGAGAGAGAGAGAGAGAGAGAGAGAGAGAGAGAGAGAGAGAGAGAGAGAGAGAGAGAGAGAGAGAGAGAGAGAGAGAGAGAGAATAAGAAAGAGAGAGAGAGAGAGAGAATGAGGGACAGAATAAGAGAGAGAGAGGGGGGGGGGTGGCTTGAGCCTGCCTCACTAAGTGTGTGATAATTCAGGAGCTGACACACACCGTGTCTGCTTTAACATCAATCTGTCATGCTAACAGCTTATTAGTGGCCTGAAGGAATCGAGGGCCACACCTCGATTTAGAGACTGAGGGATGACTCTCGTTCTGTGTGTGTGTGGGTGCGCGCGCGTGTGTCTGCATGTGTGTATGTCTGCATGTGTGTGTGTCTGCATGTGTGTGTGTGTGTGTGTGTGTGTGTCAAGGTGGCTTTCACCATTTAAGTGTCTATGTCCTCATTATCCTAGCCTCCAGACAGCCAGCCCCACAGATTCCTTCCCACAGTATACCGTTCCTGACTCTGGCATTGCACTGGAAGCTGCTCTAAATAAACTGTCAACAATATACAGTGGACAAACCCTAATACATATTTAATGCTGATAGCTTGACTGCTGCAGTAGTCTATACTGTATACTGCCAGAGAAGCTATATTTGTGGTCGCGAGGCCCTTGTATAAGCAATTAGCTGGGACTGCTTTGGTTACTTTACGCGACTTGTTTAATCAGTATGTGTGCACAGTAAACGCCAGTGTTAATTTAACCTGCTGCGAAAGTTGTCAAATTAAAAAAAGGACCCGTAAGATGATTTATTTTGCTCTGTTCTGAAGTTATGCGATGTTTAATCATCTTTATACTCTGCCTCATCATTTCCAGTATTGCAGTGCAGTGGCACAGGCTCAAAGTACAGCTTCACTTAAAGGCAGGCAATCTAACATTCAGGTCTATAAGCGTCGAGTATGAGTCTAGCGTCTGTCTTTTAAGAATCTGGCTTAATGTAAAGTAACCATATGCACACTCAACTTATGAGATTCATAGACTTAAAGGGACACTTCACCCTTTTTGCAAAAGAAAATATGTTAATGACATTTAGAAGCTTTAGAACACTTTCCTGGGGTCTTTATTTGTGTAATATGTGGTTTTAGATATTTTAGATTGTAGCAGTGAGCACAGTGTCTCTGATGTCATGGACACTGGTCTCACTACCTTCCTGGACTACAATTCCCATCATTCTTTGGTGCACTGTTCCTCCTTGTGGATAGGGGGAGGGCTGTCTTAGAGACAACATGTAGTCCAGGAAGGAAGTGAGCCCAGTGTCCATGACATCAGAGACACCGGGCTCACTGCTACAATCTAAAATATCTAAAACCACATATTACATACATAAAGACCCCCAGGAAAGTGTTCTAAAGCTTCTAAACGTCATTAACATATATTTTTGTGTCCCTTTAAAGGACTTTTCACCCGGGGTACATCAAATGAAGACAGCATAATATGAGCTCCATATAGGAGGATAGGAGGATATAGGCATATGTTGTAGTCTCTGCACCTGGGCTTTAATTAACGAACAGGCTGAAGTTTGAGCCTCATAGCAGCAGAGTGCCCTTATCGCTACTTTTGTGTGAGAATTTTTATTCGCTATACATTCCAATTCCCCCGTCGTATATGAGCACTCCTGGGGGGATAGCTTCAGCTTGGCCAACTGCAACTTCACTCGGTGACAAGCGACGTGACGTGACGTGCTAAGCTGCGGCGTGCCGCTTGAGCTGCCCGCGCCTCTCCATAAAAGTGGACGTGGGTGACAAGTGACGGGGGAACGTGAGTGGTAGGCAGGTAGGCATCCTGTGGTTACCTCTGTTGAGCGTGGCGGAGCTATTGATGTCTCCCGTGATGAAGGAGGACTCCTGCTTCCTCACCGTGTCGTTCCACATCCGCCTGATACGACTCTGTGCACGCATGGAGGAGAGCCAGGTGGCAGCGGAGAGGGAGGGGGGGGGGGGGGGGGGGGGGTTGACAGAAAGGTAGGGATGAAAAGGAATGAGGAAAGGAAGGAAGGAAGGGAGAGAGAGTCAGGGAAGGAATCGAGGAAAAAAGGGGTGCAGTCAGTGACAAAGGAGGGAAGGAGAAATGGTAGGCAAATATAAAAGGGCAGAAGATGGGTCATAAAAAAGAAAGCAAACCGGTGCAGGTAAAGCAGTGGAGAAAAGGAGGAGGAGGAGGAGTGTGGGGGTGGGGGGGGGTCACCTGTCAATCATGTGTGTCTATCAGTCTATCACAATCAATGTGAGGTGACGAGAATCAGGGTTGAGGCCGTTTCACTTTCAATTCAGTCAATTCAACGTCCCGTATACAGTACAGTGGTGTAGTGGTGCATATACGCAGGTCTACAGCGTTCTATGAGGAGGGACACTCTGTATAATCACCTAAAAATAGCAGTAGTGTTGCCTGGATCTGCCGGCAGGTAAATGGCAGCTTATCAAAGTGCTATAGCGTGTTATTTTCCCAGCACTTCATTGTGTCTTCGATTGAACTAGCCTTTGATCCGAAGAGTGCTGACTTAAAACCCACGAGCTGTATTTAATGCGACTGCTCATCTGTGATGATTTGGCAGTGAAATGAATTCGGCTTTTAATATTTGTTTGTTACCGGTGCACAAGGTCAACAAAACACCTTGCTATCAATACTCTGGAATGTAAAATTATTATTATATTTATCCTGTAGCTGTCTGCAGTTTTATTCTCCAGATATCAAAGCACAATATTAGATTTTTTTTTTTTTTTAATATGCTACAAGCTAGAACTGCCGAGGTGGGGAGTCAAGAGAGCCACTCGGCGGAGAACATAACCGGCGCCATCATCAGTGAAGCAGGAAGATGGAATTGATGTGGACTTTAATACTACGCAACATAACACACAACGCAACATAGCACACAGGCATATGTTAATTAATTCTTTGCATGTATGACTGGCTGCAATCAACACACACGTGTATCATTCCTGAGGCAGCAATTGCATTTTAATCTAGACTGCCATTGTATTACATTGTATTTAAGCAGTTGTGCTATTTTAGGGATATGTTTTATTTAGCTTAAATCATGATAATTTATCATTTAATTTGAAATCAGACATGGCTTACGTAATCGTTTACCTATGCCTTTGGCTAGTAGTGTGCATGGCGTGCGTGCGTGCGCAGATGCACATTAAGTCTTTATTTTATTTGCCCTATAAGTAAGAGAACAAAGTGACAAAAGGTTAGAGAGATGAGGTAACCTCGCGTCACCAGGCTTTCCACCTCGGAGGAAAGCCTGGTCTGTGTTCCAAAATCGCAGTGTGAACCGGTCTGGAACGGTCGTGTTGTAGTCACTGATTTGTAGTCATCAGGCAGGAAACCACAAGGCGGAATAAATAGTACTGATTCTGCCTTCCTGCCAGATGACTACAAATCATTGACTACAACATGATGAAAGTTACCCTCCGCTCCCGACCGGATCATAAACCCAAAATGGAATGCTGCCCAGGCTAGAGAGAGAGGGTGATAAGCCTGTGCTGAATGGTCAGCTGATAACCTTTGGGCTAATATCATATGGCAAATGACCAATCAATGCAAGCTAAAGCCAAATCTTCCCAATCAGCACAGATACAGTGGAAAGGCCGCCTGAACTGGCGCCTATAGTTCTCTGCTTAGCCACTTGAGCTCTATTTGATACTTTATCAATAGAGAAAACATGTCTGCAATAGCTTCAAATGTGAAACATGGATAAAACTGCCGCCAAAAAAAGGCTGCTTTAGATTGTGTGGCTGAATTCTAGGATGAGGATACGCTGGAGTTCATCCGGGCACCAAGGAAACAAAATACTAAATCTTGGACGGTTCACAGAATGGCTGTGTGACGGTGAGGCAGGCAACCAGCGGCGCATGCTGTGTTTTCAAACAACCACCTGCCTAATATTGTCAGGAAACCTCAGCAGTAGTATGCTACATTTTCCTTCTCCGGGGCAGTGGTACGTGAAATCTTGGATGCTGTTCAAGTTCTTCATCGCAGAAGATTTTGATAGAACGTCAATGCTATTTTTACAGTCTCGCAATGAGACAGCAGCGAAAATGTGACCATGCACGTGTTTTGTTAGCATTTCTATTTGGGATTAGATAGCATGTTGGTAAGACAGATATGCCAGATATAATGTTTATTTGGTATCCTAGTTTATTTGAAGCATTACGTTATCTAATATCTTTGCACAATACTTATGACTATTTACCCTGTGGTTTGTTGACTAGGGTTCAGACTGATAAGTCTCTTGATAGGAGGTTCTACTAAATGCCTAAATTGTAACTGTGAATTATAATCGAAAATCAGAAGTACAGGTGTGTGACAGTATTTTATTTTATTAACGAGGCCTAACATTAAACTACACTGATTAACATTCTAATTATATGGTTCAGTTAGAAAAGAAACTCAGGGTTGCATTAATGGCTGATTTATTTAAGCAATAAGCACTGCTCAAATGCTATTTCATCACTGTCTTTGTGAATAAATAAGGCTATGGGTATGTGATAAACAAATTAACACCTGTTATTTGTCTTTGCCCTTGCATCTAACCTCAGGCGTCTCCGCGAGGTGTGAAGCGAGTGTCTGCGTGTGTGCATTTCTATGTGTATGTGCTGTACTTCAGCAAAATCATTTGGATGTTCACGTCGTGCAGTATGCAATTATTCAAATGATCTGTCATTTGTTGTTGCCTGAGTGAACAGCATACAGTGGGTAGGCATATCAGCCAAAACTAACGAATCAATGGCATGGGCAAATGACTATTCCTATACGTGCAGTACCTACACAAACACCACTACACCACTGTCGTATATATTTGTGAATATAAATCCTTTTGTTCGCCAGGTTGGATAAGACCAGTGGTTTTCAAACCTTTTGTGACCAAGGCACACCAAAGGGCAAGTACAAATCTCAAAGAACACCTGTATTCATATCTGTGCAAAATAGGCTCCATAACATGTTATCACTCTTCTCAAATAAAACGTTTACACCCTATTTCATACTCAACAACAATAGACCCAAAAATAGCCAATCTACAAGCTTGTATAGAACAATTTTGAAACTAGGTTGAAAGTGGTTCAAATATATTTTTCAGGCACAGAATTTGCCTGACATAGATTAAACTATACAAAAACTTAATCCATACCTCTTTGTATGGTTACATATTGCCATAATAATGTGCGCTTGTCACAAATTCCCAATGCACACCTGGATTTATGTCATGAGTTCGGTACACCGTTTGGAAACCACTAGACCAGACAACCCATCGTGGCTTTTCTTTCGTTTCGACAAAGACAAAAGGAGTCTGAAATGAGCTGCTTGAAAGCCAAATGGGCTCTATATGCACACAGAGTAACTCTTCCTACTTCCGGGCCGCTTCCCTATACTTCCTTCACAGATGTTGCTAATGATACTAATTAAGGCTCTGTTCCATTTAGTGTACAGTGGTTCTCAAACTATTTAATTTCAAGGACCCCATAACACTGAGAGTGTACAATTGTCCATTTGTACACTCTCAGAGTTACACACCCGTATGGGGCCATTTGGAACCCACTCAAGGACACTTTGAGACCCACTGGTGTAGCAGAGTGTTTCCAGTGAGCCAACACGCACAATAGCAGCACCCTGACTCTGTTTGACCAGAATGCAACAGAGCCTTCATTAGTATCATCGGTAACACCTGTAAAGGAAGTAGGGAAGGGACAAGTTCTTTCCAAAATGGCGTGTGTTCATATAGCCCATTTATTTAACCTGAGGCCTCAACCCTGGCTGGTGGGTGTGCTCTAGTCTCACCTGAGAGTCGGCTGTGCAGTAGCGTCCGGGTGTGCAGGCCGGTAAGCTCACCTGTGAGCCCGTGGAGTAGCGTCCGGGGGTCCGCGAGGTGGTGGTCTTACTGGAGGACGAGATGGAGGTCTCCACACTCTTGCCACTGCAGCAGTGGGTACGCAGACATTTGCCATATTCCTTGCGCACCTGAACGTTAAGAGCGGAAAGATTGTCGATTGATGACCAGATATTATGTGAGTATTCAGTATGTGTAACGGCACATAGCTTTACAGTCTTACATATGCACACACTCACGCAGGCATGTACAAACAGTATAACACAAATCCTAAATTAGTTGACTGATATGTCATGTGTGTACATAGTACTGTAGCCTACATGATACAAAGTACTGTCACATGATTCTGGCGTTAACACATATTCTATTGATTAGAATCCTCATTTTTGCAAAAACAAAACAAAAACTAATAGGAGTTGATTAAGTTGATGTAGTGCAACTATTAACTTGGCTGAGCGTCATTCTTTTACATACCGTAACTACACACAATCGTTTGGCATTAAAAGGATCAACTGGTACTTTCCCCATTACCTCCCCGCCCCGACGTCATCCATCTTCTATACATGTCCATCTTAAAGTGGACACGCTCCACTGGGAAACATTGAATGCAATTGTGCGCGCACAACATCTGCATTCTGATCCCAATCAAGTTAGAACAAATAAGGTCATAATTGTCTTTTAACAAGCTTGTTGGAATGCCAGACATGTGTTGCTACAGTAGGCGGTCTGTTTGAACAGCTGTAGGGAGAGTTGCTCCATGCATCTTGGGAGAAACGACGCGAGCCGCAGCCAAAGAAAACCTCAGCGCTTGTTCTACAGACGTCTCTCTGGACACCTGATCCCATGACCTGCTGCAGCAGCACACACATGCACAATACATGCTCATGTACAGAACACGCGTAGCCTACACACACACACACTTCCAAACTGTGTGTGTGTGTGTGTGTGTGTGTGTGTGTGTGTGTGTGTGTGTGTGTGTGCGTGTGCGTGCGTGTGCGTGTGTGCGCGCACGTGTGTGCATGCACGCGCGCATACACTGTAGATCCGCAGAGACCACTCTAGACCTAGAAATAAAGGCTTTTCCGTGGGACTACAGCCAGGACAGAGCATTAAGCATGTGATGAATTTTCTCCCCATAATCTTTCTCACTTCTCCACTCGCTCTACTCCCGGGCGCTTGTCGTTGTGTGGGAGATTCTACAGAGAAAAAAAAATGAATTATCGCAGGATGTGTATAGGCCCTTCCTGGAAACAACATATAACTCTGCCGTGAGATACCACAGGCCATATGCACTCAGCAAATATCCCTAATCCTCTCCACACCGGCCAACATTATAAAACAGATAAAGGAAGATGTCTTCGGGTGGACTAAAGGAGAGAAAATTGTG
Source organism: Protomyctophum parallelum (assembly GCF_964188405.1). Lineage (NCBI taxonomy): Eukaryota > Metazoa > Chordata > Actinopteri > Myctophiformes > Myctophidae > Protomyctophum > Protomyctophum parallelum. Next base: position 36,589,828 of record NC_139702.1, on the reverse strand, counting down.
TGTATTGAAAGGCAGATGGAGTGTTTGTGTGTGTGTGTGTGTGTGTGTGTGTGTGTGTGTGTGTGTGTGTGTGTGTGTGTGTGTGTGTGTGTGTGTGTGTGTGTGTGTGTGTGTGTGTAAGAGATGGAAGAGCGAGAGAGGGTGAAGCGAGCAGCGGGTGCGTGGAGCCAAATCCATCCACGATCAAACCCCGAGGTGTAATAGCTACCTACGGTGCTCGTCTGCCAATAGTTCTAACTCTGTTTACCGATAAGCAAGCGCGTGTGTGTGTGGGTTTACTGCACCTTCTTCTGGAGTATGCAGTGGAAGATGAAGATGAACATGCCCTGCAGGGAGTTGAAGATGGTGAAGAGGTAGGCCATGATGACGGTGCTCTCGTTGATGTACATCAGGCCAAAGGCCCAGGTGAGGCCCAGCAGACACAGCAGGGCGATGGCTCCGATCACCCAAGACCTGGAGTACACACGCAAGGTACACAGCAACGCTCGTTGAGTGTGCATTTTGCACTCGATGAGTGCAAATGTACAGTAAATACTGAGGATCTTAACCCAGGATGTATTATTTTTTACACTTCTGGTGCCACTGAATCTTTCAGAATAATGGCGTTGGCTAGAGCAGGGGTTCTCATTGTTTTTGGCTAGGGACCCCCCCGGGGGATCGCGACCCCCATGTTGAAAACCTCTGGGCTAGAGTGCCAGCCAGAGGAGGGAGCTTTTACTCTGAAGCACTTCCGGTTTTCTTCGTTAGCTAAAAAGCAGGCAGCAAAATCGCTAACGATAGCGTTAGCTCACGATAGCTATCTTTATCCCTGGACGTCCTAGGCACCCCGCAGTTTAATTTGATTAGACGTCTGTGGACGTCCAAGGCATCCAATGTGACTAAATGTCTGTGAAAATAGCTGATCTACCAACTACTGTATTGCAAATCTGCAACACGTCGTCGTTATTTGACAATAATGTCATGCCACTGTCATTATTGACATTATCACTGCATTCGGGGGAACGTGTTGCACTGGCTGATTCAGTCAGTGAATATAGAATATAGACCAGCTTGCTTTCACAAGCTGGTAATGAAGGCCCCTGTACTTTAGCTACAGAGAAATGTATTTCATCTTGAGACCTGCTGAGTATAACCCTTGTTCAATAAACCTATTCTTAGACGTTTGATGAACATGGGACCAGG
>NC_139702.1:36543646-36578646 GCF_964188405.1 Protomyctophum parallelum | reverse complement strand
AATTTAGCAACCCTATAGTGTGCTGTCATTTTTTCAAATTCTATATGGGACATTCATAAGAAATGGAGAGAAGAGATTTTTTTATTTCTAATTTAGGACTATTGAACACAGCTGCAGGCCAAAGCCATTAAAAGTCCCGTTCATATTGTCCTACTCTTGTGAAAAAGCCACAGAACGGAGTCGAGGAGACAGGCCGCCGCCGGTGTGCAAAGTGTCACTACAGTATGTACTTTTATGCACATTATACATTAGGTACAGTACACTGTATGAATAATACGTCGCCATCCTCCTTTCGGGGGTTTGCACGCTGAATCGAGTGGACGGCTCACACATGCGTAAAGTGTTACTAGTGCTCGACAAATATCCGTATTCTATTTCTGTGAATGTCCTCCTTGGCACTGGGGATCCTCCTGACTGGCGCCAACAGGTCAGCCATGTGCTACTACGGCACCATGATGAAGATGATGTACATCACATCATCTTCCATTACTGCTCTGCCGTTCAGTCACATCCTCTTGGGATGGGGAGTCAGTTTTTGCACGCACGCACGCACGCACGCACGCACGCACGCACTCACGCACGCACGACTGTCATCACACTCATCTTACACTCATACTGCAAACCCCCCCCCCCACACACACACACACACCACACACAAACCCCATCCCTGTCAACCTCCTCCCCCCTATTTACACGAACTCTGAAGCCACAGCTCTCACACCGCAAGCCGCCATGCACAGACGCCACGGCTATACTGTGACAACATCTGGCATTCTGCACGGCACACGCCACACACACAGACACACACACACACACACACACACACACACACACGCCTCCCTCCCTCTATGCTCAATCCTCCAGCCACCTCCTTCGTCCATTCATGCTTCAATCAGCCGCCACGTCTTCAGTATTCCGTCCGTCCGTCCGTCCGTCCGTCCGTCCGTCCGTCCGTCCGTCCGTCTGTCCGTCCATCCGTCCATCAGTCCGTCCGTCCACACTTACACTCGGTCGGTGCCGTAGCTCCGGTAGTCCACGGCGGCCGACACAGCCACTATGACGGCGGGCACGCCGTAGCCCGCCAGGTAGAAGTACTTGGTCCGGGAGTGTTCGCTCTCGAAGACCTCCACCAGCATGATGTACAGCTGGACCCCCTCCAGGAACATCCACGTGAACGCTGCCAGGAAGAAGAAGTGGAGCAGCGCCGCGAACACCGCACAGGCAATCTGGAGGGGGAGAGAGAGAGAGAGAGAGAGAGGAGAGAGAGAGAGAGAGAGAGAGAGAGAGAGAGAGAGAGAGCGTTTAGCACATTTAGACCTGAGGACGCATCTGTGTCACCATAGCTTTTAACCATTCTTTTATACTTTAGCTGTTGAAAAATAGCAGATCGACAAGCTCATTTTTGGGAAAAATCGTGACAACATATTTTGAGATGGGGGGGCCAATTACATATAATTTTGGGGTGTCCTTGACATGAAATAGTTTGAGAACCGCCGATATACAAACATATAGTTTTTATCAGAAAACTGTCATGATTTTAGAAGACACTTTGTGGCATCCATCCATCTGTCGTCGGGTCTCAATGGGTTAGAGAAGCCAAATGAAGTCACAAACAGACTGTACTCATATATAAGCTGGTTGGATCCAGGTGAGTAGCCAAATGGATTAGCCAAACGGAACAAAAGGCCCCGAATCCAAGGCAATCTGGACGAGAGCAGAGGCGGAAGGATATGACTCAGACAAATTAATCGTTTATCACATTTACATAAGCCAGAAAATGCACAGGATTAAAACGCGGGGGCTGCCAATTACAGAAATAGAAAGGACAGAAATGTGGTAAAGGATGAAGAGTGAAAACGGGAGTCACATATACAGGAAAAATCTGCGGTGTTCGTTTTAATTCCAAAACGGTACAACATGTGACCAAGTTGACCCTCATGGGTCCGTTTGCTTACGTCAGTATATACACTCTTGGCGTTAAACTGACACTGTGGAGTTTACAGTGGGGGAAGACCATAAACGCAGCACACTGTGGAGTTTACAGTGGAGGAAGACCATAAACGCAGCACACGAAGCCAAACCAAACCTCCAAACCCATTTAGACCCCAGACCAGATTCTACAAATGTCTTCTAAATCATGACAGTTTTCTGAAAAACCTACGTTTCTATATCAGTGGTTCTCAAAATATTTCATGTCAAGGACCCATAATGTAATTGGTTGCGAACCGCAAACTCAAAATATGTTGTTCCAGCTGGGGCCCCCCAGAAGCAACGATTTGAGTTAAAAACGTTTACTCTGAAAGAATATACAGTATATTAAAAGATTTGCGCCGTACACATTTTTCATGATTTTCCAAAAATTGCAGATCTACTAGCTAATACATGAATAAATAAAAGTTAAATAATGCTTAAAACACCAAAAGGAGTTTCCATTCTGAATGGGCTAAACAGGATATCTGAATAATCTTTTTAGCTGATATCAGCCCAGACTCCGTCACATTATTATTTTGTTATCTCGCACCTCCACATTTAACAAGACATTCTGAGAACATTTAGTGCTGCATGCCAAAAGGAAATAAGCAAATAGAGGGGGGGGAAGCACTGCGGCACGGGGATTTAGAGAAAGTGTGAACTACTTAGAATAATCGCTGACAATACAACAATAATTTTGTCAATGTCAAGTGCGAACAAACAAGGAAGGAGAACGGTGGCAGAAGCTTGCATACGGCAAAACCCACAGGAAAGAGATGGCTTTTGACAGGTCTTCACATGCAGCTGATGAAAACATCAGGGGAATAATAACACGTGGTCTAGTGGTTCGCACACGCAGTCTTTAGTGATTTTATAAGGGCTCAGAATGGGATAAAGAACGATGTTGGGAGATTAATAAAACATTATATTAATTCAACATAATTTTGTCTGTTCATTTCTTTGAGTCATCAATTACAATTGTTTAACTTGTATCCTTTAGAAGAACAAAGTCCGTTATGCAAACCTACAGAGGACAGGTGCGTCGGAGAACTGGAACTGGAGAAGTAGAAACAAATGGCATCCCGCGCAACACAGGGAGTTAGAGAATCCCCAAACGTTGCTCAATTAAAAAAAAAAAAAATCTTAATCTGTATCTTGACTGAGTTCTCTATCCTGATTGGATAAAATTGGTGACCTGAAAATGCATTTCTGTTCGTTTAATACTCTATAGCAATGAGTACTATCATAATACAGAGCTTTATAACACTTAAGAACACTTATTTTAACCAAAGAAAACCACTTACCCTACCATTAAGTCAAAGTACAAACGTATTAACGTCAAATTAGTAGCAAAAGTTAAATAATAAACTGGAAAAAAGAAAAGTTCCAATCTGTGATTTGTGAAACAGCGTGAAAGGCGTCTCCCACACACCAGCGCTGTGTTTCATCAACAATTAGCACGATATGTAAAATTAAGAGGTTCTGGTAGCAACTAGTTGAATACAAGACTGTAAACCAACTGCTAATCAGATCCACTACACACGAGGCACCACATTCCCTCCTAGATATTCGGGACCCAAACTAGTGAAATATAGCAGATCTACTGAAAAGATCATTGGATTTTGTTTTTAATTCATGAAAAGTTTAGCTTTTTTGGGATTTTTTCTTTTTTTTAATTTTTTGAAATAACATAATAATTAAAAACCAAATGCAGGAAACAAAAACTAAGGGGACCCATAACAATGTGTCCGCGACCCACAAACTGTTTGGAAAACAATGTGTTAAAAGATGCTGTTAATAAGCAGCGAATAGAGACACCGGCTGACCACAAGACACACGCTCCTCACTAGAGAAGCCCTGACCACAAGACACACGCTCCTCACTAGAGAAGCCCTGACCACAAGACACACGCTCCTCACTAGAGAAGCCCTGACCAGAAGACACACGCTCCTCACTAGAGAAGCCCTTTACATTGTTTGCCACCAAAGTGCACCGGTAGCAGCAACAGAACGGGGAAGGATTGAAAATCCAAGGTTGTGTATAAAACTTAAATCCGCATTAGCTATTTAAGCAAAGAGATGGGAAGAACACAGGGCTGCTTAAGAATATAATCCTGGGAAAGGAACGAGAGGTGAGATCCGTGTCTCCGGCAAGTCGCCAACTTATAAAGTCAGCCCTAAGTGATTCAATGAGAGTGCTAACAGACAGACATTTATAATGGAATGGTTTGGAGTGTGAGACAATTAACCAATGTCTGGAAGACAATGAGTTTAGGGGACCAGGGGAGTCACTCATTTCCATTTATAATGAGTGCAGCTCATAGGTTGCGCACAATAACAACACACACACACACACACACACACACACACACACACACACGCACACACACACACACACACACACACACACACACACACACACACACGCGCGCGCGCGCAAACCACAATACACACTCGCATTAATGCAGTTCAATGCACACGCATTATGCACAGGTGAAAAAAAGGTGGCTGCTTCTGCAAAGTCATTTAGTTCTCCTGCCGGAATTAGTGGCTTAGTGGTTCTGAGCAAAGCGGCGCTGGCGACGTTAATAGAGGTCACACATAGTCACCAGTAATTAAGAGGGGGAAAGAACACACTCTCTCTTTCTCTCTCACACACGCACGCACGCACACGCACACACACTTCAGCTTGAAACACATTTGTTTTGCCGTTGTGTCAAATTGTTTTCATCTCCAATAACGTTCCCTCATTGAGCAGTGAGCGAGAAAAAACATTATGGTCCTGGAGTTGTCTCTAATCCTTGGACACGGCGGAGGAGATAAAAGAAAGCACATCCCTCCCTCTGAGACAGAGCAAACACACCATGCGTAATTACCCCGCAGGTCACTGAGCTGGCATCTTGGAAATGCTCTGATATGTTATTATATTCAATATGTTTGGCAAATAGTGGAAAGAACAAACACCATGTGACTGTGTATGCACACATTTAAGTGAAAACAAAGGGACAAATTACAATAGTGTATAGTCGCAACTTGTGCACACAGACACATTCACACACGTATACTGCAACTAGAAAAATTGCCCCTCGGGCACAGGTCTCCACCAGGGCAGGTCAGGTTGTGGCCTCCTGGTGGCACTATAATAGGCCAATGTGAAAAGGGTGCAATTTCTTCTTACGACTTGGCTAGCAATTGGATGATTTGAGGCATTTTGTTCCAAAAATGTGTTTTGCAAAAATCCACCTGTTGGCTATAACAGTCCAATGTGAAAAGGGTGGGATATATTCCTCAGCCTATAGGAAAGTCTGTTGTTGGCCAATCCTGCCAACTTTGAGAGCCAATATTAGCCAACTAGGATGGAATATGAAATATCGGAAAGATCCGGCTTGAACACATGACTATAGAGATAGTGTGTAACGATTTGCGGGATTTTTGGGCAGAATCTGGAGGAGAAATATAAAAAATGTGCTTTTCAAAAGTCGGCCTCCTGGTGGCGCTATAACAGGCCGTTCTGGAAAATGTGGGGCTGAGGTTCATCGTTGGCATCCAGGGAGTGTGTGTGCAAAATTTGGCATCGACTGGGTTAACGGTGGCGGAGATTAGCTGTACACAGACGGATGGACACACACACGCGCGCGCGCGCGCGCGCTGCGCGGACGGACACACACACACACACACACACACACACACACACACCACACACACACACACACACACACACACACACACACACACACGGACGGACGGAGTGCAAAACATACTCTCTCCCCAAGCCTTCGGCCTGGTGGAGACAAAAATAATCCCCACATGGAAAATGTTTTTCAGACCATGACCCAATATCTGATTCGTGAAACCTTAGGGGAAACCTCCAACCTGGTATTTTTCAGATTTTTTGCAGCGTTTTTTGCAGCGTCGGTTTTTCCATACATTAATGACACTATACTAATAGATTTTTTTAGGTGGTACTGTTAAAATGGTGTTTCCCTCAAGTTCTAATCACCTTATATGATTGCACACACGATCGCTCATTGATTTGCATGGATCCTGGCTTGTTGTTGATGCACCCGGCAGCACTGTAATGTGTTGCAGAGCCAAGCTGTGCTCGATCACTACCAACAACTCCATGATTATCGCTCGACTGCCTTGAAAATGGTGGAGGTTTGTCCACCGTGGATTGCATTGTTGAACTCCTGTGTGGTAGCAGCCGGTCCAATTGAGCGATAATCATGGAGACGTTGGTAGTGAAAGAAGGCTCGGAGCCTCAGTGTTTGCATTGGCAGTTTTGGCACGGCCTGTATGGGTAACTTTTGTGAGAATAAAAAATAACAAAACATAGCAAAACATAACAAAACATAGCTGTTGGCCTGGGCTGTGGCTCAGTGGGTCCAGGCACCTTGGCTGGTAATCCAGTCTGGCAGTGTGCCGCGGGTTCGACTCCCGATCCCGACGGCCTTTACTGCATGTCACCCCCCCCCATCTCTCTCCCCATTTCCTGTCAGCCTACTGCCTGTCCCTCCAGATTCTTTTTTTAAATAAAGGCAAAAGCCACACAAAAAAAACAGCGCCCCCTCCAGAGATACTTCCGGGTCCCACTTTTGTGTCGCTTTTGTGTCCCCATAGAGTTATACTGTGTTCCTCCGTCGGACTAAATCTGAGACGAAAACAACCACGAAAGTCTCATTTTACCGCTTTCCTTGCAACAACAAAGCTACTGGTCTCCCAAATCTGTCTGTGACAGGCCGTCTGCCCCACACTGAATACTATCGCCATTTCATTGTGTCAACTAAATCCTCATTAATCCAAACTAGATTCAACATACTCAACCCTGCATACATATCTAAATATGCCCCCGGAATATTGTACTGAGCAAATTAATGGACTGTTACCACCTTCAATAATAATGACATGGACATGGACATGTACAGAACATTAATAATTCTACTCGAGTTCGAAGCATTAGGACGCATTTTAACCTCAATGGCTTCCTTTCTGAAAAATAACGTAATTGTGAAAAGATTCACTTGTTTGGATATTCTATTTACAATGAGATGCGGACGGGAGCTGGTGCCACTTGGACCCGGACATAACGTAGGACTACAAAATGACGTCAGACTTAAATACAGAATGCAGACGTCAGAATAATGTCAGAACAGGCCAGCTCCATATATGGACCCTGGACAGGAGTCCTGCCCAGACCCCGGGCAGAGGCCCTTTTGGGGCGGTTCTGGACAACCGTGGGTCCGACCGACTCGACACCGAGCACTGCACCCCTGCGGTGGTGTGGAACGCGTGTGTCGAATTTTAAGTCGGTGGGGCGAACGGTTCTCGAGTTATGTGGATTAAACACAGACAGACAGACAGACAGAGACATGGTGCATTTATAGATGGATGACTTTGTTCCAGCACCTGCTAAGATTTTAGATGTGCGTGTCTTTTGGCTGCATCTTTTCAGCCAGTCTCCTTTGCCAGTTTTCTTCTATTTTTCTATAGTTTTTCTTTTATTACACTTTCAGACACGGACAAAAAAAACTAAAGAAATACAGCAACTTCAACCCCCTCAACCCCTTGGGGCCGCTCTTACCGGTTGGTCGGCCCTGTTGATCCCGACCAGGAACAGTGACTCTGCGATGAACAGGCTGATGCAGAGGTTCTTGTGGATGGTGTTGCGGTCGCTCTGCAGCCCGCGGAAGAAGCAGAAGGTGAAGATGCAGATGAGCAGGCAGACCAGCGACAGCAGGATGCCCACCCACGTGATCACATCCAGCAGCAGGTCGTGCATGCTGTCCGCTTTCTGATGAGTATAAAACAGCATCGCACACACAGAGAGAGTGAGAGAACATTGGAGCGCTGAACGGTGTTCTGTTTTGTTGACTGAGACTAAGACTAAAAGACTAAAAGACAATTTTTTTTGCCATTTAGTCAACTAAGATTAAACAAATTCCAATGACTAAAATAAGACTAAAACTAAATTATGTGTTATTCAAAAGACTGAGACCAAATCAGAATTTGCTACCAAAATTAACACTGGTGTTGCAAGTGTGAGTAAAATGGCTTTTCATATCCACTTTCTTCCTCCTCTATTCATGCATGAGCATCCCGCGGGAATTCTGAACACATACAGTACGCATCCATCGAGCCCCCCCCCCCACACACACACACACTCAAGTACCTACACCCCCCATGTGTGTGTGTGTGTGTGTGTGTGTGTGTGTGTGAGGTCGGTGAGCGTTGCTCTGCGTTCAGGGCCGCCTGCGTTATGCCGCGTTGCACAGGTGTGCTAGCTCTATCCATCAGTGTCCCGCAGCCTGCCAGGGCCGAGCAGCGTTCAACACAGCGGCGTTGTGATGGATCTATCTCTGCAACCATCACACTGTGTTCACACCGGGGCTGCTGCCGAGCCACGCAGCTCTGACCATGACCCCGTTCACAGAGCAGTACACATCCTCTGGCCCGGAGAGGAGGGGGACAGGACAAGTGACTGTTCCCCGTTCACAGAGCAGTACACATCCTCTGGCCCGGAGAGGAGGGGGACAGGACAAGTGACTGTTCCCCGTTCACAGAGCAGTACACATCCTCTGGCCCGGAGCACAGGGAGCTGTCGGGAGGAGACCTCCTAACTCAATTTTGTAGGTTTTTGATTTTCTTTTCTTCATATATCAGTGCTAGTGAACACCCTTTACGTCTGTGTGTTGGTTCGAAAATATTTAACCAATGGAAAGTAGTAAAAAACTGCTTTGGACAAAACCTCTAAACTCCATTGGACCCTCAAACTGTCTGCTAAAACAACTGACTCCACCACCTCTCCCCCTCTCATGAAAGTAATTGACAATATATAAAGTCACAGCACCAACTTTGATGAGGCACTATTGCTTTGTTTTCAAAATATACGGTTTTCTTAATTTCCTGAAAAATGTATACGGTATTCTTCATTTTCTGAAACATCGCCCCACCCGCTATGATAAGACCCACATGCGCATGAATGCCACGATCAAACCAGAGAAAAACACGGGAACTATCCTAAATTAGCCATGGATTAGCTTTTTTCACTCCTTTTTCTTCTTTCCCTTGTGTTTTTTATTGTATTTTGATTTTAGATTTTTTTTACAATTCTTATGATGAATGTTAAAATCAATCATGTTTATCTTTGTAAGACTGTGGGTTTACCTGCAAGATGCGCAATATGTCAAACAAGCAACGCAACTCATGTAAATTCACCCAAGCCAAGCCTGATTAATCAATCCCAGAAAGTTGTTTATAGCGTACAATCCATCCTCCACATTTTGCAGTCTACCTCCTCCTTAATTCAGTCCCCCCCCCCCCAGTATACCTCTTCACCTGTGCTAGCCATTACTTGTCAAATGATGAACAACTGCCTGTGTGATCCAGCCCATCCCATCCTGGCAGTCACGGCCCAGTGAGCACCCACCTTGACCTCCACGTGGGCCATGAGCACAGCGAAACTGGTGAGGTGTGTGCAGGAGCAGCTGGTGTGTGTGCGGTTGGTGGCCAGCAGCCGACAGTCTTGTGTGGACCAGAAGCCCGTCATGGTGCGCTTGGAGTAGCTCCAGAACGAACAGTTGGGATTGAAGTTCTCCTCCGAATGCTGCGAGGGGAGGAGGAGGAGAGAGAGAGAGAGAGAGACGTTAAGGAGAGTTAGAATGCTGGGAGGGAAGAGAGGAGAGAGAGACGTTAAGGAGAGTTAGACGGAGGAGGAGAGAAAGAGACTTAAAGAGAGTTAGAGGGAGGCAGAGAGAGGACAAGTAAAAACGGACGGGTTGGTGCCACACACACACACACACACACACACACACACACACACACACACACACACACACACACACACACACACACACACACACCCCCACACACACACAGACACTGCCCACTGAATATCTCTTGTGGGCATATCAGAGTCAAATTTTCATTCAAAACAACCTAAACTCACCCTTAGGCCTATAACCACAACCTATGAATTGGACTCTAATCTTAATCTAACTGGAACCACATACCCGAAGGTACTGCAAGGGTTACTTGAGAGAAAGTGGAAAATGGAAACATGCTGCTCTCTAAAGCTTTAAACCAAATGAAGTAAGATCGTTGAGTAGCACAACTGTTACTGAATAGGCTACTTACTTTTATTTTCAACATATTGACACTGGACTTTTAGATGTCAATTAAAGGGGGTACTTGGATTCAGCAATCAGGAAAAGTGAAAAGTGAAGCCCCAAAAGTTTGAGAACCACACACTGCCTTAGCACAACCTTACCTTACCCTATATCTCTATCCCTGACAGACAGGAAGCATCAGGCACTCGCGCGTCAAGAAACACAAGCATTGAAGTGCTGTAGACAAATTGGAGGCGTCAAGTGGGCGCATGGAAACCTGTTGATGTGTCTTTCAGAGCTCGCTTCTATTTTCAGCTGTTGATTCCCAGGCACAGACAACATATAATGTGTGTACCGTATGGCATCCAAGGCATTCACGTCACGAGTTTAAATAATGCATGTACTTTATGTAAATGAGTTTCCAAATGTGTGACAATTGGACAGGCAATACATTCTCTTTTGAGAAAGACAAATCCTTTTTTTTTTAATAGAAAAATGTCTGTACGGATCCTGAAAAATAATAGGTTTGTCTGTGAAACTAATGACAGTGCTTTTAAACCGCAAAGATATGGATGAGGAGAAGTTAAACGCACCCAGAGCTACACTAAACGCCAAGTTCAAAGTTCAACTTCAAAAGCTAATCTATGCAGGCGAGAGAGCAGGCGGAACGGAGAGAAGAGAACGAGAGAGACACACCAAAATGAACAGAATTAAACAGTGTGTGTGTGTGTGTGTGTGTGTGTGTGTGTGTGTGTGTGTGTGTGTGTGTGCGTGGGCGTGGGCGTGCAAGTCTTGGTACCTCCCACGGTACATGCGGGTTAGTGCAGTTCAATGTATTAATAATTGCGGTACAATTGTGGTGAACAAGTGGGCTCATGTGATGACCACCATATCACTGACGTGAGCGTTATTAACACTTTCTATGGAAACGTGTAGATATTTTGTATTTTTCTCTTGTTTGATATCCTTTCCCCCCTTGCCCCCCCCACCTTCTTCTTCTTCTTCATCTTCTTCTTCTTCTTCTTCATCTTCTTCTTCATCTTCTTCTTCTTCTTCATCTTCTTCTTCTTCTTCATCTTCTTCTTCTTCTTCTTCATCTTCTTCTTCTTCTTCTTCTTCTTCTTCTTCTTCTTCTTCTTCATCTTCATCTTCTTCATCTTCTTCTTCTTCCGTTTCTTACTAATTATACGGAAAATGGGGAACGATGCAGGGAACGATGCACAAAAACGAATTTCACTTCTTCAATTACTTCTGTGAAGTGACAATAAAGTAACCAAACCGTAACCCTAACCTGACATGAAAATCATTATTTTCCTTATGGGTTCCACAGCAATGTACCCACAAGGCTGATTATTTCTGATTTTACTATCCTAGTGGGGTATTCTCATCCCCATAGTATCGGTAAAACCCAGTATGCATGCACGCACGCACACACGCACACTAACACGCACACACACTTACACATGCAGATAAAAGCAGAAACAACAACAGAGGGGAGGGACAGAATGTGCGAATGGAGAAACAAGTAAAAAGAGCAGTTGTTCTCGGCCAACTAGCCTGGATGAAACCCTGGCTTAAATAAATAAATGAATACATAAATAAGTAGAACATGATAGAGCAGGGAGAGGCAAGAGACCCTGAGGGGGTTATGCTTGGCCGTTATATACCTACAGTAAGTGAATAATATATTGATCACAATATTACATCAAAAAGATTAAGTGCAGAAATAGTTCACAATATTACATCAAAACAACATAAGAGAAGGGTGAGAGAGACAGAGAGAGAGACAGAGAGAGACAGAGAGAGAGAGAGAGAGAAGGAGAGGGAGAGGGAGAGGGAGAGAGAGAGGGAGAAGGATGAGAGAGCGAGTGTGTGCTTGTGCATGTGTGTCTGCAGGCCAAAGCGTGTTGATGCACATGCTGCACATGTGTGCACGCATTGTGCAGTGAAGCAAATACATACAGTATGTGAGTTGTGAGTACATAAAAAGCATACAAGGCAAAATGATATCATTCCTTGGCTTATGATTTAATTACATTATTTATGTATTAATGGAATTATTTGTATGGATGAGAAACATAATTCCATAATTTGGCTTCCAGACGTTTGGTTAAAAGAGGCAGTTATGACTGTCCAGTAAAAGTAACAAAATAATGCATTTGTTTGGAAATGAAAGACGTGAACCCCAGCATCCCTTTTCTGAGGGCGAACATCTGGCAAACACAGCAGATCTACAAGGAGATCTTGACTACGAGGAGATCTACAAGGAGCCATGCCAATCTTGCAAATCGACACATTTTGGCACAGTGTCCGTGTGAACACAAAAAGTGTATATGGAGATAGGTCTCTGCCCGACAACAGCAATATAGGGTTTAATTTCAGAGAAAACAAGCAGCGAATGACCCATTTTCTTAGCCTCGCGTATAGCGATACTAATATCCCTTCGAGGATATTAGTCTCGTCCCTCTCAGCATTCGATTTTTGTCCCGTAATGTCCTGCCCCATATTTGCATACTAGGCCCTGGTTGATTTTAGCCTGGCTCCAGACGAATCTGGTTGGCTCGTCACCAATTCTGCCGTGAAGTCTCCTCACACAATTGAGACGGGCCAGACTTACAGCTACTATTGTCTTAGTTTACGCACCTGCAGGTGTTTGACGGTGAAGACCACGGGCTCGGACAGGTAGACCTTATTGCTCTCCTTGTTGATGGATGCCATGATGACCGGGGAGTTGACGATGACCGAGTAGTTGGGGTAGACGACGGCCTCGCCACTCAGGCGCACGCTGGCGTTCTCCGTGGACAGGTAGGCGCCCAGGTTTCTGTACAAGACAAAGGCCATCCGGATCTCCCCTGAGAAGACACACAGAGACCAGACCCATGCTTCATACTGTACATGTCATCAGTGGTGGAAAAAGTACTCACTTTTTACTTGAAGGGATAGTGCACAATTTTTGAAATAGTATGAAATACTTGCCATTAATATAGTGGTTGCAACTGTATTTATTGATTGCCCGAGTCCCGTGGTGGGAGTGCTGCTCTGGTTTAAAACTAGCGTCAAAACAAGACAAGTCGAGACAAGCTTGCTCCAACGCCGGTGTTGTGGGGGGAGGGGGCAGAAGACATCCACGGAGCAAGCTTGTCTCGTCAAAACCACGTGACTCCCATTGAAAATGCAGTGTCTTTCATATGTGAGCATCGCCTAAAGGTCCTTTGTTTGTTTGTTTGTTTGTGTGTTTGTTGAAGCATAGCGACCAGCTGTCAGTCCGCCAATCGCTTTCAATCAGCCACACTTTCCTACACACCAATCACACATCATTCCCTCAACACGGCGGTGCGTTTAAATAGACGGCTCTCTTCTACACTGGAGCTCTGCTTCGATTGCTTCACACACATACTCTGCTTGCCTCCACCACCCCAGCCTCCACCTCATAGTTCTTCACTCTTCATTGTGCGTTTAAACTGAATGTTGAACTGAAATTCATGTGTGCATGGCTCTAAAGCAGTGGTTTTCAACCAGTGGTCCGGGGACCACGAGTGGGCGAGCGTCAAATTAAACCACATGGACCCGTACGGGTCCATATGGTTTAATTTCACGCTCTCAAGAGTTAAATTATTGTTAAACAGTTGCATTACTTAATTTACAAGAAGTCTGCACAATTAGAGAATGTAGAATAATTGTTATTTTGATCGTTTGCCTGTTATCTCTCCTATGGTATACCAACATCAATACAGCATGGAATTGTGGACAAAATGTGATCCAATGACAACAAAATATTCTGTAGTTTTTGGTCTGAGAGGCTAAATGTCATCAAATGGTGGTCCTTGGCTAAAATGCCAAATAAACTAATGGGCCTTGATACAAAAAGGGTTGAAAACCACTTCTCTAAAGTAAACTGGAATTCAATGTTGCATAGCTCTAAACTGATTCAATGTTCAATGGCTTTAATGTTAAAATGCTTTGTATGCATAACTCAAGTTCATCTGATAAAATGTCTTGCTCTTGTATGCCCATGGAGGCTTATTAGCATGCTGCTTAGCAAAATGTAAGCATTTTAAAGAGCAGAGCAGAGCCATTAACACCAAGTTTAACTGTATTCCATTTGTTGCAATAAATAAAGTCCAATCTTGACGTGAGTGTTCCTGACTGAAATATATTTTTTTGCATACGTTTTGTTTGTGTCACGATGACTCATGAGTACATTCACACAGAATGTGACAAAGGACTTTTTGTTTTAGTTGTTTTAGATTAGGTAGTTTGGAATTATTTCCACAAATAAAGGCAATACAGTGTATGAATGAGGTATCAACTATATACTATACTGTATGTTATTAGCATGTTATTTGGGGGGCTTTTCTGAGCTTGGGCTCACTGTCAGTCATAGAGACCATATGTCCTACACGTCCTAACCACTCGGCTATGGGCTATATATGCACACACGCTGTTTTGGAAAGACATTGGGCCCCTTCCCTACCTCCTTCACACGTCTTGCTGAGTGAAGTCTAGCACTCTAGCTCACTGCTGATAGTAATGTGAAGGCTCTGTTCCATTCTGGTCGAACAGAGTCTGGGACTCAGGGTGCTGCTATTGTGCGTGTTGGCTCACTGGAAACACTGCTACACCAGTGGGTCTCAAAGTGTCCTTGAGCGGGTATCCATTTGTACACTCTCAGAGTTATGGGTGTCCTTGATAATAAAACGTTTGAGAACCACTGCACACTTAATGGCATTTGGCAGTATCACCATCGGTAACACCTGAAGTGAAGGACGTAGGGAAGTAGTACGAGTTATTCTGTGTGCATAGAGCCCATTGGGTCGCCCGCAGTAATATGAATACAATAGGTCAGCAGCACTGACCACTAGGCTATGACCACACCTTGACATAAAGAGATCATTGTGATTATAAAGCACAAAGGTTGTGATCATGTTTAAAAAAAAAACAGTTATTCCACCAGCGTTCTTGTGTTGTGTTCTACAACACAACACAAGAACGCTGGTGGAATAACTGTATTTTTCACGTCACGTCATTAACAACTATTACTGTTATCTTCTACAACTTGTAGAAGATAACAATATTAGTTGTTAATGACGTGACGTGGCGTAATATTAGTGTCAATATGAACAGAAAATCACGTGCATTATGTATGATGTTTGATTTATACAACAAATTAATAAAATCCCAAAACTAGTCATTTTTAGTCTCTCTCTCTCTGACTCTCTCTGTTGATGGATTTGACTGGTCGCATATTTTTATATAGCTCTCTACTCCCCCTAGTGGACATAATATCTACATTGTGAAATGCGCAGATCACGCAAACCTCTGCAAAGATAAACGGACAAGGTCAATGACCCACAACTGTTATAATAATGTGAAATATTCACAGGCAAGTATTTTGCATTTTCTTAACATTAAATGAAATAAATCATAAAATACTTGCCTGTGAATATTTGAATGACGGAATGACGAATACATTTTATTCGCCATTCCCCCGGTGTGAAAAGGCCTTATAACTGTGCACAAAAAAAGCATTTTGTTCAATTTGTATAGGCCTACTCTTTTAGTGAATAAATGGATGCACCAACACCTAATATTCTACCGAATTAATTGCACTCATGAGAGAGTGTAAAACATAGACCCGAATCGACCCCGAGCTTTTACTGCGTGAATGTCAACGAAAGGCAGAGATAGAGAAGAGAGGGAGGGAGAGGGAGGGAGAGAGACTTCAAGTGGAAAGATACGGAGTGACAAAGTGAACAAGTGATATCAAGCAGAAATAGTGAGACACAGTGAGGGAAGAAAGAGAGGCGGGAGCCGAGGGCGAAGGGACAGAGAGAGAGAGAGAGAGAGAGAGTATAAGAAACAGAGAGAGAGAGATAGAGAGAGAGAGAGATTTTTGTCCTACCATTCCTGCCATGCTGTTTGAGAGTGCTGGCTGACAGCTGGATGGAGTTTCCATGTAGCTCTGATTGCGGGAATGTCAGGTCTGCCAGGTTCCCGTCCGTACTCAACCGGGCCACTTCCAGCTCTGCAGCGCACACGCACACACGCACACACACACACACACGCACACACACACACACACACACACACACACACACACACACACACACACACACACACACACACACACACACACACACACACACACACACACACACGCACAAAATCATAGCATATCTCATCAAGTTTGACGTTTGCTTTGCGCCACATCCTCTTGTAATAAACATGTTTTCTCACTAAGTGCTAGAGGCGCTGCAGGCGGCATAAATTCACATTCACTACAGGCTTCTTCAAAACAAATAGAGGGGGGGGGGGGGACACAAGAAAAAACATGACGTGCTTCAAACACTAAAGTAACTAATCTCGTCCAAAGCAGTAACATAAATATAACAGAACAGATAACATGTGCCCGCGCTCTCTGTTTCATTATGAGAGTCTAATTTTATCTTCCCAGGTTCGTTAGCACTGCGGCAACGCGCGTGTGTTAACGCGTAAGATAAAGTTCCTAATTAAAGACTAATTACACCTTTGGTTATCGCAATAGCTTCTTCTGCTGATTTGTGTGGGTTTTTTTTTTAAGACACACTGCTTTCATGAAGGAGAGCAAATAGACAACATGCTGTATGCATACATACTGTATATACTGTGAATGTATACTGTAAACCCCAGAGGAGCAGAAGAGATGGGAGTGGAGTGACAGTGGCTAGTGGGCGGGCAGGGCAGGGCTGGTATAGATGGCTAGTGGGCGGGCAGGGCAGGGCTGGTATAGATGGCTAGTGGGCGGGCAGGGCAGGGCTGGTATGGATGGCTAGTGGGCGGGCAGGGCAGGGCTGGTATGGATGGCTAGTGGGCGGGCAGGGCAGGGCTGGTATAGATGGCTAGTGGGAGGGCAGGGCAGGGCTGGTATGGATGGCTAGTGGGAGGGCAGGGCAGGGCTGGTATAGATGGCTAGTGGGAGGGCAGGGCAGGGCTGGTATAGATGGCTAGTGGGAGGGCAGGGCAGGGCTGGTATGGATGGCTAGTGGGAGGGCAGGGCAGGGCTGGTATAGATGGCTAGTGGGAGGGCAGGGCAGGGCTGGTATGGATGGCTAGTGGGAGGGCAGGGCAGGGCTGGTATAGATGGCTAGTGGGAGGGCAGGGCAGGGCTGGTATGGATGGCTAGTGGGAGGGCAGGGCTGGTATGGATGGCTAGTGGGAGGGCAGGGCAGGGCTGGTATGGATGGCTAGTGGGAGGGCAGGGCAGGGCTGGTATGGATGGCTAGTGGGAGGGCAGGGCAGGGCTGGTATAGATGGCTAGTGGGAGGGCAGGGCAGGGCTGGTATGGATGGCTAGTGGGAGGGCAGGGCTGGTATGGATGGCTAGTGGGAGGGCAGGGCAGGGCTGGTATGGATGGCTAGTGGGAGGGCAGGGCTGGTATGGATGGCTAGTGGGAGGGCAGGGCAGGGCTGGTATGGATGGCTAGTGGGAGGGCAGGGCTGGTATGGATGGCTAGTGGGAGGGCAGGGCAGGGCTGGTATGGTATGGATGGCTAGTGGGAGGGCAGGGCTGGTATGGATGGCTAGTGGGAGGGCAGGGCAGGGCTGGTATGGTATGGATGGCTAGTGGGAGGGCAGGGCTGGTATGGATGGCTAGTGGGAGGGCAGGGCTGGTATGGATGGCTAGTGGGAGGGCAGGGCAGGGCTGGTATGGTATGGATGGCTAGTGGGAGGGCAGGGCTGGTATGGATGGCTAGTGGGAGGGCAGGGCAGGGCTGGTATGGTATGGATGGCTAGTGGGAGGGCAGGGCAGGGCTGGTATGGTAAATGGTGCATTTATATAGAGCGTCGCAGTTCCGCCCCCTTTCATGACAACGAGAGACCCGGAAAATAATTCCCTGTTCATTTTCCTCGTAGACTTTTCAAAAAGACGTTTACACTGCGGACAAAGCCAACTCGAGTTGTGACAAATCATGACAATAAACAGAATGTTTTGGGCCGATCAAATAATTAGAAGGAAGAAAAAAACACTTTTTGTTTTGTTTTTCAAATTATTTCATCATTCATTTCCTACCAAGTGAACAGAGGAAGGAGACTAAGGCAGTGGTGGAAGGTAGCCCAAACTTTAATTTAGCCCATGACCCTAAACAGAAATGACCCAAACTAGTGAAAATAGTAGATCTACAAGCACACAACGCGTCGCTTCATGCCACCCCCCCCCCCCCCCCCCCAATCCTGCTTTACAAACGGATAAACCAACACTGACTATTTTGACTGTGTAGGAAGGAGAGAGATAAGGGGGAGAAATGGGGAGACGGGAGGTGAGGGGGAGGAGAGGGTGAATAAACGAGGGTAGATAGGGAGGAAGCACTGTCTGTTCTCTCCTCTCTCTTGTTGCTATTGGCTGCTTGCTTGACGGAGTCAGATACGAGAGGCAAAGACAGACAGACAGACATAAACCCAGTGACACTACACACACACACACACACACACACACACACACACACACACACACACACACGCACACGCACACGCACGAACACATGCGCATGCAGAAACACACTCTCTGTGGGGAATCGAAACACGACGGTGTCTAACCTAATTAAACCGTCCTTGTCATGACAGTCCTCCTAATAAACACACCAGTTCATTATCGCCATCACAGGGTACACACATGCATGCATGCAGTTACTCAGGCACGTTATGCCTCCAAATGGCTCTTTAACGTTTCGTCGAAAAACGCCATTTTGTGCACGTGCCAAACTTCCAATACTTAAGCTGCATGGTAAAGGACATTCTGAACAAAAAATAACGCAAGCCTAGAGACTGAACAGATTCCTCCGAACCAAAAACAATGCCTTAACGTTTTGAATGCTTCCCTGCCTTTCCTTCATTCCTCTGTAAGACTCTAAACAAGGGGCTTAAACCTCAAGGAGAGGGAGAAGGATGGCAGGAGAGGATGGAGACTAGAGAGAACGAGAGATGAGAGAGAGATGAGAGGTGGCAATATGGGCTCCTTATGAATAAAGGCGAGAGATAATCACGCTGGATCTGCCCACTGGATTAGCTAGGAGGGGAGATTAACAACACAAAGAAATGAGGAACACACGGACAAAAGGGGGGGCGGGGGAAACACCGATTGCTGTTTTATAACCCATTTTGACATGAGATCAGATTCTAAAAATGTCTTCTACATCCTGACAGTTTTCTGAAAAAACTATGTTTCCATGTCAGTCGTTCTTTTTCAAAAATAGCAGACCTACAAGCTCGTAGCGCGCCACTCGGTGGCGCGCTATAAATCTGCTATTTTTCAATAGCTAAAGCATAACATAATGCTAACACCAAAAGGGATTCCCGCCCAGAATGGGATAAGTTCTTCAGAAACGCAGTAGCCTACGACAACAGTACATGTTTATGTAACCATATTTATGTGGTGTCTTCAGGGGGGAAATTTTGGAGACAACAAAAGTCTGGAGTTACATAAGGTAACACCGTGTGGGATGGATGGTGGTGGCAGGGAATAAAGTGGTGTGGACAGTTGTTGTACTTAAGTGTTACCTAAGTGCTGGAGAAGTTCTGAGTCGAAGAAAGCCACCGTGCCAGTGGCCATTTTGAGAGAAAGTGACTCTGTGTTATGTGAGGACAATGTCTCCATTTCATTTGTCTGCCAGCCTCCCAGAGTGCCGGTCTATGCATCTCTCTCTCCCTCTCTGTCTATCTTTTCATTCATCCATCTGTCTATTCTGTATAAACCGTTTTCTTGCCAAAATGGTGGCCATAGCATATGGAACCTCACGATAGGAAGGAACGTTTAGTTGTTATACAGTGGGTCACATGACCTTTGGCTTGCAGTGATTGGCATCCTCTCCTCTCCTCTCCTCTCCTCTCCTCTCCTCTCCTCTCCCTCTCCTCTCCTCTCCTCTCCTCTCCTCTCCTCTCCTCTCCTCTCCTCTCCTCTCCTCTCCTCTCCTCTCCTCTCCTCTCCTCTCCTCTCCTCTCCTCTCCTCTCCTCTCCTCTCCTCTCCTCTCCTCTCTCTCTCCTCTCTCCCCTCCCCTCCCCCTCCCCTCCCCTCCCCTCCCCTCTCAGTGTTATATGAGCGTGTACAGGTGCACAATTGTGAACTGTAATCAATTGATATTAAAAAAGGCCTCCAAAGCGTCGGCGCAGAGGGCGTTTGGACCAAGAAGCGTGAAAAGGCGACGTCAGCGCCAAGTGAGTTAATGCCTTACTTCATCACACTACAGTGTCACACGAAAGCAGAGGAATTAGCCGATCTACAAGCTCACAGCTTGCAGATCTGTTATTTTGTCTTTTTATAATAATCTAAATAATAACTGCTTGGATCCATTGCAACAAAGGGTCCTTTTTTCAGGTGTTTCTCTTTTCTGAAAAGTAACAGTTTTGGACAGTTTCCACCTGATAGCAGCGGTGGCCTAAGGGTTAGAGCAGCGCCCTTTCGGTGCCCTTGTTGCCGAAAGGTTGCCAGTTCGATTCCCCGGATGGGCAGGAAAAATCTGGGTGGGGAAGTGATTATCATCACTCACCCAACACCACTGAAGTGCCCTTGAGCAAGGCACTGAACCCCCAACTGCTCCCCCTGGAGCTGCTTAGTGGCCAACAGTATAAGACTGTGGTTGTACTGGTCAGCTCCCAGGTTTTAATGTGTGTGTGCAAATCCCTCAAAAAACTAGGCAGGACAGAAGAGAGAAAATAAACAAGCGACACCTGCTGCTGCAGTGCAACCTCTGGGCGGAGGCCGGAGGGAGATGAAACAAGGGCCCAGACACCCAGAGAGCAGGGCAAAAAAAAGAGAGATTATTTTTTGCTCTCTCGATGTAACCGCCTTATCCCATTTTGGGTCGGGAACCCCATTTGGTGTTGTAAAAATGATGTTATAAGTTAGCTATCTTTTTCAGAACGAACGTTTTAACTCAAATCTTTGCTTCTGGGGGGGTCCCTGGAACAACATATTTTCAGATGGGGGCCGGAGGCATATTACATATAATTTTTGGGGTCCTTGACATGAAATATATTGAGCACCACGGATATAGAAACATGAGGTTTTTCAGAAAAAATGACATTTTAAAAAGACATTATTTCGACGTCAGGCCTAAATGGGTTATTCTAGCTCCTGATGATGATGATGATGATGGGGGGGGATGAGACAGAGGAATGTGTGAGCGGGAGGAATGAGCAGAGCAAAGGGAGCGGGGGGAGAGGTGGTGGTGGTGGTGATGGTGGTGGTGGTGGTGGTGGGGGGGGGGATGTGTGGTGATGTGCACGGAGCCATAATAACTAGCTTTGTTCTGCTTTGTCAATTCCTCCCTCCGCCTACGAGCGGAGCGATTGAGAAGGGGTGGGGGTGGGGGGGTATAAGAGAAGGGAAATTTATTGTCTCTAGCAAACAATTTATCCCCGTATTAAAGGGCCTCAAGGCCAGACTTCCTGCATCTTTTTTAGATGTGTATGGGTCTCAGCGGGAAACTCCCCTTTTAAAACCTTTCACACAACAACGCAGTCCCACTAAATCATGGCCTCTCTCTCTGACGGCTTTACAGGCCCGCTCTGCTTTGGGCTGTATCTACATTTCTGTGGAACCCAGAGTCCGCACTGCAGCCCTGACGCACCGCGGCCAGAATTTTTCACTTTTGCATGCAATTCGGGCATCGCTACAGTGCGCTAGTTATATCCCTTGAAGTTATTTACGACATCTTTACGACCAAATGGACCCTTGCGGGCGTATAACTCTGACAGGGTTGCAAATGGACCCTTATTGCCGGGCCCATTTGGAGTCCTCTCAGAGTTAAAGGGAAATTTCACTTTCAAACATTCTTCGGGTCATTTCATCGTCTGCTCCGTTTTTTTTTGGAAATAAAAAATACTGAATCAAGCCACTTAAAAACTGCCCGAGGTGTCGGGCAGTTTTTAAGTGGCTTGATTCAGTATTTAGATCATTGATATTAATTTCAGCCACCATTCCTATACAAACCCACTGTAACTTCAAACTCCATTTTTACCCGTCCTTGGTTCAGAACCAGGTGTTTTCAATTAATCTAACGGTTTTAATGGGTTTGTATAGGAAGGGGGGCAGGCATGAATATCAAATATCTAAATACTGAATCAAGCAACTTTAAAAAAAGAAATGTTCAGGGTGTTCACAAAAGCCTGAGTATAGACGATGAAATGACCCCAAAAAGGTTTTGAAAGTGAAATACAGGATTTTCACGGTGGTGGTCCCGGTTGGTCAACCAGCAGTTCCGTTCAATCCCCCTACAGTACATAGAATGCTGATTCATTCACACAGAGATCATCGTGTTATTGTTGTGCAGTCACCCTAACGTTAGTTACGTATGTTATTTACTTACAACATACACTGTTATTGTTGTTCAGTCACTCGTATGTCATCTCTCTCTTTCTCTCTCTCTCTCTCTCTCTCTCTCTCTCCCCCACACGGAACGGTTCTGCATCTGTCTGACGCACCTTGTTGCTCACATGCTACAGTTCAGCTGCATGTGTGAGCTTTTCCTGCATACACATATGTTCTTCGCGACCCCCCTACTCCCCCCGGCCGCACACAAACGCACGCACGCACGCGCACACGCGCACGCACACGCACACACACACACACACACACACACACACACACACACACACACACAATGTTGAAATTATGAAATTATTCTGCCCCACTTCTATCCGTGTCTATTCACATGTGCATTGTGTTATATAGTGCACATCACTTCCAGCCAGTGTTATTGCTTAGAGAGCTGTGAATTCAGGTAGTGTGCTTAAATTGGTGCCTCGTGTTATGAAACATAAACATGAGGTGGCTGGTTCGTGTTCGGATATACATGTACAGTATAGCGCCTGCGGTGAACATCACCTCGCTCTTTATACGGTGATATGACAATGCATGACATAATATGGTAACATATGTCATTAAAGGGACCATATCACCATATTTTCACAGCTTCAGCCATATAGTGTACTGTACATAAACACAGACTATTTTCCTGTGAATTGATTTTTGTATTTCACTATTTACATTTCCTCCATAGTCATTAAAACATTATTGACCTTACCTCAATAATTGAGTCAATGTTGGGCATTGCGCCAGTTAAAACAAAATGGAAGTTAAAATTTGTTTTCACCAGGGAGTGTGGCTGCACTTTTCAAGCCAAAATCCGTGCTTTGAAGTGCATTAAAACTCAAAGACAACTTAACTTTGACAAAAATAAAATAAAAGGGGCATTTAAAGTTCCCAGTGCTGAACTACTTCTGTCAAGCAAAATGATTTTCTTAACACACCGAAGTAAATGTTGTTATCCTGTGGCTTTCATGCCTTCCTCCAGCAATAAACAAAGCCTGGTGTGCTTTGGAAATGTTATCGTGAGTCGTATTCAATGGGCTAAACATGGCAGACCACCGGCATGGACCCTTAAATATATCAACAAATACATTTGTCTCAAACGTCTGTGGAATTCCGTTCACGGTCTAAACTACTTGAACCCTATCGTCCCTATTTTGAGGCAAAAAGACAATAGTGTAGAGGGAAAAAAGGCCAAGGCCATAGAGCCCTGGGAGAGGCCGGTCAGTGAAGAATATAGTGGTTATTTCTAACCTCAATACTCAGTTCAGTGAGATACTGTATACTGGATTTAAAAAAGTAATAAAATAAAATAAGGACAAATAATACCTCTAGTGAAGAAAGCAGCAAAGCACTTAAATAGAATGGAGTAACTGATTCTATCAGACAAGCCACCGTAGATCTCAAATTTAAATGAACAAATCCAAGCTGGCTATAATTATCCGGTAATTATTCAACCCAGTGCAGCATCACAGTGTAAAGCCATACTAGACAAATCTGGCACAGGAGAGCTAGACGCTTGTTGACCTCAAGCGATACTTCCTCTGTGCTTTCAATCAGCTTTCAATCATGTTTTAGACCCTGGATGACTCTGGATGAGAAACAGAACAATGGCAGCCCAATTCATTCCAACAAAAAGCTGCCCTCTCAGCGCATAGGCTGCTAAGGTTTCTGCAGTTTTTACTGTACCAGCTTGCTTTCAATCAATTTCCCATTAATCTCCTTTCTCCATGGCATGTGTGGTGTATACGCTGGTCACCAACAGTGTGAGAAAGTAACATAGCAAAGTCCTGGGAAATGCAGCGAGACTTAAGTAAAGTGAAAAATGTATTCAAGCCCGGTAAAAATCATGTTGTAACATAATGTTGTGTTATACAAGTTATACTAAGAAATGATCTAATCCTGTGATTATGCCTGGTCCTATGCCTGGTTAGACTGGCATATTCGCCGATACCAATGTGACCCGATATTATGACAAATAAGGGCCGATACTGATACTTTTACGATACAGATACAGTATCGGGGAACATCTCTAGTTCAAATAGCTGATCTACAATACACAATGTGTCGATATAGATCAGCAAGTTGAACTATTTCAAAATATTTTTCCAAATAGTAAAATATGGCAAAGAGGTTTAGGGATAAAGGGTAAGGTTTAATCCATGGATGGATTAATGTGAAAATAGGCCCTGTGCACAAAACCGAAAGGCCCCCCCAAAGCCCGCCCAATTGTATGTGTTCAGCACGTTTTTTTCAACTGCCTATAGCAGCCTAACAGTAAGGCAGGGGTGAACTTTACTCAGGTAGCTAGTTTGTTACTGTCCAACCTTCGATCCTAGCTTGTGATATTAAAGAAAAACGTGCAAAAATCGGCAATCAATAAAAGTGGCCGTTTTCAAGACGTTTTGGCCATTATCTATCATTGTCTTTATTTTATATTTTGTTATGGAGGGACAGACTATAGGCTGACAGGAAATGAGGAGAGAGATGGGAGACATGCAGTGAAGGCCGTCGGGATCGGGAGTCGAACGCGCGGCACACTGCCAGACTGGATTACCAGCCAAGGTGCCTGGACCGCTGAGCCATGGCCCAGGCCTATCATCATCTTTCTGATGTCCAAAGTCCAATCTGCTCAGTTCAAAGCTTGTTGGAGCCGTGACTTTGAGGACATTCTGAACCCAAGAGCCCCCATTGGCTCAGGGCCCCTGTGCGTCCGTGAGGCGTGCCAAAGATAGGGACACAAGTCTCTTCACCACAAAATAGCAGATCTACAAACTCACGTAGGTCGGCTATTTTGGGTGAATGTTCCCCCCAGAATAGGTACAGTATGGTGGGGTTTAAGTGGTTAAAGGTATATAAAAGTTTTTTTCAATCTCTCCTAATGGAAACAGAAATTCCTCGTGACACTGTATCTTCGGGGGAAAGATTGACATACTTGACATAAACGTAAGGTGCTGTAATAGTAAATGTGACAAAAACATTATTTACAGGGGTGGCCCTGAGCCAAACAGAGAACCAACGCTTTAGATCAGTGCTTTTCAACCAGTGGTCCTTGAGGGGGTTCCAGGTGGTCCCCAGCTAAATGATGGAGAGTTGGTAACTATGGACACTTATTACATGGGTTCTCAACCCGTGGTCGTGACCCTTCCGGGGGTGGGGGGGGGGGTGGGGGGGGGGTGGGTCGCCAAATTATACATGGCCAAATCATTCCCGGGGGTCCCCAGCCAAAAATGTTGAGAACCCCTGCCGTATTAGATATTTCACTCGTGAGAGCGTAAAATTAAACCAAATGTTGGTTTCATTTTCTCAGGAGGTAAATTATTGTTAAACATCTGCATTACTAAATTTACAAGAAGTCTATATACACTATTAGAGAATGTAGAAGAATTGATGTTTTCATCAACGTTTGCCTGTTGTCTATAACCCCGTCAATACAGCATGGAAATGTGGACAAAATCTTATCCGACGACAACAAAATATGAATTGGGCCTGAGAGTTTCAAATCTCAATCAAATGGTGGTCCGTGGCTCAAATGCCAAATGAATAATGGGCCTTGATCGAAGGGGGGGGGGGGGGGGGGGGGGAACAAGTAAACCTCTACTCACGGATGTTGTCGGTGGTCTCCTGCACAGTGTCCGTCTTCAGCAGGTTGTCGGCTAACATGAAGGCCCCGGTCTCCACGGTGTCGAGCAGCAGCGTGGCCGAGTGGAGCTGCTCGCCCACAGACAGCTCTCTCCAGGCCGCTTGCGCTCGCGGCTGCAGGAGGTTGTTCACCGTCTCCACCATCGCCTGTAGCACAACGCATACAGCACGGACATGGAGGTTAGCTGCATGGCGCTAGCAAGCGCTGTCCCTATTGGCGCGTAGTAGGGATGCACCGATTGTATCGGCCACGTATAGCGGTATCGGCCGATGTTTGCCTTTATCGGTCAATATCTGTATCGGCATATAAAACTGACATTAACCGATGGGAGGTCGCCGATATTTATCTGTTAAGCACACACTTTTGCATTGGCTATGTTGGTGTGTTGGTTTTCTGCAGCCTACCAAGCTGTAGATTTATTTCTTGTATTGCAGATGTATTTGTTTCCCTGGCACAAAAGGGGGAAATAGAAAAAAACTAAAACGAATCAAACATATCTGCATCAGTATCGGCTGAATTGTTATTTTAAACATCAGTATCGGTCAATAATTTCCATATCGGTGCATCTCTAGTGCTTATGCATCAGTCCATGATGTGAAAGCCACTGTGAATAATGCTGTAAAATGCATTGTTAATACATGAGAGACTTTTTAATATCGGTCATCATCACAGATGCGACGGGAGGCCCATGTGCAACGGCTTTGTGTGTGAGACAATAGTTTATGGAAAGAAAAAAAAAATACATTCAAGGAAAACATTTGTCTTGCAGATGTGACATTCTCATGCACATGCGACACAGACAAAACCACAGAAGCCAGCTCCAAAGTAAACACCCCAAAAAGTGCCACGGCACTTTTTGATCTTGCACTTCAGAACGTCAATGGATAAATACATTTCGTTGCCAGTGTTCTATATCTGATAGGCCGCAATGAAAGAAAATCTATCGCAGATGTTCCAGAAATCAAGTTCAGCCTAATTAGGTGATTGCAATCACAAGCTGTCTACACCCCGTCTTTGTGATGGAAAACGTATGCTTGTGGGACTGAGAAGATTTAGAACTTTCAGATAATAAGATCTTTCGGGTCATGACAGCTTTTAGTCCAATAAATGTTACCAGACTAGAATGGTTTATATTATACTTCTGCTCTGCCCAGTTCAACATCCCTCTTCCCCTATTCCTTTTGTCTATGGGCCCACTTTTATATGCATACATGCACGCACACACGCACACACACACACACACACACGCACGCACACGTACACACACACGCGTGCGTCACAACAGAGTCAAGAGAAAGAACGACAGAGGGAAGGAGAGATCCCTGTGAGAGCGGTAAAACAGTCCAGCGAGTTCATGGTGACAGATGTCCGATGGGAATGAGAGAAGTGGAAAAGCGAATGTACGAGTATCAAATATACACGTCTCACACGCCCGTCTCGCTCTAGCCGGATTTACACTTTACGTGTGTGCGTGCCATTGCCGCACAGCAAAAATAGCTGATCTACAAGCCCACAACGTCGTGAGCTTGAACATTATTTGTATTATTTGTGCAACACCACTCGAAATGGAAGCACATCAAGCCCTTCTCTTTCTTTCACTATGAAATAAACACTCACTAGCTCTCTCTCACTCTAGTGTCTTTCTCGTTCCATTGTCTCTCTCATACCAGCGGCATCGCTCTTTGTGTGTGTGTGTGTGTGTGTGTGTGTGTGTGTGTGTGTGTGTGTGTGTGTGTGCATTCGTGTGTGTGTGAGTACATGCGCCTGTCTGTCTGTCTGTCTCCCTCCTCTGGGGAGCGAGAGTGGAACTGGATAGAAACGGAGCATACAGGTGCCGTCATACAAGCGAAAAGGTTCTCTCCGACAGGGGAATTGTCAGGTTGCAGAGGAGAGAGTCGCATCAGTTTATTGATGTTCCCCACGACAACCGTTTGACTCCCTCGCCCCCCCTCCCCCTTCTCTCCCCTCCCCTCCCATCACTCTGGCTTAGGGGGAGGTGAGAAACCAGGAGGGGGCGGGAGGGAGGCAAGTGACAGAGACAGGAGAGACGCAAACAAAGAAAGAGAGAGAGAGAGAGAGAGAGAGAGAGATGGGTGGGAGCGTGTGGGAGGGCGGAGGAAATGGTCGTCGATGAATCACATGAGTGCAGGGCAAATGAGAAAGGGGAGTGCTGATGGAATACGTTGCAAAACAAACTCAGATTTGGCACTCCCCTCTCAAAATTGGAATTAATCACACCTGTTTGTCTTTGAGTGGGGCGATATCTACATGTAGCACATTTTGATATATCATATACACAAAGCAGGTGCCTTGCCAATTAAGCTAATATGATAATATTATGGCCTTGTGTTGCAGTGGTAGCTAATTAGCTGGGATGCATATTGGATGAGTTTGGGAAGGGTTGCGTGTAAACAAAAGCTAATTAATCGACTGCTTCAGCATACACAGATAATATCAGAGAGAATGAATATAAAGTTTGCACGCACGTCGCACGCCTACATGTGCATGACACACACACACACACACACACACACACACACACACACACACACACACACACACACACACACACACACACACACACACACACACACACACACACACACACACACACACACACACACACACACACACACACACACACACACACACACAAAAGGAAGAGGTCACTCGTTAATCACTAGACAGTAGGAATTGGAAAAGACTGTATTTCCCCCTCATCTTTCAGCCTGAGGATGTTTGCGTGTGTACATCTGAGGATATACACAGTAGTATACCCATGCAGGCTCACTTGCCCTGCCCCTGACTCAGGGAAGTGATCAAAGAACACATGCATGTACAGTGTTACAACTAACAAGCCGTATCAGCAGGCAACTGACCAATCTTTGCAAGCTAGAACGGCCCCGCGCTGCCCCGCTAAACTGTCACCGCGAGGAACCTCACAGCGGAAGGGACTCGCCTCGCCGCACACAGAGGAAACTAAACCGCGGATGGTTTGGTAACCAAATTGGAACCAACAAGGAAAACAGCTGGCGACCTTCGACGGTTCACAGAATGGCTGCACACCAACAAGGGCGAGGAGGACGGCTGCCAGCATGCAGCGCCCCGTGGTGCCCTCGGCCAACTCCCTCCCCCCTTGGGAACCACCCAGCAGGGAGGGGTGGCGACACGGGGCACCTCTAGGCCACTTAGAGCCTCTAAACAGATGCTATAGCTTCCTACCGTCCCACCAACCAACACGGTTGAAGCAAAAAGGGGCGATCACGTGGGGTATTTCTTATATAAAATGCCATATCATGAGCGCAACATCCAATCAACCCATGCAATTCAATTGGATTCACATTGTTCAGGGGCCTCTACAGAGTGCACTGCCTAAAGCATGCACACGTCTTGCCCATAGGGCGTGCCAGAAATGCAAAAAGTTGCACTGCAGTATGTCATAGAAATGCTATTTAGCGCCATTTATCTGCAACCAACAACTTACACAGCCCTGGCTATAGGCAGGGTTGGGAGGGTTACTTTTAAAAAGGAATCCCCTACAGTTACAAGTTACTTGCTAAAAAATGTAGTCAGTAACGTAATCCCGATTACTCCATTTAAAAAGTAACTACAAGTTACTTTCAGTTACTTTTAAGTAAAACTCAATTTAATTAGATAATACAAGTTTTACCATTGATAGACAAGAATGTTGAGCCTATGAAATTAAGAAGGACAACAGAAATGTGGTTAAGGTCATTTAATTAAGAATTTGATTACAGGCACAGCCTATATTCCCTAAGGCTATACATAGGCTAGATAAAATAAATAGAATTACAGGCACAGCCTATATTCCCTGAGGCTATACATAGGCTAGATAAAATTACAGGCACAGCCTATATTCCCTGAGGCTATACATAGGCTAGATAAAATAAATAAAATTACAGGCACAGCCTATATTCCCTGAGGCTATACATAGGCTAGATAAAATTACAGGCACAGCCTATATTCCCTAAGGCTATACATAGGCTAGATAAAATAAATAAAATCTAACAAATTACTATCAGAACCTAGTAACAATCGGAATTAAAGAAAGACACTTTGATAGACTATAGTCCCTTTAACCAAACCATCTGATCAGTTTAAGATTAAGAGTAAAGGCTTTTATGCAGGAACATCACTGCAAAGAGGACGAAAAAGAGAGCCACAAATAATATCTGAAAGAGTCAATCAAAAGTAAGCTGTGGACATTCTGGGCAAAACTTTCTGTTGTATCGAAGAAGGAGGAGTTGCTCCATGTGCTCATCAGACAGCCTGTTTATGTTTATGCAATACCACCTCCGACCTCATGGAGGATATATCATATAAATGTGGGCTGTGGCGCTATACTGAGCACTTACTAACGTAGTGCAAACATTTTAACAAGTTTTAGCTTGCAAACGTGGTCGTTAACTAGGAAGAAGTTACCTGGAGATGCTTTTTCAGATTCGACGTTGAATCTTTGGCTGTGGAGAAACTTTTCTGGGCAGGGAGGCAAAGTTTACACAGGACTGTCACGTTATTATTCTTCTCCGTCTGGAACGTGAAAAACTTCTGAAACCTCCACTTTTTAAATGCACATTGTGGAATTTGTGGCACTGGTACCGGTGTCTCTGCCATGATGAAGATTGTTGTTGTACATGTGAGTTTCCCTTACATGTTCAGTGCTGCTTACCGTCACTGCACAGTTCGCTTTTTGAAGCAGCCACTAGGAAGCAACACAGCATAGGCAGCCTACGGGTCGTCGCATGCGACATGCATACTGTTATTTCGACTTTATTTATTATTATTTTATTGTTTGGTGACGGTGTTATAATAATGTATAACTTGTTTTTAAAATTGATGAGGGGAAGGGGAGAATGTAATCCGCCTGTGACCCTGTAAACATTGACTAGAAGACAGTAAAGACTCATTTATATACAAATAACTCAGCCCTATACAATTAATTTATACCCCGTAGGCTACTCTTTAAATAAAAAGCCTCATTGTATTTGACCTAAAAGAGAAGACTGCGCTACCCATTATTTATCCCCAATCCAATATATGATATATCATATATATTATATACTAGATAGGAATCTAGTATATCTGCAGTGTTGCCTGGTCGGATTATTATAAGCCACATTGGGCTTATTTTTCTGAAGTTGCTTGTAAATAATGGTAGAACGGTTGTGAGCTTGTAGATCGTCTATTTTCAAATAGCCAACATATATAAATATGCACATTGTTTAATGGACGATATATATAGCTTTGAACTTGAAGTGCTCGTGTGGCCTTTTATAGTCGATTATTTTGGGCTTGTTTTCATAGACCTGGTTGCTTATTTCTCTCGCAAATTGGCAACACCGCCCTGATGCAGCAGCAGCCTCCACTGTGTGAGGATTTTACACAGAGTCAGAGAGGTGCGCGCTGCGCTCAACTCCAATCCATTCCGTTTGGTTTTATAATAATTTATAACTTGTTTGTCAAATTAATGAGGGGAAGGGGAGAATGTAATCCTCATGTAACCCCCGTTACAACACCCCCGTTACTGTAATCCAGATTACACATTTTAAAATGTACTCTAAGACGTTACCGTTACGTTTTTTTTTACTCTGATTACAGTAACGGATTACATGTAATCCGTTACTTCCCAACCCTGGCTATAGGCAACCCATCCTGATAGAATGTGCTCTACAGAGTTTTATATAGTTATCTTCTGTCTGTCTGTCTGTCTGTCTGTAGACAGACAGACAGACAGACAGACAGACAGACAGACAGACAGACAGACAGACAGACAGACTATGCTGCTTCTGTTCACATATGCATTAGAGCACTTTGTCAACTTGTTTTTTTAAATGTGCTTCATAACTAAAATGTACTTGACGTGACTTGACTACCATTTACTATCTTGCTGAGGCAGTTCATTGTTGTATTTATTAAATGAAAGAGTTGATTGTTGTTCATTTGTCGTTGTGAATAAATAAAGCGTACGGTATGGTATATACACTGTAGACTAATTGCCAAGTGTTCATTGTTGCCTCAGGTTAATCTAACTTGAAGGCCAGCCTATGCGTTCGAATAATGATGGTGATGAGTCAGAGTGCTTGTGTGTGACTGCACTGCTGGAGATTGGCTGCGTTTCAATTGTCTGTTAAAGTTAAAAGTGGCTCATTCAAAATGCGATGAGAACAGACAATAATGGGTTTTAGAACGAAAATGCAATGCATATGTCTCATTTTAAAGCAGAAGATGAAAGATTATATATATAAAAGGTCCTCATTAGGATTTTGGAGCCGGCCTGGGTTTTCGGGACCCTGCATGCTACTGTACTGCCAGTGTGCAATGCACGCGTGAGAGAATGGATAAAGTACTTAAGTGCATGTTTCTTTATTTGTTATACATATTTATTTGCCTGTATGTGTTTTATGCACTCATGCATGCTGTACAGGGATGCATTCTGGCAGCATGTGTGCGCAGCGTGTCCATTTGTGCATTATCAGAACCGAGAGAGAGAGAGAGAGAGAGAGTACTGTATATGCATGGGGCTGGGGAAAAGCACTGCAGTGAATCATTCTGCTCCACTTGGTCTAAGAGTTGGAGCTAAGAAGAGAGAGACGAGAGGAGGAGGATGCCATGCATGCTCTCTGAAGACGTGACAATAGCGTGCGTGCTCTGCAGATGTGACAGCAGTGCTGCGCTGCTTCACTTCAGGTATTTCTTTAAGCTGCCACTGCAGCCAAACATCATCTTCACCGGTGCAGTGTGTGTTCCATTTAAGCTCCCCTTGTACTTTTGTGAAACTTTTGATTCCCCCTTTGGCTTTTTGATTAGCCATGTCATTTTCCTGTATTCCTTCATTGGAATTTAATTTGTCAGCAGTGAGATTACATCTCTGGAGGCCATAGATGGATAAGCAGAGAGAGTTGCTTCACGGCCCAGACATCTCCACATCTGAAAGTAACAGACAGTGTGTGTGTGTGCGCGTGTTAGTACGTGTGTGTGTGTGTGTGTGTGTGTGTGTGTGTGTGTGTGTGTGTGCGCGTGTGTGCGTGCGTGCGTACATGCGTGCACATGCGTGTGCGCGCACGTGTGCGTGTGTGTGTGTGTGTGTGTGTGTGTGTGTGTGTGTGCGAGCGCGTGCGTGTGTGCGTCTAACCACTGGTGCTGCCGGTGACAATTCTATCAGCAAGTAGGGGACTTGAGTGCTAAAATGGAGACCATTTTTTAAAGGGTCTTCAAAGAGGGGAGAGACTCTGCTGCTATAGATAAGGGTGCATAAGTGCGTGCGTGCGTGCGTCCTTGCGTGCGTGCGTCCATACACACACCAGTAAATGGGGCAGAAGTGAAATGCTTTGAAGCGTTGGGGTAATCCAGCGTAAATAGTAGCGGTAGCGGTGGTCTACCAATCCTAGCTCAATCAGTGGAGTATGCATACTCACTCTCTCTTTATCACTCACGCACGCACCCACACGCACACACGCACGCACCCACACGCACGCACGCACGCACTTTTCAAAAGTGAGCTAACTTAGATGTTAGCACAAGTCGAGTGGGGAGGGGCAGCTAGAGAGAGTGGAATTCTTTGTTTGTTTTATGTGCTCGGGTAACCGCCGCATGAGAAGTGCGCATTTTGAAAATGTTTTCATCAGTCTGTCACATATTGTTGGGGTTCTTTTGCTTCTGCGACAAGAAGAGTGCCATGCTAATTTAGGCTTCAAATAGGCTCATATGCACGACAGCCATATTGGAAGGAAATTGGGCCCCTTCCTTATTTCCTTCACAGGCCTTGCCAATTATACTAATTAAGGCTCTGTTCCATTTAGTTTAGCACAGTGTGTCTCAAACTTTTTAATTTCAAGGACCCGCATATAAGTCTGAGAGTGTACAATTGAGGTGGGGAGGGGCAGAGATAGAGTTACCCACTTTTGGACCCCCCTTTTGGACCCCCCATGAGGGAACCTGGACCCGCGCTTTGAGACCCATTGGATCACTCACAAAATGCACAATATCAGCACCCTGACCTTTTGACCAGAGCTCTTGCAAAACTCTTGACAGCATAAACTGAAACCAAATGGACCCTTAGGGGTCAATTTGGTTTCATTTTACGCTCTCAAGAGTAAAATTATTGTTAAACATCTGCATTACTTAATTTAACAGAAGTCTATACGATTACTTTAGAGATTCATAAAAATCCACCATAGGCATGTTATGAGCTACTTTCTGTCAAGACATTCCTTGCAGTTGATTCTTTGTTGGAGTGTTGGAGTTTGTAAGCGCTCACTTTCAATAAAGCAACGTCCTGCTGCCTCCTGCATTATGTGCAAATACAAAACAGGTGGTACGCAGTGCCGTTGCGGCTTTGAGTGATATCCAACGAGCACTTCCAAAATCCAACACTTAAAAAATTATCACCTGCAAGGATTTATTTTGACAGATATAGTAGTGAGTTGATTAGCAGTGATTTTGTGCACCTGCACTATGTCACCACTCACCACTTTAAAAGGAACCTACATTCAGTCACTCTCCACACTGATGAAGGCTGGATAGCCCAAACGTTTGTCCCCTGTTCAAAATGAAATACCCACTCCCGTTATTTATTTGATATGTTTTGAACGGGTAACGCACCTAAAGTCAGAGCGCGGTGGTCACATGAAGACAGATATAGTAGCTCATAACATGTCTACAGTGGATTTTTATGAAACAAACATTTTGCAGGTAGAAAGAGGATAATTTGTTCAAAGTCAGGATCAGAATCCCCCTTCTCCCCACAGTCCCATGTCTTTCATGACTTCTCATAGTCTCAAGCAGCAATCCCAAAACCATTATTGTCATCGAAATGGATAATTGTAACTGTGTATTGCCTTTGGACAGCACGCGCCCGAGAGCGAAAAAGATAAAGAGAAGCAGAAAGAGAGACAGGGAGACATAGATATGTGGAGAGA
>NC_139702.1:36501146-36538646 GCF_964188405.1 Protomyctophum parallelum | reverse complement strand
CGTATAGACTCATTGTATCAGCCTATAGACTCATTGTATCAGCCTATAGACTCATTGTATCAGCCTATAGACTCATTGTATCAACCTATAGACTCATTGTATCAACCTATAGACTCATTGTATCAACCTATAGACTCATTGTATCAACCTATAGACTCATTGTATCAACCTATAGACTCATTGTATCAACCTATAGACTCATTGTATCAACCTATAGACTCATTGTATCAGCCTATAGACTCATTGTATCAACCTATAGACTCATTGTATCAACCTATAGACTCATTGTATCAACCTATAGACTCATTGTATCAACCTATAGACTCATTGTATCAACCTATAGACTCATTGTATCAACCTATAGACTCATTGTATCAGCCTATAGACTCATTGTATCAACCTATAGACTCATTGTATCAACCTATAGACTCATTGTATTAACCTATAGACTCATTGTATCAACCTATAGACTCAGAGAACAGAGCTCAAGAATCCAGCAATTTTTACTTAAGTAAAAGTATCAATACTGTAATGTAGAAATACTGTAGAATTACAGGTAAAAGTCCGGAATTCAACATTTACTTGAGTGAAAGTACAAAGGCATTGGCATCAAAATGTACTTAAAGTACTCAAGGTAAGTACTCATTATGCCTTGTACTCATTATGTCCTGATTCAAGTTATCCGAAAGATCTTTTGAAAATAGCAGATCTACAAGCGGATCGCCTATTTTCAAATGAAGTGGGTAATGTATGTTTTGTAATAATAATAATAATTATTATTATTATTATTATTATTATTATTATTATTATTATTATTATCATAATAATAAGTTTAATAATCATAAGTGTAATAAAAAAAAGAATAAGAATACAGTTTCACTGAGCATTATACCAAAGGCAGAGCAAGGCTAAAATGATACTTCTGGATAGGGAGTTTAAGAGGCGTTACTGTGGGACAAATGCTGTTGTTAATCATCCAAAATGTTCAGTGGCATTCTTTAAATAATGCAGGGCAGAGAAGACATGAATAAAAGCATCACTTTATCACCCAAAATCAACATAATGTATAGTGCATCTTCCCTTACTAAATCAATCCTGCACATCTCTCTCTCCGCCTGCAGAATAGTAGCAAACATTTTGCGAAGGAGGACAAATACTCATTTCCCCTTTGGCTTGTTCGCTTCCATTTCTCTCATCAATACTTTAGTACTTTTACTCAAGTAATTTAATACAGGACTTTTACTATATCTACATTATGGCATTGCTTCTTTAGCAGCAATACGAAGTACTTCGTCTTCGAAGTACATCTTCCACCACTGCTTATAACGAGGACCAGCTGAAAGAAATGAATACAGTGCACCCACCTCCCAACCCCTCCCTACGATGACAAATACATCATCATCATCCATCACTTGCATCTACAGGACCCCTTCTTTCCATGTTGTTTTTGCCCATGGAGGGACCACCCCTGGTATGTCTATCCCTAACCTTAACCCTAACCTTGACCTGACCCAAAACTATGCATGACCACAACCTTAAAGGGCAGCTCTAGAAGCAGTTGACACAGACATTCCACATTAAGGTGGCCTTGAGGGCTATAGAATTCTTTCTCATTCACAGGACAGAGCATCCACCGAGCAGTGCGTGTTTGCAACACCTCAATGAATTAGTCCTCGCAAAACAAAACCATTTCCTTTAATTTGTTTTTATCTGCAGAAAAGTGGCACTGCCATGGCCATGAGTAAAATGACCCACAATTATGCAAATCTGTTTGTTGGCCTTTTGGAAAGAAACTGCATTCTCAATCCTGAATACAATCACTTTTCTTTTTACCACATATGCAATTATGGAAACGTTTGAAACAACATTGATGATGTATTTGTTATCCGGACTGGTTCAGTCACTGAATTGATTGCTTTTCAAACCTTTTTGAATAGTTGTTGTGAACATTTGAATTTCACCCTGACATCTGACTCTCACCAAACAGAAGGGCTAAATAGAAAACCCACAGACTGCAATTTTCTCGACTTCATCCCTCTTAAGAAAGGTTGACACATTGGTGTATCCAAACGTATACATGGAGTCTGTAGTGCAGATGAGTCTTTCAAAGTGCATTCAAAACAGATCCACAGATGATGGATACAGCCAGCATTCGATGAGTTTCACAATAGCTCTCAGAATGATTGTCTAGCTCCTATAGGCAGAAGAACACCATTGTAGGTGAACAACAGCACATAAACGGTTTGATCCAGTATTCTCCCCATGGAAGCCAGTTTGAAAAAGGTTATCACAAAATATTGGCACATTTTCAGCTCTGATCCCTCGATCTCTTGGTTATTGTTTTACAGTTGCCCCACGTATTGTCTGTCCACAGTAGACCCCTAACTTGAACAGAAATCTATACTGGTCAGATCACACCTGCAACAACAAACCCCCTCACACTTTTTGACAAAAACCCCAGATGGTAACTACCGTATAGATCTGGGCAATGTGCACATCTTTTGATCACTCTGTTACTAGCAAACCTTTTAAAATCAAGGGTGTTTA
This sequence comes from Protomyctophum parallelum, assembly GCF_964188405.1. Taxonomy (NCBI): domain Eukaryota; kingdom Metazoa; phylum Chordata; class Actinopteri; order Myctophiformes; family Myctophidae; genus Protomyctophum; species Protomyctophum parallelum. Next base: position 36,536,099 of record NC_139702.1, on the reverse strand, counting down.
TGTCCTACGTCTCATTTGAAGAAGACCTTGTGTCGAAACGTTAATCTATAATTAAGCCTTGACTGGGAGCTTTTTTGCAAAATTGGTGTGCTGACTTCTAGACTTCTTCTCTATTTTTGATATAAACCTTAACCTAAACCTTGCAGTACCTTGGTGAGGCTGCGGGCTGCGCTGTCCTTGCCCCCGGGCGTAAGGTTCCTGAGCTGCACGTCCAGAAGTTCCACCAGCTGAGCCATGGCGCGCACCGTGGACGGAACGTCGCCCGGACGCAACAGGCCCTTGGTCTGCTCCGCCAGCTCTCTGGCCACCATGGCAGCCGTCTCACCCGAACGGAGCTGGAGGTGGAGGAAGGATGGAGAGACAGGAGAAAAGAGGCATAAAGAGAGAGAGAGAAGGGAATCAGAATTAGCTTTATTGTCACATCACAGTTTTAGTGGGTCAAATTCGTTTTTTATGCATAGTTCCCATCGTGTCATTTTGTCCAAGAAAAACAAAGAAAGGGGAGAAGGAGGCTAAGGAGATCAAGGCAGGGAAATAAATAAAGTTTGAGCGTTTTTACCACAAAAAGTACAGGTAAAGGGTTTTCTTTTGTGTGGGTCTAAGGGCCGATTCATACTCCTATTTTAGAGCCGAATAAAAGTCGGTTTGGTGCTGTAGAGCCTACAATGTGACGTAATTTGAGGTTCGGGGGGGCGGGTACCGTGCTAAAGTTGGCTCTTCGGTGCTACTGAAAATTTCTGACGAGCCGAAATCATTTCGGCACTACAGCGCCGAAACAGCGGTAAAATAGGAGTATGAATCGGCCCTTACTGTAGATACTTTCTTTACAAGGCTTTTGTATTGCTACAAATGGCCTACAAGCAAAACGTTTCTTTACAAGCTTTGCTACAAGCTGTACAATCGAGAGAATAGAGAGAGAGGGAGACAGCGAGAAAGAGGGTAGTGAGAGAGAAAGAAAGATGTGTGGAAGGAAAGAGGACGAATGAGGAGAGAGAAGGCATGAGACAGGAAAATGGCAAATGGAACGAACGCAGGACAAAAGTATCTCCACAGGAGAGTGGGGGGGAAATAATGGACGAAGGAGGGGAGGTAACGAAGGATGAATGGAAAAGAGGGAAGAGATGGAGAAGAGAAAGAAAATGTAACCAATTTCACACCTGGTGTCCCTATTTTGGGTCATTATTTATAGGTGATTTTGCTGTGAGAAAAAGGAATCGTAGATTGTTTCTGCTGTTTGTTTTTTCTTTACCATTGTACCATTTTTCCATTGTGCGACAACATATCAAATAGGGCTTAAGTGGTGAGGGAAATAAATATTTGATGGTGCAGATGAGTAGTGGCTCGGTTGTAGTGCTCACAGCGGCTGAATGTGCTCTTTATGGCTCCAGCACCTCTTGTGCGTGTTATCGTAATGACTCTTAAACTGCTTCACGTCAACAAATCCTCCTCTCCCACCTCCGCAAAAACAGCACTGATTTCACACAGACTGTAATATTTTTGCCACATTTGGACTTTTAACGGAAAGGGCTGTAAAGCTTAATGTCTCATTCGAGAAAGCACCGCTAAGATGTAATGGTAAAAAAATCAATCAATCAAATACGCACTGTCTCGAATTTATTGTATTTTATTTATATTATACAATTAGGAAGCTATATTTATTCTAATGATGGTCTTTGCTTTTCTCATGCAAACACTGCATGCTGCTAGTATGCATATTAAGACCGCATTGCTAATTTCAATCTCCCCTGGCTGCTGCATATTACGATCTCTGAGATCATGCACACGAGACACACCGTTGACAAAGCGAGTTGGCTCGCTTGGCCTAAATCTCTCCTCGTGGTCAATGTGTGTTCATGCATGCCATAAGCGCCCCAGGACCTATCCATAATGGATGCCTTACGCCGGACGAGGTTCGACACGGGGAGAGGCTGTGTGTGTGTGGCGGCGGCGGCTGGCGGCAGCGTTCAGACTCACTTTCTGCATGATGTGGTTGACCCAGGGCGACGTGCAGTTGCTGAGGTCGGGGCCTTGGGGATCCCAGTAGCCCAACTGGGCCACGCACACGTATGTAGCCACGCCTGCAAAGACAGACCAAAGTAAACACACGGAGACAGCGCTGACATTCACCGGGAGACATGGAGATCCTTAGACGTGCCTGGGGTTCACTGAGTGCTCGGGGGTGGGTGGGGGTGTGTGTGTGTGTGTGTGTGTGTGTGTGTGTGTGTGTGTGTGTGTGTGTGTGTGTGTGTGTGTGTGTGTGTGTGTGTGTGTTAGTGTTAGGGCTGCAAGCCTGCAACTAACGATTATTTTCGATTCATCTGCCGATTATTTAAACGATAAATCGATTCATCGGATTATGACACTTAATTAGCTATCACATTAAAAATATAGTTTAGGTTATTTTAGACATAAAATACAATTGCATTTGATTAGCTGCTGATATGCTGCTATTCAAAGAAAATATAAACTAAATTTAAATTATTTAAAGCAACTCATGGTGTCTTTAGGCTTATTCTGACTGCATACATTTGATTAAAGAATAGCTACACATCTACACGTCTAGAAGGAACAGTACTCTTCTGAACTCAAATAGGTCATTTAAAAATTAATATTCAAGCCATATGTTTTGTTCTTGATACTATAATCGTTATGTCATATTTTGCTTTGCAGTCGCTACTGTGCAACTATCATCAGATTGTAAGGGAAGAGAGATGGCTCACTCCTCTTTAGTTTAGTTACACTTAACAAAAAAATCTCTAGTGATTAGTTGCGATTAATCGATTACTAAATTAGTTGACAACTAATTGAATAATCGATTTTATTACAATTAATTGATGAATCATTGCAGCCCTAGTGTGTGTGTGTGTGTGTGTGTGTGTGTGTGTGTGTGTGTGTGTGTGTGTGTGAGTGTGTGTGTGTGTGTGTGTGTGTGTGTGTGTGTGTGTGTGTGTGTGTGTGTGTGTGTGTGTGGGTGTGTGTGTGAGAGTGTGTGTGTGTGTGTGTGTGTGTGTGTGTGTGTGTGTGTGTGTGTGTGTGTGTGTGTGTGTGTGTGTGTGTGTGTGTGCGTGCGCGTGTGCACTTACTACTATTATTATACTCAAGGGCCAAATGTCCCCACAAGTATAATAGAATTTGAGAAATAAGACATGGTGAGGACCGTCTTCCTGGTAGGGTTGGAGTTAAGGTCCCGGCCGGCACACTGCTGCGGTTTTCCGATAAACGCGTACAGTCTGCCTATAGGACTTACTGTATATACTGTACGCTTGATTTACTTTTACACCAAGAATAGGCGCTGCAACGCGTGAGCTTGTACCGTAGATCTATGGCTATTCTGCCGTATAAAGAAGACAAAGTGCAGTAACCATGGGGGAAGAAATTGGCTGATATTGGGGTTTAAAAGTGTTTCAACAGCCAAATGAGATATCGGCAAATAAGTGATTGTAAATATGTTCTCGAGGTAAAATCACGAAGGCTAATTTGACATTTGGGATAGACAAATAAGTCGGTTTGTCCAAAAACATAGTTACTGCAGGCAGAATTATAGGCTTTACTGAAGGTAAAACATTTCCTCACTACTCACGGGTATAGTTAGTAATACTGTAATGGAGATTCTCCTATATTCGTAGGGAATCATCAGTGAAGTCTATAAGGGCTCTATTTGGGGAAGCTTCATAGCTTAAGGTTCTGTATTTCTCTTTAGGAGCAGGGGAGGGAACGGAGCTGGTGATGTTTGAGTCTAAAGTCTACTTAGATATCTCCTTTCTCATACTTTTAATGATGTACTAATGCTAATCTCTTCTATTCTCTACACCTCATATTAAGGTGATATGACGTCAAGCTGTCACGTCACGCTATCACCCGCTACAGTGCGAGCGTGCGTGCATGCGTGTCCATAAAATTGGTTAGTCCCAAGAGTCTGTGTTTGCGCATTCATTATGCCTGAGCCTGATACGAGGCGTGTGTTTAGTCAGACAAAGGGCAGCGTTTCAACATGTCTGAGGACGAACAGTGAACTCACGCTCGACTTATTAAGGCCCAGGAGGCCGACAATACACACTCTAGGGGACTGCAGCAAGGAAATGTACATTTCCATCAAGGCTCCCATTTGTGTGTGTGTATGTGTGTGTGTGTGTGTGTGTGTGTGTGTGTGTGTGTGTGTGTGTGTGTGTGTGTGCATGCGTGCGTGTGTGTCCATGTGCAGACAAGGCCATACATTGCGTGTGGGTGGAGTATATATGCCTGCTTTTGTTATTCATTTAATGAGTTGCTCCGGAGGCCTACTGTTTGCCGCTGTGGGATGTCAGGCCACATGAAATAACTGTCCTGGAGAATTGCCGCAGAAACAGTCTGCTCAGCACAATGGAATGGACATGGTTTGCGTTTCCAATAAGAGATAGACTTTTTGCACATACAAGACAACCGCATATAGCGAGATAATACATGGGCGAGATAAAGGAATAAAAAAGTTCCAGCTTACGCAGCACAAGCGATGTTATATATTGAATGGGAAGAATGAAAGACCCACAGTACCCCGTCCAGCCCTCCCAGGCCCCCGGAGCCCTACTGGCCAAAGCTGGAACTGCTGACAGGCGAAGTGGGCGAAGCACGAAACGTGCAGCTGCAGGCTTTAACACAGAGCTCTCGTTCATGAATAATAAAAAAACTGAACTTTTAACATTCAGTAGACTTTCTGTGGTCTGGGGTTTTCTTCATTGCAGCTCGTAATGCTTCGCTTCAGAACTCACAACATCCCAAACCACAGAAAATCCACTGAATGTTCAAAGTTCAGGTTGTTGTGGGTGTAACTGAGGTTATAAAACCTCAATTTGAAAAGAAGAACGAGAAATTAAAATAGATGAATATGAATGTCATGAAACCTTTAAACATCTCCATTACCTAATTTGCAAGAAGTCTACACACGTTTGCCGCAGCATCAACACAGCATGAAATCGTAGACAAAATCTTATCCGACAATAACAAAACATTCCGTGAGCGAACGGCTAAAATCTCATCAAATGGTGAGATCTTGGCTCAAACAGCGAATAAACAGTATACCCCATCCATCCATCCTCCTCACCTAGCGTCCCCACGGGACAGGGCTGCTTGGCGGTCTGTCCCTGCTGCGTGCGCGGCCAGGACACGTCCGCCACCACCCTGGGAACGCAGAACTCCTGGGGGGGCAGCGGGGCTGGGGCGGCGCCGCCGCCGCTGGGCGACTGGGGCGGCGCGGCGGCGGCTGGGACCAGGGCCGGGGGCGAGCGGCCGCCGCCGCCCGCTTTCTGGTTGGTGTCGGGGATCTGGTTGGTGTCGGCCGACGAGCCGCCTCCTCCTCCTCCGGGGATGAGGATGGCCTGGCGGATGGTGGTGCGGTAGCGCTGGCCGGGCGACGTGGTGAGCAGGGGGCGGGGCGTGGTGTAGTACGGCGGGGAGCGGGTGGTGGTGGTGGTGGTGCGGCTGGTGGAGGAGGAGGACGAACCGCCGCCGCCGCCGCCTCCTCCGCGGACAGGCGGGAGCACAGGGGGGCGGTAATCTGGAGAGAGAGAGAGAGAGAGAGACCTTTAACCAAGCCTCTAACCTTCCATTTTACACTAAAAACAGAAGAAGATTCTTTTGACACCCGCAATAAAAGTTGAAAACGCATACTGTATATAATATCCTTTTTTCCCCCCCTTTTCTTCCTCCTAAAGAGACAAAAACCAGTGACCCTTGAGAGAGAAGGAGGAGGAGAGAATGTCAAACAAACATGTCCGGTATCTGAACTATGGATTATGACTATGATTTAATACTCGGTTTGCGGATATAGTGTCACGCACTACCAGATTTACAAGCTGAAAGTGCAGGCGCATTGTGAGCACGCATTGTGAGCATGCATCGTGCGCTTATAAATCCGATATTTCCGATCATGTCCAAGTTCACACCGGCACGCAGCCACGCGGTACAAATCAGGATTTTGAATGAATAATTGGTTCACCAAACCCACGTCTGGTGGTGCATGACCCGAGTCGGAATGAGCTCTAATAATGAGCACAGGATCCATGGACGAGAGGTTAAGACGGGAGTCCCACTGTGAACTGTGAAGATGCTTGAGAATGCAGCGGCGGCAGCATTCTGAACCTCTCTACTGATCTCAAATGAACCGTACAGGGAGAGGAACGTGGTTTCCAGCAAGCAGTGACCCATTGGCACACACCACTGATGCCGGGTGGCAGTTCCCCTTTCTGTTGACCGACCCCAGTGCAGTCGGGACCGTCTATGACGACGGATATACTGCTCCAATGTGCACTATACAGGAGTGTGCATGTGGACATTTAAGGGCCCTAACGTATGCCATGGCTATAGCGGGTTTTAGAACCTTCCCCTATCCGTAAAAACCTTATCTTGCGGCTGCACTATACCCACTATACATTATGCTGACTCCTATATTTGCAGCTGGAGGTGTGCCCGTGGGCATGTTGATGCGCTTTCCTTACAACTGCTGCCTGGACGCACAGCGGCGGAACAGTCTCGGCTCAGAGGTCTCGTTCTCCACAAATCTCCGTGATCGTCATTTTCCTCGCAGTCAGCAGAAGTGAGAGTGTTAATACCTCGTGTCCATTGTGTTTATATAATTGTCTATTCAAAGAAGTTATTTGATTGTGCGCGATTCCATTCGCTCGTTCAGTTTCATCACTCACAGTCTCCCTGCTTTATTGCGAGTGAGACTGCGTTGGTCGCGGAGTGGAATCGTGGACGATAGATAGAGGAGTTAATTACTGCACACACAAAACAACCCTCTGTATATCAAATATAAATGTATTCCAAGGCAGTGACGCGCGTGGCTCTCCCATGGGCCAGGAAATTATATCACTGCATGGGGATAATGGGAAATGGATAATGGATTGCGTAGTATTCTCTTAAAAGCAATGGCATGTGGCACGGCGGTTGGTTTCATTACTGTAACGCCCAAACCACACCTATGTATGATGTAACGGATAGCAGAGGTGTTTTAGGGATTTAGGCTGGTGTCACTGTGGAAGATAGCAAGGGAGCAATGTGTGAAAAATGTGTTTAAAAGTGTTTCAACTGGGATATTGGCATATAGGTTGGGGCGGCAGTGTCTCAGGGGTATAGAGTGGCCGGACGGGAACCACAAGGTTCCCAGTTCGATCCCTGTGGGCTCCCCCAGAGTTAGTGTGGAAGTGTCCTTGAGCAAGACTCTGAACCCCTAATGGCTTCCGAAGTGCAGGTTGGAGCCTTGCATGGTTTCCTCCGCCATCGGTGTATGAATGTGTGTGTGAATGGGTGAATGTAATGCACAATCTATGTAAAACGCTTCGAACAAAAGCGCTATATATAAATGCACCATTTACCATTTAAGTGACATTACACTAATTCTTGAGGTAATTGTTTATCCCGCAAAATCACAAAGGATAATGTGGTATACACAAACAGGTTGGTGTGTCCAAAACACACTGCACTTTGGCTTTGTAGGGACAAAATAATTGTCACGCGTTGTGAGTTTGTAGATAAGCTAGCCTTTACCCCCAAAAAATAAATGACTAATAGATAAACAAATACTGTACATAAATAAAATAAATAAGCAAGATACAAAGTAATTTGTCCAGCCTATTGGATTAGTACACGCATGGGGCAGTGGCTTGTACGCCCTAACACGGCGTAAGAAACATTCTCTCAGAGAACCATACATGATTCATAACAGCATGACATCACCATGGAGCAGGCCTGAGTTGCATGAATGTATAGGGTACACTACAACACACTGCATGCGCCATTGTCAATATTTCATTGTAAAGCGACTCAATTATTAACATTGGGCCTGTTTTGGGGGCTATATGGATGTGTATAGAATGATGTTTGTGAAGAGTTATAGTCTCCCTTTTGTAAATCGACACCCACCCATTTCTCAAGCTAACCCTGTCTGGTACAAATTGAGACAAATGCACTGTGCTGGGTGCAAAAAAGTTAGGGTCCCCCAGAGTCTCCAATCACGTTGTGCAACTCCTAAAGTGCAATCCACAAGTGTAACCTGCAGTGTACGTACAGTACACACCGACACCATTAATATAATGTAAAGCAATAGGAGAAGCAATACTTTTAAGTACCCGGGGATGATTTATATACACCCACTGCCGTGTGCCTGGTTTAGTTGAGCAGTGTTGTGCACCGATGATATCAGATCTGCAAGCTGCAAAACGTGTCGCGCTGCAACGACTGGTGAGCATGTAGATCTGCACTTTTTTGGTGCGGAACACCGTCACGCTAATTAATATACCGTAAGTCGCATTTATTCAATAACTCTCTCTCTCTCTCTCTCTCTCTCTCTCTCTCTCTCTCTCACACACACGCAGTCACACACACACACACACACACACATGCAGTCACGCACGCACGCAGTCACACACACACAAACACACACACACACACACACACACACACACACACACACACACACACGCGCGCGCAAACGTACTGTATGTGCACACACGCACGCATGCACGCACACACACATCTGGTTGAGTGACATCCCTTTTGCATTCCATTCTGTGTGGACATCCTGTTCCACTCCCACCCTCACAACTCAATTGTGTTTCCGTAGCTAAACTGCTATGCCCCCCCCCCCTCCCCCCTCCCCCCCCCACCTCATGCATTCTCTACGGAACGTCACCATCAATCATGCATGGCAGTGGCGGCCTAGGGACTCCCTGTCAATCAGCGTTTGCGCACGTGTGTGTGTGTGTGTGTGTGTGTGTGTGTGTGTGTGTGTGTGTGTAAAACAGGAAGGGGGCACAACAATGGGTGTGTGTGTGTGTGTGTGTGTGCGCGCGCGCGCGTGCGTGCGCGTGTGTGGTTGATGATTTCTGTCATCACAAAAAAAGCACAAGCATAGCAGACCAGGGGCCACAGTGCGGCACACCCCCACCCCCCTCTCTCTCTGCCAGGTCATTGTTTCTATCAAACTCCATCTCTGTTTCTCTTTTATCTCCGTCCCAGAGTTTTACTGGACACATTTTTGTTCCGCGTTTGTTTTCTCTACGGCTCTCTCGTGCATACCTATTGGCCACTCACAAGTGGCCTTGCACGTCAGGAGCCAATGGGGACCTGTGTACGAACGCCACATAACAGCTTCATAAAACATTGATAGGGCAAAAGGCCAGCACTTGTACTCTGTGTAGAGGCTGACATATTTCCCCATGCGCTCGCCTAAGACAGCGGTTCCCAAAAACCTTTTAGCCCCGTGACCCAAAAGAGAAATTAAACATTCTCCCGGGACCCAAACTAGGCGTGGTGAAAATAGCAGATCTACAAGCTCACAACGCGGCGCGAACCGTCAATACTTCTTAAGCATTTGTTTTCAAATTCATGGCGTTTCTTATATTTTTCTTATATTTCTTCATGACATTACTGAAAAAAAATCATTGAATTCGGTCTTTAATTCATGACAATCTTAGCATTTTGGGGATTTTATGTTAATAATTAAAAACTAAAATGTAGGAAAATAAAGAAATCAAGGGACCCATAAAAATGTGTCCCCGTTTGTGTGACACTAAATCCCTTGGCACTATCATCTCTGCCCACAATATATCCTATCACTGCTACGCCGATGACACACAACTGTTCCTATCCTTCCCCCCCTCTACCACTCAGGTGGAAGAGCGCATCACTGCATGCCTGGCTGACATCTCACAGTGGATGTCCTCCAACCATCTCAAGCTGAACCCAGACAAGACTGAGCTTCTCTTCTTCCCAGCTAAGTCCTGCCCTATGCGGGAGCTAACTATTTCCGTAGACAACGCCCTGGTAACGTCTGTCCCAACAGCCAGGAATCTTGGTGTTGTCCTGGACAGTCAGCTCTCGTTCAAACCTCACATCACAGCTGTCACTCGATCCTGTAGGTTCACACTCTATAACATACGACGAATTAGACCGTTCCTCACCCAGGAATCAGCCCAGCTCCTAATCCAGACAACAGTCTTATCAAAACTCGACTACTGTAACTCCCTCCTTACTGGCCTACCAGCATGTGCACTTAAGCCTCTCCAGCTGATCCAAAATGCAGCAGCTCGCTTGGTCTTCAACCAGCCAAAATTCTCACATGTCTCCCCCCTGCTCCGCTCCCTCCACTGGCTCCCGGTCGCTGCCCGCACAGAATACAAAACTCTGATGCTGGCATTCAAAGCAACCAAAGGTATGGCTCCCCCATATCTTACAAGTATGATTGAACCCTACAAACCCTCCCGCGCACTCAGATCAGCCAACGCAGGGAAGCTGGAAGTACCCTCACTAAAAACGCCGGGACAACGCTCCACACATCCCAAACTCTTCTCCCTTCTGGCTCCAAAACTGTGGAATGCACTTCCCATTGCAGTCAGAACTGCAGCATCACTCCCAATCTTCCGCCGTAGCCTGAAAACCCACCTTTTCAGACTCCATCATGGCCCTTAGCACTTACCCTAAACCCTTAGATAGCATTTCTGTTGGATTATATAGCATTTGATACAGACTTATAGCATGTTATGTAGACAGCACTGTAATTGTATTGTATGTAGTCATAGCACGCCATAGTACACATATATAGCATAGTAGTAAAGATGTATAGTTTATATGTATAGTGTATGTATAGTTTCACTATATAAATATTCCACTGTTACTTTCTTAGCTTACGCATGTTTCATGATAAATGCTTTTTATGTGATGTATTCCCATGCTTTGTTCTTGCTTAAATGTAAGTCGCTCTGGATTAAGAGCGTCTGCTAAATGCCTAAATTGTAAATTGTAAATTGTGTGATGACCAGTAACAAAGTTTTTACTTGAGTAGCCTACTGTGTGTGTGTGTGTGTGTGTGTGTGTGTGTGTGTGTGTGTGTGTGTGTGTGTGTGTGTGTGTGTGTGTGTGTGTGTGTGTGTGTGTGTGTGTGTGTGTGTGTTTGTGTGTGTGTGCGTGCGCGTGCATGTGTCTCTTTGGTGTGAATGTGTGTGAATGGGTAACACCATCAGGAGTGTGAATGGGTGACTTTAACGCCACAGTTTGTGTGAATGTGTGAACACAACGCATGTATATACTGTATATATTCATACACATAATGAATAATCTTTTGCCACTTTGAGAGTCTACGTGTGTGGATGTTTGGGATGTATGCTTGCTGCAATGCAGCTGCTCCATGCGTTCCGCTCGGAGGAAAACATCCAGCCTTGCGTTCAATAGATGGAAGGAGGTTCTATTGTCCCTTGTGTTCTTCTCATCAAAGGAAACGCTCCAGCCAGCTAGGGAACAAACCCTATTTTTTGGCATACCAGCCAAAGTGGTTGGTTGATCTAAAAAAAGCCCTATACCAGCCAGGCAGATTATTATTATTTTATTTTTTTACGGACAAAATTAATATACTGTAGATTTTTGATGGGCGCAGGTTTAATGTTTGTTTTTAGTTCAATGTTTGTTTTGTAAACGCCATTGACAATGAAGAGAACATTTACGTCATATTGACCCTCGTCATGTTGTCGTATTGCTAATGGAAGTTATTGTTTGTGTTGGCACCGTTTGTTTTACATCACCATTACATCACCTAATCAACACGAGTTAGACTTTAATAATATATTAGTGTCCCTCACTTCACACGGGTGTGATGTTTTTATAAAAGTAACCAACACAGTCTGTGCAGGCTTGCTCAAGGTAAGGGGATCATCTAGTTTAGCAGTTTTCTGGTCTGGTCTACAGTGGAATGCACAGTGCCCGAGCTCCTCTGAAATGATTCCCCTCTGCCATCAGATTAGTCATTTGATGAATCTGATAAGATTAATATAATATAGATATACATATATGTTTGATTCCAACTCGTCTAGCAAAACCATTCTACTTGCATCTGTGGGGGAACAAAAACTAAAAGTGATCAAGTATTTGGCGGAATCCTAAATTGCATATTAATAAAGCTCCATTTGTATGGAAGGGATGGGTGAATAAGGGAATTCTTACTTTGGGCCACTTATACAAAGAAGAGACTTTAAAATCGTTTGATGACCTTGTTACAGAATTTGACCTTCCCAGATCTACATTCTGGCAATACTTGCAATTAAGGCACTTACTATGTGGAATATTTGGTTCACCCAGAACTCCGCCTCAGCATTCTGAGTTGTTGCATGGCATCACCATGGTGTTTGGTACAGGTCACGAGGCCTCATTTTACTATTATGACATCTTCATTGAAAACGCCAGGGTACCTAATTCTCAACCGCTTCTATTGGACACCATCACGGTTGCACAGACTGGGTCTTAAGGACACAGCTGAGTGCTGGAAGTGCAAGGATCCATCTTCGGTGGGCACCCTGGTTCACGCTTTGTGGGACTGTCCTGTAATTGAGAGTTATTGGAAACAAATTCATAAGTGTATCTTAGAAATGACAACGGTTGATTTTCCCTTCTGCCCTAGGCTTTACATACTGGGTGACCCAAAGCAGGTTGCTCACTGCGATTATGTAGATTTCATCCTCACGGCTATCATGATTGGTAGACAGGTGCTAATGAGGGGTTGGAAAGCGTCGTCCCTCGTTTCATGACTGGTTTGTGGAGTTAGGCAAGGTTGCAGCATACGAAGAAATGGCATATAGCCAGGAGGTCCGACAGACTGGACAAATATCTGTTTTTCTTTCTTGTTTTCCGTGAAAGTGTAAATTGATATTACCCAGGTGTAATGGCATTTATTTTTCCCTTTTTTATTATTAATTTGTTTTATTATTATTTTATTGTATTGTATTGTATTGTCTGTATTGTTTTATCTTTTCTGTAAAGATTTCGTTGTGTAATGTATTTATTATTTTCTTGTCTAGTTTTGTTTCGTTTGTTGTCTTAATTGTTTGTGAAACTAAATTGAAAAAGCAATACAATTTTGAATCATAAAAAATAAAATAAAAACTAAAAGTGGCATAAAACAGATATACAGATAACCGGATGCCACTTTGCCAAGTCTAGAGTTGGACGTGTTCCAGACCGGATCACGGTAGTCAGTTCGTAACGAACGCGAGGTGACACGAGGTTACTCAAGGTCCCCAGACAATGCAGACAGCTAGGCTTTCTGTGGGTGGGTGGGTGTGTGTGCGGGTGCGCATTGCGTGCGCGTGTGTGCGTACGTGCGTCCGTGCCCGTCCGTCTCAGTCTCTGCTCTGTTGCTCAGAACGCTCTTGTTGACTTCCGACATGGTAAACAGAGGGGTCATAAATCTACATCAGAGAAGCCATGGAGGAGAGAGGCTGTAAAATGAACTTCCCCTGGCAACCTTGCCAAGTCCTGAGAAACACACACGAACCAGACAGACACAGAGACTGAGAGACAGAGACACACAGAGACGGAGAGAGAGAGAGAGAGAGAGAGAGAGAGAGAGAGAGAGAGAGAGAGAGAGAGAGAGAGAGAGAGAGAGAGAGATGGAAGGGAGGGAGTGAAATACAAGGAATGTTCAACAGAGCGTACAGATGTACGATTCACTGTACTCCCATGATTTGCTTAATATGCAAGACCACTGCTTTCCTACATCTTACTCTGCAGCAGTGTTCTAAAAATTACTGCATAGTCTCTCTCTCTCACACACGCACACGCACACGCACACACACAGACTTGAACGACATGAATCGGTGGAACCGGAGGGGTAATGCAGAATCATAATCTGCCTGCAGGGCACGAAGCTTTCTAGACTGGATAGGAGCAGTGAGACATCCAATAGGGCTGCATACTGCGATAACACACTGCCCCTATGGCCACGCACGCACGCACGTGCACACAAACACACACACACACACACACAGACACACACACACACACACACACACACATTCACACATTCACACGTACATAATGCAACCGCACACAGACTTGTACAGACATTTCTCTCTGTTATGCGCGCGTGTGCGGGCACACACACACGCACACACACCAACACACACACTGGGCGCACAGGGCTTGTGGCAAGTGCGTAGCTCCAGCCTGCTGATAAGACAGAGTGGAGCACTTCAAAGCAGTGATACTTGGGAGATAGAAAACAACCTCTTGTTAATAGGAGCCTCGCTCAAAATGGCTGCCAGGCACAGCCACGGTGCCACGGCTAATGTTTCACACACACAAGTATGCCATCCCTCCGTATAAAAGGTTGGAGTCACCTGCAGCAACTTACGCAATTACATGCTTCTTTCTCTTAATCAAGGGATGTTCAAAGGAGGGGGAAAGAAAAGATAGTCAGACTGCGTCATTTTTATGTTTAATATGAAGGAATAGCTATTTGCATCCACAGCATATTTTTACAGGAAAGAACTGTGTTTTAGGTCCGGTGTCTTTTTGAAGCTGTACCTGTATGAATCACTAAATGGCCTGTGAACATGTTCTTTCTTTGTGCTAGCCTACTACTTACAGATTTTGTCCAAAACTCACACAAATCATTACGCATTAGCCCTGCTGTCATGCATGATCAAGATATATCCCTCAGAATTTCCATATTCAATTCAAATTGGCAATGATTCCCAGTGCAGCCAACCTCGGCCTGGTGGAGATCTGCGCTCCGAGGATTACACCTTTCTATTCATCTTGCTTTAACCCATTTTGACCCTAGATCAGATTCTAAAAATGTCTGTTTGAAAATGACAGTTTTCTGAAAAAGCTATGTTTCTATGTCAGTCGTTCTTCGATTTTTCAAAAATAGCAGACCTACAAGCTCGTAGCGCGCTATGAGCTTGTAGATCTGCTATTTTTCAATAGCTAAAGCATAACATAATGCTAATACCAAAAGGGGTTCCCGCCCAAAATGGGTTTTAAGTCATGCTAGTGTTAATACATGACTTGGTTGGATGCTTGATTCTGATGGGTCACGATATTACTGAATTCAGCTGTGTTATTTCTGTATAATGACCGCTGAGCTCAATGACAGGCCGCTGTGAGCGCCGTCTAATCAAAGGCTCAGAGCAACTGTTGCATATCAATCTGCGCCCCGCTTGATTTTATGCTGTATCCAACATGGCAGCCACGTAAACAAACCCCACAATGTCATTTGCAGCAAAACATTGCTCTCAAGAAGCGAAAAACAGAGCACCAAATCAACCCCTCCGAGGGCCCTGGCGCTACACCAAATCAAAATGCCCCATGCATGGCCTAAAAGGCCACGTGCATGTGGCCAGAATGCCACATTTGCAACACAATCAAGATGATACTTTTTGCATGTGCGCACCCAGTGAATGAACGCGCGTGCATTCAGCGTACCACCAGCCAGCACTATCGCCGCTGCTGCCATGGAGTTATATAAGGCTGCTCACTGACGCTGCAGGATCTGCTATTTTTGAGTCTCGATCCTCCCACCGAAGAAACTGCTGGACGACCAAAAACACTAGCTGGGGTTCCTGTGCTGCGTTACATTGAAATCTGTGACCTATGAACGGTTTCGACAGAAAGCAACAGCTGTACCCATTTGAAATAGTCTCGCACAGGGCTCTACAGGCTGCGGGCCCTGGGGCTTAAGCTCCAGTAAATTCCTTTGTTAGTCCGGGCTCAACACTTCCTGGTTGTTCCGACAGCGTGTTGGTCAGACCCTATTCCTATTCCTAACCTTAACCACAGGCGAAGTCACGTAGTCGGAATAACGGGATGTTGGAATTATGGCCAGTGACTCCACACACTGGAGGACACGCCATAACCTGGCATGCATACATATATGAATACAATAGCCTATACTTTCATTACCGTAAGCAAGGACATCCTTCCGTTTGTTACTTTTGGGTCAATTTATTAATTTCTTTATTAAGTAGCCGTGCAACAATGACCGGCTCACTGTATGATTTGACCTGTATGAATGGATGTCAAATAAACAGCCATACGTTGCCTACTACTTCTCAATGTGGTGAAATGCTCGTACACAGCTCCGAGCATCATTGACCTATTTTCAAATGCTATAATCAAGGCAATTATGTTGCTTTCTGCTCAATCAAACAGGCCTACATCTAATCTAAGATAGCATCAAACGATTTAGAAGCAACCCTCTCTGGTATCGTGGATTATTTTTGTGCGTGCGTGCGTGCGTGTGTGTGTTGTTGGAAGTTGAAAGGCCAACAGTGACTCAGAGTTCAGTGGGATGTATATTTAAAATGCAGCATTGATAATTATTTACTATTCCAATCTGTCCTCTGAAAAGACGTGGTTTGATATAGTGAGAACCACTTCACTTTGAAACACAAGATGATTTTAACGTTGTATCCTCTTGATACCTCTACCACTCTTATTTCACATTTAATGTGTTCTATTACGACGATTCTAAATGTCTTCTGAATCCTGACAGTTTTCTGAAAAACCTGTTTCTATGTCAGTGGTTCTCAAACTATTTCATGTCAAGGATTATATGAAATTGGCCGTCGACCCCATCTGAAAATATGTTGTTCAATTACAGTTTGTTAAATTATAGAAACTAGTCCTTACCCGTTCTGAATATATGAACAGCAAATGATGTTCAGTGTGGGTAATGTGATAGGGGGGGGGGATTGTTTACAGATGGTGTTGTGAAGTTGGGTTGGGCACAGAAGTAGGCTAATTAAACGTAAGTTTAATAAGGAAATGCTGTAGTACAATCATAAGTACACCATTGATGTGTGATGTAAATTTGGTGGTGATATTCTGTCTATAAATGGAAGTTATTGAATATTTTCGTTCACGTTAACATGCCCCCGTCAGAACTGTCAGAGCTGGCTTTCAGGTGCCTGTGCCACGCAACCCGCACGTTGGCCGCGATGCTTCCCAAAGAAGAAGTTATGTCGACTGACGCAAGAGTAGCTAGTAGTATCGGGGTCCAAGTTGTTTTCCCCGTGTGGGTCTGTTGCGCAGAAAAATGTGTCCCAGTATTAATCTGTGTCCGTCCCAACATGCATTTCACTGGTGGTGACACGTGATTAGCGGGGAGATGTTTTTTATTTTAACGCAAATTAATTGAATTAAGATGAATGTTACTTTATTGTATGCTGGTACACCATATCTGCTACCTTCAGGAAGGAGATATCGTTTTCTTCGTGGCATGTTGTTTGTTGTATGTAATATCTGACCATATGTAACGGTCATATATCGCTATCACTGCTACGAATTATTTAAATCACGGGTTGTGAATGATCTCCTCTTAGGATACGATTGATAAAGGGAATGTAATGAAAATAGCCTAAATAAGCAAGCAGAAAACAGTCAGAAACAAAACTCACGTTAACCTTTTATCTCAAGTCAAATGAAGGAATCAACAGTTCTACACACAGAGTTGAATGAATGAGTGAATGATCCGAAAAAAATGTCCGGAGCTCCCTTATTGTTTTGTATTGTTCCGTGTTTCCAAACAAAGTCTGTTGCCCCCAGAGTTCCTTCCCAACGTAACACTCCCTCCAAAGCAAAGTAAAGGTGATAAAATAAACGTAATCCATCCCCGTAGCGAACGTAATCCAGTGAAGGTATAGGCTACTCCAAACAAAGAGGAAGAAGAAAACCCTCGGATCCTACTAAGGTAGAGTGTTCGCCTCAATCGCCTGTCCGTGCAAAGGACAGCAGCCAGAGCGAGGGGGAGGGTCCTGAGGTGGTGTGGAGCAGATCAGCGAGTTTGGACAATAGGGGGTTGGAAATATCCCGGTCACTGTGAAGGCCGTAGTACTGTAAATATGACATGAATAAGAATGCAAAGTAGTGGTTGATCTGTGGACAGGCTAGCTTTTGGTGTTGTGCATGGTGAGATGTGTGCAAACGGTGTGCTTTAGTAGGAGAAGACGGCCAAATATGCAACACACACACACACACACACGCGGCGCCAAATTTCATAGGGCACTATTTGTTGTGTTGCGCCGGTAGCTAGAGGAAGCATGCGGGGTAACAGTGAGAACGGTGGCCTGTGATACAGGTGTCGCTAAGGGGCGGAGGTGTGTGAGGAATTCACTAATAAATTCATTATTAATCATTAATGTGTCAAATCGAAAAAATTCCATATTCCATATTCATATGGTCAATGCCTGTGTGAAAAGTGGGAGCGATTGGTGCAGGCCATGAGGAGATACGGCAGTGTTTCTGACACACACACACACACACTCACACACTCACACACTCACACAGAAATTGTTAGAATTATAGTATGATAAATGAATTAATCCATCAAACTGCAGATGATGGACAATGTTGATGAACATTGGAAAAGCTTTGTTTTCAGCCCAGGTTATGGACTAGTATAATATTCTGTCATATATTGTTCAAGTGAGCCCAATATTGTGTATCGTATCATTTTCTTACAGAAGATATCCCTACATTGTGGTGCGTTTCAATTTAGATGTTTTCTGAGACTCTCATTGGAGTAGCCAAATTCTGGAGGATGAGGATCAAACATATACATTATTCATAGATCCTGGAATACTAAATGAGGGAAAAGAACGAAGCTCCTTTGGGGATATTTCTTTGGAGAAAAACTATTGCATATGTACATTTATTGAACAGGTTTTCTAAGGTTTTAAACCACTCAACTGGACATGTGGAATAGTGATCCCCCCCCCCCCCCCTAAAACATGATCATCAGGTATTATGATTATACTAGGAGGAAGATTTTTTTCAAAGTCAAAGTCATATGATTTGTCACACACGTTACCGCAGTGAAATTTGTTCTCTGCATTTGACCCATCTCTTGGAGCGGTGAGCCACAGCCAAGGAGCGGTGAGCTGCAGCGTGCGCCGCGCTCGGGAATCATTTGATTAGTAGATTTGACCCCCAATCCAACCCTTTGGTGCTGAGTGTCAAGCAGGGAGGCACTGGCACTACAAAAAAGTGTACAGAAAGTTAAAACCATGTTTTTATGTGGCCATACCCACCAGTTCATTAAGTATACCTGGTTTTCACCTTAGCACCACCCACCTGAACTTAAGCCTCGACCACAGCTGTTGTTGTATGATAATGGGGGTTATGATGTCACTAAAATGGTGTTATTGTGATTGAGCCTTTTGACTCAAAGGCTTTCAGCTTTCAGGAAGAAACCAAAAATACACAGGGAAGACATATTTGAATATTATAACCACACCTGGGGGTCTATTAGAGTAATGTTATGGCGTCTGATCGCACCACTCCCACCTAGACCTATATCTCCCACACAGACAGATGCAATGCCATTAGTTAATCGAACTCAGCAAGTTTGAACAGAAACGAGGATGGCTTTATTGCCGTAATTGTTTTGTGCGCCATGTTGTCGTGAATCACTGGGTGTGCATGTGGAGAGTGAAGAATGATGACATTTACGCCTGCCATTACAGTAAACAAGAAGCGCTGTCCCTCATCCAGATGAGCTACAGTATGAAAAACACAACTCCCTCCCGGCAACACCAGGTGGAAATGGGCTTTCTGTTCAGCCCACATGCAGATGCTGTCCTCTCAGACAGAATGATGCATCTCAGAACTATTACTGTAGCAAACTGTGGTATCGTACACAGTGAAATCCTCTGTGTTCATAAAACCCATTCAGGACGGGAGCCCCTGGCGCAAATCTTTGAATATATATTCTTACAGAGCGAATGTTTTTAACTAAAATCTTTGCTTCTGGGGGTTCCCTGGAACAACGTATTTCTTGGGGGGTCGGCGGCAAATTAGCCTACATATAGTTTTGGGGGTCCTTGACATGAAAATGTTTGATGACTGACATAGAAACATACGGTTTTTCAGGAAACTCTCAGGACATTTGTAGAATCGTCCTCCGGTCTAAATGGGTTTGTAACTCTGAGGGGCAGTATCCACCAAGGTGTTTTTTTTGTTTTTCCCTGAGCACAGCGTATATGTTTTTAATTGTTTACAATGACACATTTCGTGGAAACGCCAGCAGCGTGATGTGATGGAAAGCATTTATTTTACGCGTTGGCGCATTTGTAGGATACTACTTCTAACGAACCATCTGTAGGATACTACTTCCAACGAACCAAACCACTTGAACACAGGTTTAAAATTCAACCAATTATGATGATTTGTAAATGTGGAAAGACCTCCTGCGTCAATAAATGCAGCGCTCCCAAATGAGCAGCAGCAGCTGCAGGAGCTGTGCCCCGTACCTGTGCCCAGGTGTAGCTAAACAGTGCTGAGGTGTAAATCTTTGCTAAATGGTAACACGGGCGTCACTAGCGTTGGGAACAAGAGGCATTTGGGGCCCACGGACGCCCACACGTGCCGTCGGTAAAATCCCATTATAAATACATACAGAGATGCAATGACAGTTGAGTTGACCAAAGTTTGGCGGAGCCCGCTGGTGGCTGGCTGCTATAGCACACACGTGCCCCACCCCAGCGATCTGGTGGAGTGTGTAGGTTAATTACGTGGAAGAGGCGAGGGTTCAGTGCCGCAGCAGGCTCCCCGGACTGCGCTGACCAGCCTGCGCGGGGGCCTATACTAGTCTAGTTACGCCGGTGAAAGGAACACCTCAGCAATGGCTGCGCCCAGGGCACCCCTCCGTTGATTAGTCTATATACAGTACATCTCTGATCCCTGCTAATTCTGGTCCCTGCCCACTCCAGCTGTGCCTTGTTGTTGTGATTAGTCCCCAGTGTGTATACCTGTCTGTTCCTTTCGTTTGGTGTTTGTCAGAGCCTCTGTTTATGCCAGCCTGTTGATGGAAGCCTGTTTGTGTTCACTTTTAGGAATGCTGTGAATTAAAGCAGTAAGCCACAGGGGGCCATACCACCATGGTTTTCATCATGGATTTTAGAACGGAAACAGAAGAGGTGTTAGTATAGTGAGGCCTGATGTGGTAATGGAATTTGATTGTTTGGCCACTCTTGCGTCTACTGTATTTACTCATCTCCGTGACTGCCAGAGAGGTCTATGCACACACCCTGGTCAGCCAAGCTTAACCACTTTAAACATGGCCTCCCTATTTTGGGCATGTCATTAACAATTTATTGTCAACAATATTGTCTGAAAATGTAAAATTGTCAAAAACTACTTCCCGATCAACTAGCTAACAATAGGCCCAGGCCGTAGCGTAACGGTCTGGGCACCGGACTGGTGATCCAGTCGCGGTGTGCCGCGGGTTCGACTCCCGGGCCCGACACGGCCTTTACCGCATGTCATCCCCCCATCTCTCTCCCGTTTCCTGTCAGCCTACTTTCTATCCCTTAAAAAAATCAATAAAGGCGTAAGCCGCAAAAAAAATATCTAAAAAAAAAAAAAATAAACTAGCTAACAATAGAGAGTATGCGTGTGACATCATCATACCCGGAAGTTATGCGGGAAAGCCTACTGAGTGGCAAAAATGACTTTCTGTCCTTGACAGCCCATACAGTACATCCAGAAAAGTCCTATCTGATTGCATTAAACAACGTCAAACTACGTTAAACTCACTTTGTTACTCGATTTACCACTCACTTTATGCATGAGCATACCCTCTATTCATTGATGAGGGCTGTAGTGGTTAACAAGCTGTTGACTTCCTTACAAGATCGGGCATTTAAAATTTGGTATGATCATGGCATTAAGTCAGTCAAAGATTTGTTTGATGGTGGCACGTTCGTTTCGTTTGACCAGATTGTTCAAAAGTATAAGCTACCCAGAACACACTTTTTCCGTTACTTACAAGTCCAAAAATGTACTAGTTTCCCGACTATTCCACCTAATTCACCTATAGACATAATTATAGCGTCAGCTCCTCTTAGTCTTAAAGGTATATTCAGTGATTTCACTTAATTCAAATATCACTTATTTTTTTGTTTTGTTGTGATAATCCTCCCTACTATAGAGTGTGCTGGCCATATAAGGAGTTCCTCCCTGTCCCCAGTTAACCCCTGGGGGTCAAAAAACTTTAGGTTTCGTTTTTGACTCTCTATCCTGATTGGACGAAAGGCTGGGTAGTGGGTCCCACAGCCAAAAACGAAACCTAAGGTTTTTTGAGTGAAATCACTGAATATACCTTTAAGGGAAAGGTATCGTCACTCTATACCTCATTATTTGACCTTCATTTACCCTCAACCACTGCCTATAAGAATATTTGGGCCCAGGACCTGGAGGAAGACATTTCTGATGAAACCTGGGAGGCCATTATGGGTCGTGTTCATTCTTCATCAATATGTGCTAAACATGGGGTTGCAATGTAAATTTCTCCACCGGGTGTACTGGACCAAGGTTCGGTTAGCCAGGATTTATGATAGTGTTGATCCAACATGCGATAGATGCCACCAGGCTCCAGCTAATCTTCTTCATATGTTTAGGACCTGTCCAGCCTTACAGTCTTTTTGGTCAGCTATATTTGATACTATTTCAGATGTGTTACAGTTTCCCATAGAGCCATCCCCTATTATTTCCCTATTTGGCGTCCTTCCTGATACTATCTCCCTGCCTAAATATCAATCTGACCTTGTCGCTTTTGTGACGCTTAATTCTGGCAAGACGTCTTATTCTCATGCATTGGAAAAAACATACCCCCTTCACATTCCCGTTGGATATCTGACATACTGTATTTTTTAAATTGGAAAAAATTAAATATACATTGCGTGGCTCAATCTCCAAATTCAGTAAAACATGGCAGCCTTTTCTGTCTCATGTTGACCGCCTTACACTTGTGCCCCCGATTGAACCTGATTGAACCTGATTGACTGTCGCCTGACTTGCCAACCTGTCTTGTCTGGATGATGTTTGTGACCGTGATCTACTTTGTATATTGAATAAATTGTGCCTTTTCTATCTCATGTTGACCGCCTTAAACTTGTGCCCCCGATTGAACCTGAATAACTGTCGCCTGACTGGCCAACCTGTCTTGTCTGGATGATGTTTGTGACCATGATCTGCTATGTATATTGACTGGAGTTTTATTTTTATTTTTTATATATATATTTTATATATTGTTTTTATTGTTTTGTGTTTTGAATGTTCTTTGGTTGTCTTGATTTGGAGTTTGTGTTTTGTTATTGTGTGTTAAATTTTTTTCTCTGTTTTCATTCCTCAATTTACTTCTATATTTGTAAAAAAAAAAAAAAATGAATAAACAGAACATATAAAAAAAAAAAAAACAAGCTGTTGACTGGAGTAAAGCAACTGACTCGCACATTGTACACGCACAATTGTGTATCTACAAACTCTCTCTCTCTCTCTAATCTCTCTCTCTCTCACACACACAAACATGCATGCACGCTCAAACACATGCAGTACACTCATGCAGAAATGGCTGCATAGAAAGATTCAGAGGGTTATTTAAGTTTAGCACGTAGAAATAGAAATGTACCCACAGCGCAGCCAAATTGACCGTTTATTCTTTTCAATTATATAATTTGACTTTATTCTTTACTCAGAGAGTCACTCTAGGGGGAGACAATGGGGGTACAGTGCTAGGACGGAACAGGTGTTTAGGAGTCTCTGCAGAGAACGTGGTGTTTATTTGCAGAAAGAGGGAGAGGTGAACAGAGCAGAGGAGCGGGGAGGAAGGGAGGGGAGGAGGGGAGGAGGGGAGGAGGGGAGGAGGGGAGGGGAGGGGAGGAGGGGAGAAGGGGAGGAGGGGAGGAGGAGGGGAGGGGAGGAGGGGAGGGGAGGGGAGGAGGGGAGAAGGGGAGGAGGGGAGGAGGGGAGGGGAGGGGAGGAGGAGAGGAGGGGAGGAGGGGAGGGGAGGGGAGGAGGGGAGAAGGGGAGGAGGGGAGGAGGAGGGGAGGGGAGGAGGGGAGGGGAGGGGAGGAGGGGAGAAGGGGAGGAGGGGAGGAGGGGAGGAGGAGGAGGAGGGGAGGAGGGGAGCCGGAATTGGAAGAGTAAGTGACAGGGACACAGGTGGACGCCTCAGAGACAAACAGGAAGAGAGGGAGAGAGAGATAGAAGAGATATATCTCCAATTAAAGTGAATCTGCCTTCGTGTTGACAGAGCTGGGTCGTCTCAGCTGAGTTAAACAGCTCTGGTTCATCAAGAACTGTGCCGAAACGCACACACGCGCTGCTGCGCATCCACACGTGCACTCTCTCTCTCAAACACACAGGCACGCACGCACACGCACGCACGCATGCATGCACGCACGCACGCACGCACGCACACACACACGCACTCACCCACGCACGCACGCACACGCACCCAGCTTGTGGAGGTGTCAAAGAGCCATGCAGCGGAGTCCAGTCAAGCAGTATGTCACCATTGTTTTGCCAAGTCAACTCAGTAGAGAGCCAAACATGACCACAAGATCCCTGGAAAGATAATCACCATGTGAGGCAGACACCTCCTGTACCAGCTCTCATCAACAACACACACACACGCACAAGCACGCGCACGCACGCACACACACACACACACACACACACACACACACACACACACACACACACACACACACACACACACACACACACACACACACACACACGTGTTCTAAGGCTTGGTCTAATCAGTTATCTGCTGAACGAAGGTCTCCACTCCAACCATTAAGTCCTGTTATTCTCTCCAATCTATAGCCCCAACATTTCCTGCGCTTCCACTACTTGGTACTGCTGCTTGATTGCAATTTGGTGCCAAGGAAGGGAAGGGAGGAGAGGAGAGGAGGGGAGAGGAGGGGAGGGGAGGGGAGGGGAGGGGAGGGGAGGGGAGGGGAGGGGAGGGGAGAGGAGAGGAGAGGAGAGGAGAGGAGAGGAGAGGAGAGGAGAGGAGAGGAGAGGAGAGGAGAGGAGAGGAGAGGAGAGGAGAGGAGAGGAGAGGAGAGGAGAGGAGAGGAGAGGAGAGGAGAGGAGAGGAGAGGAGAGGAGAGGAGAGGAGAGGAGAGGAGAGGAGAGGAGAGAAAGGGAGGAAAGGAGATAAAGACAATAGATACTCAATCCACTTCCTTAGGTGAAGGGACATTGTGACTCTGGCCATCAACAGGTCATGGGTGAAGGCTTTTAAGCTCCATAAAAACGGCAGGGTTAAGTATAGGTGACATATCCTTCCATAAGTAAAAAGTAAAAGTATCAGAAGTACAATTCATTCTGTGCCGCTAGGTGGTAGCATTGGTGTAGTTAAGCTGTGCCAGCGCATTCACTTCAAGAGGATAATTTTCATCCCCGATGTAGCCCCCTGCTCACTGTCACTCTAAGGATTGGCTATCATTAGCACACACTGTTTACCTCTCGCCAGAAACGTTTACATGTCGGGAGCGATGCGAGAAAAAAGTCACAAATGACATCCGAACTTTGGATGGCTGACTATCACCAAGGACAGCGCTCATAGTTTCTGAGTTATGGGGCTTTGAAAATCCTGCTTGTAACCGAGGAAAATGGAGAGGAGTTGTACAAATCCCATAGCTGGTGGTGACGGAAGTGTTGCATAGCAACCGGACAAATGTTGCTTCATATATGGAGTATACGAGGGGGTACGAATATATACGTACCTAGAAGATAACGTCCCATAGCTGGGGGGTATATTCGTACTTCGAACAAAAATAGTTAACGGCAAGACATTAAATGTTGATGTTTGACGTTATGTTGATGTCTATGATGATGTTAATGAATAAATAAATATTAATATGTAATTAATACAAATTATTGCGAACGCAGTGAGCCACTTAGTATGACAGCAAGGGCTGAATGTCTGTGTGTCACGCTGTTACACCACCCGCCCGCCACCAGAGGGCGCAGCTAGACAGCAAGGGCTGACGCAGCTAGACAGCAAGGGCTGAATGTCTGTGTGTCCCGCTGTTACACCACCCGCCGCTGCTTAACAACGACACTGTCTGTAACTTGCTCGCTGTTACACCACCCGCCGCTGCTTAACAACGACACTGTCTGTAACTTGTTGTACTAGGCCCAACATAAAAATAATACTGTCACAACGACACTGTCTGTAACTAGGCTATGTGTACTAGTGTGTGCATATGGGCTAACGTTTGTGTGCATATGGGCTAACGTTAGCTAAGCAGTCACAGTCCTGTTTACTGCTGCTCAACAACGACACACCAGAGGGCGCAGCTAGACAGCAAGGGCTGAATGTCTGTGTGTCCCGCTGTTACACCACCCGCCGCTGCTTAACAACGACACTGAATGTCTGTGTGTCCCGCTGTTATTGCAATTTACGATCTGCGTTCGCTTCCCGCGTTCTCGCGTCTTACTTGTTATAACATTTAAATTCAGATTCTCTTCCGTTCCAGTTTGGTAATGTTATGAGCAGGATCATTAGATGGCAACAGATGCAATGCTTTCTTTAACAGTGTTGTCACTGTGCCACATGCCATCAGAATTTGACATCTAAGAAAATTATATCTACTATTGCCTAAAGGTGCAAAGGTGTATAAACAATTAGAAAAATAAAAGAAAGAAAGAGAGGGGGAGGAGAAGAGGTGTGTGTGTGTGTGTGTGTGTGTGTGTGTGTGTGTGTGTGTGTGTGTGTGTGTGTGTGTGTGTGTGTGTGTGTGTGTGTGTGTGTGTGTGCATGTGTGTGTCTATTTATTCAGTGTCCTCGCCTCCCAGAGATGCACATAACATGAATAATTTCATGACTTTGTTGAGGGGGGAAACTTTCAAAAGTGTGGCAAGGCGGACTTGGGCGTGATAAATTATTAAAGCGCTTCATCAGAGCCACGCTGCACGCTGCATGTATGAAGACGTGATGAAACAACTCCATGAACAGGGTGAGGAGACATGATGAGTGACTTTGACAATGACATCCACACGCATTCTATGCATGCAGAATATATATATACTGTATACAGTACATCTAAAGAGGACACTTGATAAAACAGTCCTGTATGAAGTGAGACGGAAATGGATGTGCGGAGGAATAAAGACTATGGGATAAAGGAGCGAAAATGAAGACGGAAAAAACACATTACGGTACTCTGAAAAACCCTGCACGTTCTTTTAACTCTGAGTCTTATACCCAGGTGTTAAAACCAAGTGTCGTTGCTAGACTACAAACAACGTTATTATTTTCAGCGCCCACGTTGTGTATGTGTACAGTACTGTATGTATCATGTGTAATTGTGCCACTTCAATGGTCTTTTTTTTTTTATCCCACGATTTTGTAACCCATTTCTTCACCCAGTGTATGTAATCCTGGGCGCTACACTTCCTCTGCCAACCTGGGGGGGGCAGCGGACTGTCCTCATGCTTCCTTCTGTGCATGAGGAGTCCAAGCTGCTACTTTTCACCTGACAGGGGTTTTCCCTCTATCGGGCGCCCCGGCTGGCCAGGGGGAGGTCGTTTAGAGACCAGGATTACTGCATGTTTTTGTGAGGGTACCTACTAGCCTAGGGGACACAGGGAGAACATGCAAACTCCACACAGAAACTCCTCACTTCAATGGTCTTAAAGTGAGGCGTGGTCAGGTGCAATGCTGGCACAATGCTGTCTTACAGGGAGTGAGAGATGTGATTGTGCCTTAGACCAGTTCATTTCAATAAGTATAGGCTGTACTTTAATCAATGCTGATAGAATTTTGGCGCCCCAATCAAACAGCATCCCTGTCATGCTTTAATAGGTGGTTTAATTAAAGGGAGAATGAGCTTCGATTCTGATTATTATTGTCTCCACCAGGCTGAAGGCATGGGGAGAGAGTATGTTTTATGGAGGGATAGACAGTAGGCTGACAGGAAATGGGGAGAGAGATGGGGGGGTGACATGCAGTAAAGGCCATTGGGATCGGGAGTCGAACCCGCGGCACATGCCAGACTGGATTACCAGCCAAGGTGCCTGGACCACTGAGCCACGGCCCTGATTATTACGTTGGATATGTCAAGATATATCACAAGATGTTTCTTGGACATTTATTAATTTAGGACTCATAATTACAGGACATAACTGCATTCCCCCAAAATACGCAGCAAAGCCACGGAGGCTACTTGTTTAAGTTGTTTGATTCTCCTCCGACGTGCCAATTCCACAATTTAGATATCAATGCACCATGCAGGTGCTTATTGCTTAATATGAAGGGAAGCAGGAAGATACGGTACATTGGTCTAATTCAAAGCTAAATATAAATAAAAAAGAGCTAATTCAGACACTAAACCCTATGCGCTTGCCACTAGTAACAGAGTTGGGTATACCACCCCAAAGCTACAATTAAAAAAAAAAAGATTTAACTTTTTTTTACAAGAAGAAGAAGAAGAAGAAGAAGAAGAAGAAGTGCCCATACCCTGGGTAAGGGCCTTTCTGTGTGGACTTTGCATGTTCTCCCCGTGTCCTTTAGGGTTGGCAGAGGAAGTGTAGCGCCCAGGATTATTATTAGTAATGACACTGGATGAAAAGTCATGGGATAAAACTTTAAGAAAAATATTTATAATATATAATATATATAATATAATAATATCTATGCTCTACAGTATGTGTACAATATGTGGCATTCAAACTCTTTGCCCTTTCCTGATCTTTTCCCGAAGGTTTTTTGAAAATGCATGTTTTCCCTGCCGGTTCTATTCACTGAATAGCCTCGCTAATTATACAGTATAATGCTTTGCTACTGAAAATAGGTGTCCAGCGGAGGAACTCTATCCATTCAGAGAATCAGAATAGAAGGAACACAAAACACACCTTGGCAAATGCACCCCTTTCTCACCGACGATGTTCTGTTTCTGACAATGCACTGACAATGTATTGAATTCTTGCCAAAGGCAGGACATCAAACGGCATATCTGTATGTGAGTGTGTACTGTACAGTACTGTACTGTACTGTACTGTACTGTACTGTACTGTACTGTACTGTACTGTACTGTACTGTACTGTACTGTACTGTACTGTACTGTACTGTACTGTACTGTACTGTACTGTACTGTACTGTACTGTACTGTACTGTACATAAGCTACAGTACATGTACACAGTACACATACAGCATGGAGGACAGAAAGAGAGAGAGAGATGCAGGGTGGCAGTTGTGGGGTTTAGGCAGACATAAGAGGCATGCAAACACTTGTACTGTAAACAATACATGTGGCAGAGAGCGGCGGCTCATCGTTTCTATCTAATTATCACTCAGGGGAAGAGAAATATTGTGCATTTCAAAAGGATGTGCCGCACGCAGCGAGATGGAGTGACTGGGTGAACCCTCACAGTCTGGGTGCCAGACTAGAACTATGATGACCTACCTTCTTTTTTACCAAGGAAAACTAAATAAGAACTATATATAAAAACTAAGCTATGATGACTAAAACTAAGACTAAATGTATTGACAAGTCAACAAATAAAAACTGGACTAAAATGTTAGGGAGGAACTAGTGGAGAAGAGATCCAGTAGAACTAAAAGGCAAGCCATTTTATGTTTGGTTTGCCCTCTGAAAATAGCAGATCTACAAGCTCACAACGCGTCGCACTACAACAAGTCCATCAAGGCCTGCCAAAACACATTTTACTCGACAAAAACAACTGGAGATTTTCTCGACGAAAATCTAATGGCATTTAGTCGGCTAAAACTAGACTGACACTAAAGCATTTCAGATGACAAAAACATGACTACAACTACATTTTATTCAAAGACTTTGACTAAAACTAAATATTTGCTGTCAAAATCAACACTGCTGTGCGCTTGTCTGCGGGTCAACTCACCTTTATTCTATTTCTATATTCCCCTTATGTTAATCTTACTGGTACACTGACGTTTAAAGCAAACAAACTTGCTACTGTATATATCTTAGCATAATATAATTGCACAGTTTGACAGTTTGTCAGCGTGTTTTGATGTGTCCTTAAGAGCTGACACACTGCATGCCACATATAAATGATTCACAACAATAGTCGTTTTTATACACACAGTAATAAGATCAGAAAATCATATCATCAAGGTGTGCGTGCGTGCGTGAGTGAGTGTGTTTGCGTGCGACGTGCGTTGTGCGTGCGACGCGTGTGCGTGTGCGTGCATGTGTGCATGTGAGAGAGAGAGAGCGTGCATGCGTGTGAGAGAGTGTGCGTGTGTGTACGTGTGCACATGGGCAGGGCAATATTCAATATAAGATTGATATTGTGATATGAGACTATAGATATTACTTACTGTAAATCGCTCTGGATTAAGAGTGTCTGCTAAATGCCTAAATTGTAAATTGATATTGTCTGGGACTTTTGTAATATGGAAAAAACAATGTCGCTTCCTGGCTTTAAAGCCTGCATTACAGTACAGATACATGATCTATTATTATATAAAAGCATTACTGATGACTATAAAAAAACAATAGGGTTTAGTGGTTAATCATGCTATTCGATGTACTGTAGTAGATTATAATTATTATTCATGTCAATTAATTAAATGAAAATTAAAATGAATTATCTTCAAAAAGTTATTATTCGACTATTAAATACAAAAAAAGTATTTGATTTAGTTCATTTCAGAGTTTATCAGTGCGTGTGAGTGTACGTGTGCGACATGCGTGCATGCGTACGTACGAGTGTGTGTGTGTGTGCATGTGTGTGTGCGCGTGTGCGTGTGTGCATACGCAGATGAACGTCCCACAGCAGCAGCCACAGATTCCAAGACTGCAGCTGCCTCAAAACGACCCTGATCTGAACCGGCCAATCAGCGGGCTCCGTTTTTTTCAGTCGGACAGACACAACACAGTAATTGGTGGCTTCTCCGAGTACAGTACTCCAATTACAGAGCCTCGGAGGACTGGATCAGACTCATCTTACTCTCTCTGGCCTATTTCCTGACACAGTTTGGACTTTGGACGCTTATGAAGAAGAATACTAGTGGCGAGCAGAAAGCAGAAACCATGGTTTTAAGTCGCATTAGTAATGAATGATCAGAAGACTGTGGAGTTTTTTTTAGCCATGGACTGTTTCCCCGGAACCGTTACAGAAAGAACCCCCCCCGGCGTGAAGCACTATCGCTGGCTTTGATTCCAACAGCTCAAAACATATATATTTTTAAAAACATGACAAACTTTGCTGCTCTTGGCTTGCATGGTTCTATGTTAACGTGGATGTGGACAAGCACCCGTGGAGGTACAGAGGAAGGGATTATATGGTCCTTGACCAAAGTCCACTCTCCAGGCAATGCATATAGAAATACATGCACAGAAAGGGGGGATTGGTAGGAATATTGACCTGTCACGTTTTTTTCCCCCTTTATTTGGGGGGGGGGGGGGGGGGTTAAAGGGAAATTCATGCAGTTGAGGAAGTTAATTTATTCCTTGTCTTGATCATTTAGTGAGGGTGCGGAGCGGGGAAGAGAGAGAGAGAGAGAGAGAGAGAGAGAGAGTGCGGGGAAGCATTCATTGATTGTATATGTATTTATCTCCCCCCCGGTCAGCAGTCTGGCTTGTTGCTGCATTCTGGAGGTCGTTCTCCACATTGAATGCCCATTGATCTCCTCCTTAGAGCCTCGTGAGACAGCCACAGCTCCATTATAAGACTGATCACACATCCGCCGTAAACACATGTTGTTGTGCATGCATAGATGAGGACGTAGACGCAACAGAACACACGTGTGTGCGTGCGATTAAGCATTCATAAACACTTTATATTATCTGTTTTACAATTACATACACTCACGCGGGCGTACACACACTCAGACACACGCCCGTGCACTTACACCATTACACACTACACATCTTGCACGTATACTGATCGGTATAAACTAACTTTTGCAGCTGCCTCTACCTATAATTCCTTGTACTGCGTCCTGCTAAGTGAGTGTGAGAGCATGCATTAATTCAGACATCATTTAATAAGACAAGCAGCCAGACTGCCCTGACCACTCCATAGGAAGGTGTTGAAAGGCTATTATGCTGGGCAAATAGCGTTTAGCTCTCCAGGGCCTAACGCCCTCCCGCCCAGAACGGTGTTAAGACTGACCTCACAGCCAACACAGCCAACATTCAACAGGAATGCATTAGAATTTTGGTCAGCAGCTGTGGAAGTGCTGCAGTAAACGTGTGTGTGCATGTGCGCGTGCGTGCGTGCATGCGCATGTGCGTGCATGAGTGTGTTGGGGGTCAAACAAGGACAGGTAGCATTATAAGCAGGACATTATACATGACATTATACATTATTATAAGCGGGACATTATACTGTAGCACAGTGGTTCATTAAGGATGCCCAAATGAATAGGACCTCCATTTGAAAATATTTTGTGCATACCAGGGACCCCATGCAAGATTTGTGTCTTTGGTCATTTAAAAAAAAGAAAAGCAGATCTCCAAGCTTATAATATCTGATTAGCTGGTCACGTGCAAGTGTCCGACCCGGCTGGGTCATAGCAAAGACACTGGGGACCCCTGGGGGTTCCCGGGGGCCCCACTTTCAACCATGCACTGCTGGAGCAGAATATAATGTGAACAAAGATGAGATAGTCCATCATGGTGACTCATCCTTAGCCACTGTAAGATTTTAATCCAGTTATGATGACAGCGCCAACAGCACTGGAATGTTCTGAGCCAAATTATGTGCATTTCTAAAGTCTATAGTAGTTCAGGCCAAAAATGCATGACAACAAGAAACCGCTTTAAAGGGATATATTACTTAAAAAAAAAACTTTTGGTCATTTCATCGTCTACTCAGGCTTATGTGAACAGCCCAGACAGTATTTATATACTTGTTATTATTTTTTGCTTCCTATACAAACCCATTGTAGCTTGTTTTATAATTTTTTTATAAATTATTTATGGATCTTAATTCTTTCTCATTCTTTTCATTTTCCAAAAACAATTTAAAATATAGATTTTTTAAAGTGAAATATCCCTTTAGGCCTAATTAATATTTTGTCGTATGATGGTGTTGTGTCTTGTGCCGAAAACAGCCAAGCCCCACAACGCGTCGTACGCTGAAGTGAAGCTTTAGAAAACAGCCAAGCCCACAAGGCGTCGTACGCTGAAGTGAAGCTTTAGAAAACAGCCAAGCCCCAGAACGCGTCGTATGCTGAAGTGAAGCTTTAGAAAACAGCCAAGCCCACAACGCGTCGTACGCTGAAGTGAAGCTTTAGAAAACAGCCAAGCCCACAAGGCGTCGTACGCTGAAGTGAAGCTTTAGAAAACAGCCAAGCCCACAACGTGTTGTACGATGAAGTGAAGCTTTAGAAAACAGCCAAGCCCACAACGTGTTGTACGATGAAGTGAAGCTTTAGAATGTAGCAGAGAATCACAAAAGTCTACCTTTCTAATCAGAAACTGTTGGGATCAGATGCGTCTGAGTGTTAACAAGCGTGCACAGCGCAGCCATCTGTGACCACAGAGAGCGCGGATAGATCTTATCCATTTTCAAGCTAGGCCTATTAATAATTCCAAATTCCAAATTAACATTTGGATGAAAGAGGCTGTGGATATTCATTATTCAAAAGGAAAATGCATTAATCATAAAGATTACTAACATGACAGCACGTTTTGCATGCATTTTCATCAGCCACACACTCCTCTTTCTAAGATTATTTCTCTCGAAACAAGATGATCCAGAGGTGTAGTACGTTGAGTTACATGACTGGGATAATTCGTTTTTTCTTTCATGATTTCATCACCCACTGATGAACAGATTTGATGAACAGACAGACATACTTCCATACATAGACTAGGGCCTAGTCTCATCATAGATTTACAATAGGCTCTATATATATATAGGTGATATGCACATATGGAAAATAAATTGGGCCTCGTCTTTACTTCCTTCACAGGTCTAATTAAGGATCTGTTCCTTTTAGTTCCATTTAGTGCTCGAATGGAACCAAATAGACGAGTATGTGTCAATTTACACACATTGGAACCCCCTCAAGGAACCACGAGGGTATACCTAGAGCCCACTATGAGAGTGAGACCCACTGGTGTTTGCACATTATCAGCACATTATCAGCACCCTGACTCTGTTTGACCACAATGGTCTAATTTGTGTAATTGGTAAGACCTGGGAGAAAGTGTTAAAATGATGTTTTTGGCCACGTTCATTAGGTATGCCTGATTTGCCTGGTGGGTGGTGATGGGTGGTGATCCACCTGAACCCACAGCTGTTGTTGTATGGCAAATTGGCAATGATATTGTGAAATTTGTGATGTCACTATATCATTTCGATTGGGCCTTTTGAGAAACCAAAAATTCACAGGGAAGACATATTTCAATGTTCTAACCACACCTGGGGGTCTATTAGAGTAATGTTAACTCCATAGACACAGAAAAAGTGCAAAAATCACGGCACTCCATCTTTAATTTCTTTCCAATATGGCTGCTGTGCATAGAGCCTATACGATGGCACACTGTGCAGCGGAACTAGCATGAGACAGAGGTTGTGAGGTGTGGTCAAACCACCAGGACGAGAAAAGGGGCGGGACGAGGGCCTTACCGTTGTTGCCGAAGTCCAGCGAGTACTTGACCACGTGGTAGTTATTCCACACGTACAGCAGGTTGTCCCGGGGGTTGTAATCCACGGCGGCGATGTACTGGTAGGAGTTGGGGAAGGGTATGCTCAGCACCGTCTCCTTGCCCTTGTCCGTGTTGTACATGTAGTCGATCTTGTTGCCCGTGCCCTCGTTGTCGTCGTCCTCGTACACCGTCTTCACCACGTACAGGACGCCACAGATCATGAAGGCGTTGGACGCCGTGCGCTTGTCGTAGCTGGTGTCCCACGAGCCCTCGATGCGCAGCGTGTACGGGTTGAGCTGGCTCACCACCATGCGCCCGTTGTTCTGCTCCGTGGCGTAGATCACCCAGAGGCCGTTCTCGTCCACCGCCAGGTCGATGTCCGACTTGCCGCCCCAGCGGTACGGCGAGGTGTCGTGGTAGTTGGCGTTGGCGATGATGGCCTCGCCGCTCTTGATGCGCGTGCGCAGGTCGAACTTGACGATGTTACGCGTGCGCTCCTTGTTGAAGAAGAGCGCGCCGTCGTACACCACGAAGCCCGTGCCGTCGACGCGGTGCGGGAGCTTGTAGGTGGTGGTGGGCCGTCCCGCGATGAAGTCCTCCTTGGAGGAGTACTCCGTCAGCGTGTCCGTGCGGTAGGGCGTCCAGGGCATGTAGTATATCTTGTCTGAAGCCTGTAGGGGGTCTTTGCACCAGGCGCCCGACTGGTGGTCTGACTCGAAGAGGTGCTCACTCTGGTACACTCCTCGCAGGATGCCGGGGCAC
>NC_139702.1:36418646-36496146 GCF_964188405.1 Protomyctophum parallelum | reverse complement strand
AACGCTAATCCACGCCTTTGTTTTTTCTCGGCTTGATTACTGCAATGCACTTTTTTCAGGACTGCCTAAGAAAACAACTGACAGATTACAACTTGTCCAAAATGCAGCAGCCAGAGTTTTAACTAGAACTAAGATGAGAGAACATATTACTCCAGTTTTGGCATCACTGCACTGGCTTCCGGTTGTTTTTAGGATTGATTTTAAAATGATTTTACTTGTCTATAAAGCTCTCAATGGTCTCGCACCTTCCTACCTACATGACTGCCTGCCTAAATATGTCCCAAACCGCCCCCCTAAGGTCTTCCACCGCCGGCCTGCTCACTTTGCCCAAAAAAATGGCAACTAAAAAATACGGGGAAGCAGCTTTTTGCTTCTACGGGCCGTCGGCATGGAACAAGCTCCCACTGTACCTTCGTCAGGCAGCCTCTGTAGACATTTTTAAAGCTCAGCTCAAGACCCACTTCTACAACATTGCCTTTAATTGATCTTGTATTTTTTATTTTTCATGTCCTCACTGTACTGCATTACTGCTTGTTTTTTAATGTCGTTGCCTTGCTTTTCTTTTATTCTCCATTGTTCTGTAAAGCACTTTGAGCTGCATTTCATGTCATGAAAGGTGCTATACAAATAAAGTTTTATTATTATTATTATTATTATACAACATTTGATTCATGTGGTTTGGGATTACTATTACTATTTATTTATTTATACTAATTGTTGGGTCATTTGAACAATTACAGTATTCCCTATATGTATTATAATTGGGCTGTCTGGATGGATATAGGGTTAGAGTGCCAGCATCGATCAATTTTTTGAAATATTATTTATTACTACTTTTTGAGTATTGCCTATTATTGAGGTGCCATCTCAAGGTTACTTCAGGGTCATCTCAGGAACACAAGAAGCAACAGAGATGCTTTTGTATTTTAGCACCTGTTCGAGAGAGAGAGAGAGAGAGAGAGAGAGAGAGAGAGAGAGAGAGAGAGAGAGAGACTAGGTGACAACTGTCTTGACCGCGTATCAAACACTGGATTGCTTTTTGTCTCCACCAGACCGAAGGCATGGGGAGAGAGTCTGTTTTTCACTCCGTCTGTGTGTGACATGTGTGTGTGTGAGTGTGTGTGTGTGTGTGTGTGTGTGTGTGTGTGTGTGTGTGTGTGTGTGTGTGTGTGTGTGTGTGTGTGTGTGTGTGTGTGTGTGTGTGTGTGTGTGTGTGTGTGTGTGTGTGTCCGCCCGTCCGTCCAGGATTTGCCCGTTTTGAACAAACAAAATCATGAACGCAGCGTGCAATTTACGTGAAATCTTTCACAGACTTTCCTACTAGGCTGAGGAATATATATCCCACATTGGCATGTTATAGCGCCACCAACAGGTGGATTTTTGCAAAACACATTTTTGTGCCTCAAATCATCCAATTGCCATCCAAGGCATAAGAAGAAATGGCACCCTTTTCACATTGGCCTGTTATAGTGCCACCAGGAGGCCACAACCTGACCTGCCCTGGTGGTCTTTTTCTAGTTTAACAGCAGTGCAACTTTAACATAGGATGGTAGAGGTTCCCAAACTTTTATGCTCAAGACAATACATTTTTTAAATGAGATAAGAAAAAGGGATGTTTTGTGACCCATAAATGATAAGAAGATGATCTATTATTAGAATAGATACATCCCATTGCCTGGAGAGATGTTTGCTCTTCAACTGATTAGTTTGTTGCTATAGGTCAACCAATGGTAACGGGCCCCAGAGAAAACGGCAGTCCCGTTGCAGACGCTGTAATTACTGAAAACGCTGTAATGTGCATGCCAGGTGGCTAGGTGGCAGTGAAGGACTGCCAGATAGACCATGCAGGCATGCATGTAACAAGAACCACTTCTGTTCTACATCCTATCACAAGGCTTTTTGTTTACATCATGGTTTACATTCACCATCGCTAGTCGCTACATTTGTATTCGTAGGATGAGCGGGGCAAAGGAGCACTTGTTCATTCTAGGAACTCCACATATCACCTACAGCTCTGCATCAATGTGAGAAACATATTAAGCGCTGTGAGCCCACGTGAGCCATGATGTCACACGTTTTTCGGATTCACCGTTTTGCCCGTTTACATGGAGACAGGGAGGAGACAGCGTTTTCAAATGTTGGTGCCCAAATCAAGAAAATGTGGAAGTAGAGCGGGTGCTTCAAACAGGGGGTTCATAGGGCCCTTCTGTTGAGGTCCTTCCAAAAGAATCGACCACAAAGGAAAGCTGTATCGAAAAACCACCAGTAAGACGCCCTGAGGGCACGCATCCACCTGGGTGACCTGGGCAAGTGCTGGCGCTTTGACATGGGGGGGGGGGGGGGTCAGATCAACATATGGAATTAATTCTGTAGTGGCCATATATTGAGCATGTCTTGAGTGTGCAGGGTTTGATGAGGTCAGATCAACATATGGAATGTCAGAACAAGAAGGACGGGTAGGGAGGATCAACATAATGGAATGTCAGAACAGGTCAGCTCCATATATGGAGATCTAAGATTTGAGGTTTGAGGTCAGATGTAGAGTTGCTGCAGGCCAGCTCCATGTATGCAGATCTAGGTGATGATCCAGTCTTCTCCATGTATGGTTATCCAGGGTTAGATGAGGTCAGTGTTGTGATCTTCATATACTATTATGGAGATTGCCATATATGATGGTGTGACGTGTCACGAGGCGTGATGTCACGAGGCGTGACCATATATGGAGGCATGATGTCACGAGGCGTGACCATATATGGAGGTGTGATGTCAGAAGGCGTGACCATACAGTATATGGAGCCCAACCAACTGACAGGAGATGCCGGTTTTCAGGTCGCAATCAACAATAGAGAGTTCTTACAAACTGCTACTTCATTAGTATTCATACGTACCAGGATCCTGCACAGCTGTGGTGCATTTAGTATATTTCACTAATCATGTGCGAAGCCATTTGGCGTCTAAGAAAGAGTATGACTACATTTATTTTAAGCATGCAAGGCAGGCCGGCAGGCTGTCGAGGATGACCCCCAAAAAACAATGCAGCAACGGCCCGGAATAAAAATTAATCTTCTGCATAGTGAGAACATACAGCTACGTGAAATTTTAATTAATTTAGCTTATTTATGCAAATGAGGGAGCAACATTTTCATCAGCATCACCTTCATTTCCAATTTTCTCCAAACACATAAATAAGTGGAGCATTACGCCGTCAATTCTACCCTCTACTTGTCTCCATCTCTTGCTCCTTTTCACTTTCTCTGTCACTCGTTCACTCTCTCACGCACGCACGCACACATGCACACGCGCGCGCTCGCACACACACACGCGCGCGCGCACACACGCACCCACACATGCAGAGGCGCACACAAGAAGCTACGTTAACCCGGTGGTACTGCGGCGTGGAAGGATAATTAGCATTTTTATTGAAAACTTATGGTTTATTAAAGAGGTACTCGTCTACGAGGAAAGCCTGCGCGCCTGCGAGCGTGCAGAGTGTGTGTGCGCGAGAGCGTGTATGCACAGCCAGGTGTGTAGACGTGCACCGAGCATGCAGGGTGTGTGTGTGTGTGTGTGTGTGTGTGTGTGTGTGTGTGTGTGTGTGTGTGTGCGCGCGCGTGCGAGCCAGGTGTGTAGGCGTGCGCAGAACGTACAGACAGACACAGCGGCTACTGACAGCACCACCATTATCTCTTATCCCCAATCATCTCATCCAGGCTAAAATCCACCAAGGTCATTTATGGACATTTTCCCACTTCCTCTCCCTCTGCATTATTATTATATTATTATTATATTATTATTATTATGTCCTCATTTTTACCTAGATGCCAGTCCACCCGTGCACTGCAGCATCCTGAGTGTTCACTTCCATCTGTACACTCATAGAGATACTGTTCCCCAACAGTATGGGTTTGGGAACAGTAACCTATTTCTGGGTCACGGGCCAGTTTGGGTCACGACTCGAGTAAAAATCCCATTTTCTTTTTAATATATACTAGACCGGTGCCCGGCTGTAGAGCACCGAGTCGGTAACGATGTAAGTTGGAGATCCATGCCCCACCCGGCTATGCAATACCTGTTGCAATCGTATCAGAGTACCCGTTCCACCCCTCTGTCTGTGACCCTTTTATGCCCATATATGGAGATTTATGTATCTATCTCTCTGTGTCCCTTTATTCCTAAATATGGAGTTCTGTGTCGGGCATGCCCAAATATGAAGTGTTGTGATGACAGAACAGGCCAGCTCCATATACGTAGATATAGGGGTGATCAGGTCCAGAGCCCGGGCAGAGGCCTTTTGTGGCGGTTCTGGACAACCGTGGGTCCGACCAACTCGACACCGGGCACTGCACTCCCTTTGGGGGTTTGGAACGTGTGTGTCGAATTTGAAGTCAGTGGGGCAAGCACACGTAAACGTAAACGTACGCACAACGGGATAGACGCCTAGCCGCGCACTGTTGTCACCGGGACAACTGCACTGCAGGTGACACACATGTGTATGCACCCACGCACGCGCACACACACACACACACACACACACACACACACACACACCCTCACACACACACACACACACACACTCACTCACGAGTATGTGCAACTCATCATGGTGATGAAGTGATTGCGGGCGTCCTATCTGACGTATAGTTGGACAGGCCAGAGATTGATCTTATCTTTTAATTAGCTTTCCCCATTGAGCCCTGCCGCATTGTCTCAAAGAAAGCATGGATATTACATAACATATCGTTACCTTGACTGATAAACACACTGTACTGTACAGAGCACAATGCTAGTGGGCTAATTGCTTTATTATACCTTTTGAGGAGCAAGGGTGTTGGTGGGTGTACAGTAGGAGTGCTCGTGGCGTGCTCGCACACGCACGCTCACACACACACACACACAGGCAAATTGTTCCCATAACAACAACATTTTAAATAAAGATCTATCTATCTATCTATCTATCTATCTATCTATCTATCTATCTATCTATCTATCTATCTATCTATCTATCTATCTATCTAGTATGCTATATACAAACTACTTAAATACTGTATCACTCTTTACTGAGCGTGTGGGATATCATAGCAACACAACAATAGGCATGACAAACAGATAAGTAATAATAAATAAATAATAAGTATTAATTTGGAGGTGACTGTATAGTCATATAGGAGTCCAGCTACAGAGAATGTATGGATATTTATAACCTGCCTGGAGTGCTATGAGCCGGTATACACAGGTGGCTAATTACTGACAATGCTCCTTGGGTAGTTTGGCACAAGAGTGGCACATGATGCTTCTACCACAGGGAGCAAGTAGGGTGTGTGTGTGTGTGTGTGTGTGTGTGTGTGTGTGTGTGTGTGTGTGTGCGTGTCATTATGTGTATGTTCATATGGGCACTCATGAACAGCTCTCTTTCTCTGTCCCTAAGTGCATGTTCTGCAGATGTGTGTGTGCAATCGTTCATGTGTGTGTATAGGTGTATGTGTGTGTGTGTGTGTGTGTGTGTGTGTGTGTGTGTGTGTGTGTGTGTGTGTGTGTGTGTGTGTGTGTGTGTGTGTGTGCGTGCATGTGCGTGCGTGTGCATGTGCGTGTGTGTGTGTGTGTCTGTTTTCTTAGTTTCAGCTTTGGGGAGCAGCCAAAACCCTGCAGTACAGTACAGCGAGGGGAGATGGGGAGATGGAAAGAGAGAGAGAGAGAGAGAGAGAGAGAGAGAGAGAGAGGGAGAGCCAAAAGTCCTCAAGAGAAGAATATGGACAGAGTTTCTGTGAAGATGGAACCATGCATAATTTAATTAGCTATTTATTTTACAACCCGAAACATCAAACGTCTCTGAAAGTAAAATGTTGAGTGAAACATACCCTTCCTCCTTATATATATATATATTTGTTTTTGAATCACCTTGCCTTTGATGGTTGATCTGCCGCACCCACTATCGAGTACATGGCGTCACGGGGGTGGGGGGTATACATTTGTAATACATTTTGCATGCACTATCAAGTACATGTACCGCTAATCCCCAGGGGTCATCGCCATGTT
Organism: Protomyctophum parallelum; assembly: GCF_964188405.1. Lineage (NCBI taxonomy): Eukaryota > Metazoa > Chordata > Actinopteri > Myctophiformes > Myctophidae > Protomyctophum > Protomyctophum parallelum. Next base: position 36,490,113 of record NC_139702.1, on the reverse strand, counting down.
GGCTTGTGGTGGTGGACATTTTTGTCAGCATATTTATTTTGCCACGCACATACAAAATGACTAGATAATAATATTACCAGAAGCACTTAAATAGATAGCCCTGAATAACAGGTCTGTAATGCTGAGAGTGTTCAAAATGATGGTGTTCAATGAATGATTTGAACACTCTCAGAGTTAACAGTTAAGGGGGTCCTTGCAAATAAAACATTTGAGAACAACTAGTACTAGTTGGACTCCTAATGTGCCATATAGTGTCATGATACATAATTGCCATACATATTCTGAAGAAAACCTGAAGATTGACATTCAGTAAGTGGGTGTTATGATAAAAAAAAGAACATTATAATGGTGTGTAAAACAGAATATCAAAAGAATGTGCCACGGACAAGACCAAGTCTTTGCCACGGGACACATTTTGTCCGTGTACGGACATGTTGGTGACCCCTGCTCATCCCCATTTGGCCAGGGGAGATATTACACTTATTTACAATTTACAATTTAGGCATTTAGCAGACGCTCTTAATCCAGAGCGATTTACAATAAGCAAGAACAAAAAAGCATTTATCATAAAACATGCGTAAGCTAAGAAAGTAACAGTGGAATATCTATATTATGAGACTATGCATATAAACTATATATATATACTACTATGCTATACATATGTACTATGGCGTGCTATGACTATATACAATGCAATTATAGTGCCGTCTACATAACATGCTATAAGTCTGTATCAGATGCTATCTAAGTCTACAGAAATGCTATCTAAGGGGGTAGGGTAAGTGCTATGGGCCATGATGGAGTCTAAAAAGGTGGGTTTTCAGACTACGGCGGAAGATTGGGAGTGATGCTGCAGTTCTGACTGCAATGGGAAGTGCATTCCACAGTTTTGGAGCCAGAAGGGAGAAGAGTTTGGGACGTGTGGAGCGTTGTCCCGGCGTTTTTAGTGAGGGTACTTCCAGCTTCCCTGCGTTGGCTGATCTGAGTGCGCGGGAGGGTTTGTAGGGTTCAATCATACTTGCAAGATATGGGGGAGCCATACCTTTGGTTGCCTTGAATGCCAGCATCAGAGTTTTGTATTCTGTGCGGGCAGCGACCGGGAGCCAGTGGAGGGAGCGGAGCAGGGGGGAGACATGTGAGAACTTTGGCTGGTTGAAGACCAAGCGAGCTGCGGCATTTTGGATCAGCTGGAGAGGCTTAAGTGCACATGCTGGTAGGCCAGTAGGGGTGGAGCTCAAAACCCGAGCCCATTACAAACTCGGTAACACATGTATGGAGTACCCGGTATCAATACGGTTTGGGCTTATCGAGCCTGTTATTATTGTTATTGTTAAAGTGTATTTCACGCCTGCCAACCAGTGCTGCCCGGGTAAACAAAATTGCGCTTTTAAATTGCCGGTATACACACATAGCGTAAACCACATACCAGTTAATTAAAAAGTTTCTTCGATATTGTTTTCCAAAAGTTAAAAGGTCACTTGCCTTCCGTCTGTTAGAAAAGTTCTGTATTTGAAGTGCAAGTGATTATTATTATTATTTCTTTGGTTACAGTTTATAAAGAGTTGAAGAGACATGGAGACTTTATAGTAATTCTAACAGGACTATTCATAATATAAAGCCAATTAACCAGCCCTGATGAAGACCGTATAGGTCGAAACATGTCGGTTGAATAAAGTTTTCCTCCTTTTTGACCTTTAAGTGTGCCCGGATCTCCGTTTTGTTCTAAAGCCAATTAACACTTGTTAATTGCACATTAAGTGAATGCAGGTTGATTTAAAGATAGGCAAACATATTTAATAAATCTTAATTTAATTTTAGATGGTGGTCAGCAAGATACCAGTTTTGTTCAGAATTTGCCATCTCACGTCTTTCCACACAATTTTAGAAGACGCGCGATAGTGAGCTTGATAAAAGCTCATTATCAATACAAATAAACGACTTATGAGTTCAGGAAGTACTACCCCAAACCAGGGTCTAAATGTGTCAATGGAACCCCCGCTCACTGCAGTGCTAGTTACTGTACATTGAATTAACATACCGTACAGATTGTTTAAAATAATGTTTTATTCATTAAAATAAGTTCCGGATTGCAGGATCTTATACCGCATGCACTACCTGTCAGCAACGAGGCGAAGGGAGTGCCCCAGAGACATTTCAGATGTATACATTTGACCTTTTTATTCCCAAAAGCGAGGTCCAATGTGGTCATCTGTTTGGACAGCATGCCTGAGATGCGTGTAGCGGTGCACACATTCTGCAGCACATTCCTCTGGGCCAAGTGCCTGAAGGCGTTTTTTATTTTATGTTTTATGTTCAACCTGCGCAGGAGATTGTCAAAGCACATCGGAGAAGAAAGGCGGTGTTCTGCGATGATGACAGACCTTTCACAAAGGAGCTCTTACTTATCGATCCCTCTCGATTGATGCAAATGTTTTTTTTCCAAGGCATTTCATTGATTACAAACGCCATCTCTCATCAGCCACAAAATACACTGACTTGGCAGCCTTCCCTGTTCCATACGTTTAAATATCCAGCTAAAAATAAACACACACAGATACACTCTGTGTATCTTTTTTTCTTTTTTAGATTGAATTGGGTTGACAGAGAAAATGTATATCATAAATGTTTGGTCAAAATATAGCGGGGCCTGTGAAGCGTAAGAAAGCAGGAAAAAAAGGACACAAGGACTTCTCAGACGGTAAAGGAAAGTGTGGCATGGAGCCAAGAAGCATCAGGATTTGTTTAAGCTCAAGACCACTGGTTGTCAATGTGTGGTTGAAGGCGCTCCCGCAGTTAAGTGACAGCTAGTTAGAACCAAATGGACGCTTACAGGTGAGCGTGGACCAAATGCACTACCATTTATTTTGTACACTCTCAGATGTGGAAAAAAGTGCTGTAAACAAACGTTAAAAGTTCATAGACTTGGCTCGCCACATGACGTAATTCCAAAAGCCAGACGTTGGAGCACAATGCTACATGCTCATATTTTGCCTGATGAAGACCTGCTAGGTCGAAACGTTGCGGCTTTTGGGCCATTTAAAATAAAGTAAGTCCCTGAAGCTCTAAACTAGTGCGCGGATGCACTAAACACAATGTTGGCATAAGATGTGCACGCAATCCTATCTGTGAATGAACATGATCCAGCCAGAGCACTTTGGCCACAAAACAGCACCTACACATGTACTCTCTCTCTCTCTCTCTCTTTCTCTCTCTCTCTCTCTCTCTCTCTCTCTCTCTCTCTCTCTCTCTCGCTCTGTGTTAGAGGAGCACTGTAATGACTTTTGTTTCAGGCGCTGCCAGCTTTTGGAGGAGGAAACTTCATCCAGACTTCCAGACTAACCCATCTGTTATCAGATCACCATGGAACTCTTCCCTCCTGTGCACACCCCGTTGTTATTAAGCCATATTGGCGGAACCATGAAACACTTTGAGTACAGTACTGTAGGTGTCCTTGCTTTCAGCGCAGTGGAGGTTTGCATTTAAATCAAAGATAAAGGTGGAGAAATATGCACGGCCATGTGTTACGCATTCCCGCGGAATGCGTGGAAAGAACACGTGACACGCACACCGCGCATACACATACTGTAGGCCTATGCACAGTGGTGGAAAAGTAGCCAACTCACATTTTTTACTTAACGTAAGTAAAAGTATAAATACTGCAATGTAGAAATACTCTGTAATTCAGTTAAAAGCCTACCTGGCAACAAACTGAAATGTGTGTGTGTGTGCGTGCATATGTGTGAATGCCCGCCGTGTGAGGCACACATACGTGCATGTGTGTGTGTGTGTGTGTGTGTGTGTGTGTGTGTGTGTGTGTGTGTGTGTGTGTGCGTGCGTGCGCATGCTTGCCGGGGCATTAAGCAGGTATATCAGGTTATTTCTTTTCCATTTGCTCCGGAGAGAGGTCTCTGATAGTCCTATTATTTAATCTGCTGGTCATCCTAGATGGCGGCCGGGCTAGGAGCCGTTTAGCCAGACATAATTGAATGCCTCGGTGCAGGAGATCACCGTTGCTGTCTGCACGCAGCGTGCTGCCATGCCTTCACTCTCACACCGCTGTTAACAGCCGCGAGTTACTGACACCCGTTCCTATAAGGGATTTATATGGGATTCCCACATGAAACTGAGCCAAAAAACACTTTCAGAACACACAAGGTGATAGTTCCAGTCAAGCGGGCACACACACACACACACACACACACACACACACACACACACACACACACACACACACACACACACACACACACACACAATGTATTAATGCACAATCTATGTAAAGCGCCTTGGATAAAGGCGCTATATAAATGCACCATTTACCATTTAAAGGCTGCTGGTGCAGAAGGAGCTGTAAAACGGTGAAACGTACGTGATTCCCCAACCACCAACTTTACCGCGTATACAGTACAGTATCTGGAACCAGAGTTTGTGATCGTCAGTCCAATACTTCTATAGTTCAAGTTCAGTTATATGTTATAAGCACATGTTGAAGAAAAAGAACAAGGACAACTTGTGGCAGCTCTGCTGGTAACAGCATATTGACAGACCAACACCCTAACGTACACGGCCGAAACCACCATGCAATCAAATCAATGTGTTTGTAACCATCAAACTGCCCACACTAATTACTTGTGGCATCTAATGTGTGCGTTTGGCACTCACCCAAACTATAGAGAAACCCCCATGTCTTTTATCACTAAGTAAACCACTTGCATGTACATAGTAAACCCTACATAGTTTAACTGTAGAGAGACCACCAACCCCCCCTCCCCTTGTCTCTTAACTCTAGGTTAACCACTTAAACCATACATAATATAATGACAGGGGTCCTCCAGGGAAATATTTGGTCCCATCCTTTTATCCCTAGACCAGTGCTTTTCAACCTTTTTCATATCAAGGTGCCCCATTATTTATTCAGCCTTTGAGCCACGTACGGACCACCATTTGATGATTTAGTCTCGCGGATCCAAAACTAGAGAATATTTTGTTGTGGTTGGATAAGATTTTGTCCACAATTCCATGCTGTACTGATGTTGGTACCATATAAGAGATAACAGGCAAACGTTGATAAAAAAATAACAATTCTTCTACATTCTCTAATGGTGTAGACTTCTTGTAAATTAAGTAATGCAGATGTTTAACAATAACTCTTGACCCTTACGGGTCCATTTGGTTTCATTTTACACTCTCAAGATCTATAAGGGTCCATTTGATTACCAACTTTCCATCATTTAGCTGCGGGGACCACCAGAAACCCCCTGCTTTAACTCTTGAGTGTAAAACGAAACCAAAATGTTACCCTATTGAGTTAAATTATTGTTAAACATCTGCATTACTAGTTAATTTATAAGATGTCTACATAATTAGAGAATGTATAGAAGAATTGTTGATTTGCCTGTTATCTCTCCTACGGTACTACCATACAGCATGGAATTGTGGACAAAATCTTACCCAACAACAAAAAAATCGTTTTGAGTCTGAGAGGCTAAAAGTCATCAAATGGTGTTCCGTGGCTCAAATGCAGAATACATAATAGACCTTGATATGAAAAAGGGTTGAAAACCACTGCTCTACACCAAATATCGTAGCTGAAAATAGCCTTTGGAAAAAGCTGTACTCACAGTACACAGATGGACCGTTTTCACTGAATGTTAGCCTTTTATGACATGCCCAGCATAGGGACACTCTGGTCAGTGGTGGACAGTGATTTAGAACATTTACTCAAGTACTATACTTACTGTAAATAAATATGTTTTAAATTATTATTATTATCTGTACTTTTCTTGTGTATTTGTATGGTTTGTAATACTTCCACTCTTCTACTTTTGACGCCACTACATTTCTAGTAAAGGGAAAAGAACATTATGGCCCTCATTTATCAACCGTGCGTACGCCAAAATATGGGCGCACGCCGAAATTACCGACATTTTCGGCATTTAACATTTCCGGCAAAGCTTGAAATTGAACTTGAGTAGGACAAATAGTCACGTCTGGTCGCGAGCTGGCGTACGCTGTTTTTCTGTTTTACACAAGCGGAGCAGCCTTGTCTGAACTGCTGAGAGGCTGTCACAGGCATCAAAACATATATGTATTCACTCCTAAAATGTTTATATAAAAGGTATGTATAATGTATATGGGCTACATGTAAAAAATAAATAAATAAAAATGTTAAGGAATACATATGTGTCATATGAAATTAGTAGGAGATAAAATCGCGCAATTAAAAACAATGTTGCAAGAGATGCTTAAGCCATTTAAACAGTGTTTTGCATGAGCGCATACGTACATGCGAGGATTTGGGCTGTCTGTGCTGAAATATTTCCATGACGGGACGTTGGAGAGTATAGTGCAGCAGCTGCTGCAGCTCAGCTGCGGAGTCCCAACGTGCAGGTATAGCCTACTGTAGCCTAATCTACAGCATGAAGGCCGATGTCTTTCTTACGGTATGTGCAATATAATAAACCCGACGCGTCGCTCGAATGCCAAATGTACCGTGCCAGGCTCCCAGCGCAAGTGGGAACTGCATCGGATATATAGGTATATTACCCAGCCAGCCCATGCACCAGCCACATGAGGCTATGGTTTTGGCTGCACATTCATATAACAGTGACTAACGACTGCGAGGCAATCTAAATAGACTGGCGAACGTCGGAACGTGCATGGTCAGTTGGTCACGGACGGACCACTGTGATAGAGAGAGACAGACAGACAGACAGACAGGACAGGAGGAGCACCTGTAAAACAGCAGCGTGTGTGTCAGTGTGCCTATTTGTTATTTAATTATGGTTCACAGGTTCAGGTTTTCGTTCACTAATATATCTTGTTGTATATTAAATTAAAAATACTTTAATAATTTAATATACAACTAACAACACACAGTTAAAGTTGCAAATAGCGATATGTGCGTGCGTGCGGGGGGTGAGGGGGAAGCGAAGCGAGAGGAGAAACAGACAGCTTTATTTAATGTGTCATGTAGGTGCGTGCGTGCATGACAGCAAGGCAAGCGAGGTGAGAGGGAAACAGACAGGGACCCTGCATGAATTAAATAAAGTTGGTCACAGGGTAGGCCTACAACTTTATTTAGTTGTCTGTTTCTCCTCTCGCTTCGCTTCCCTTGCTGCCCGCCTCACCCCCCGCACGCACGCTTTATTTAATTCATGCAGGTGTTCGTTCTTTATTTGTTTAACAACACACCAGTTAGTTGGGCTTGCAAGTTGCGTGTGCGTGCTGTGCGTGTGTATGAGAGAGGGGAGAGGCGGGCAGCAAGGCACGGGAGAAACCTATTTTTTCATGTAACCATGGTTTCAGGAAACGTATTGCCGTTGTTCATGTCGCAAAAACGAGGGCGAGGCTTGATTTCTTAGGGCGTGCCAGATCAAATTCAGCCGTGACATTTATTAACGTGAGAACAAAATTAAGGAAGGATCAGCTGTTTGCGATCACTTTATAAATGCCGTGGCGACGTGGGTGTACTACGAAACCTGCACTCGAATCTGTGGCAGATTTTACACTCGATTGATAAATGAGGGCCTATGAATAAACCACTTTAGCCCCAATTCAAACGCAGTGAAAATAGCCAATGTGAGCTTGTAGATTTGTTATTTTCACTGATATTTTTCTAAATAAATAAAATACTTTGTAATTTTTCCCTTCGTATTTTGTTAAAGCATGTACTTTCGAATACTAAGTACAATTTTGACAGGGGTTGAGTATTTCTGTCCACCACTGATTCCCAGTATAGGGACGCTAGGCTGGGGTCCAGGTGGTTAGAGGTCACACAGCCATCTGTCACCATTTGAGCCTATCCTTCCTCCATGTCCTTCCTCTCCCTCACGCACAGAGCGCCTCGCTTTCCACAGGAACATAGAATGATTCTCACGTTACACGCTGACAACAACTCCATGTCATACTGTGATGTTGAACTGCACCCAGGGTTACATTCATTTAGCTCCTACAGTATATGACGCGCCCTACCAACAGTCGTAAAGGAAATGTGAATCCCTGTACTCTCCTTCAAAACCACTCTCAAAGAGCACTTACGGGTGGCTGTAATTCGAAACTGGCTCCAGTAAAAATGTCAAAGCCTCCCCCCTTTACTATACATATTCATTCTATACTTCTTTTTTGGTTTTTTTGCATAGCATTGTATATTATTTCTGTCATTAAATGTTCAGATGGATTAAATATCAAGGTCCCCAATGGAAACAAACCTTAGTGCTTTCTTGGGTTTTTGATCCTCTTTAGCAGGATCTTGTATTGAACTGTACTCTCAATCTGAGACACTCTACCCACAACGCCACTCTCAGAGTTGAACGTAACACTGACAATGTAAAGAGAAATGACATCACACTGTATATGTATACTCAACTCTGGAAAGAGTGGAGAGGAAACTTACTGTATGGAACACACTCATACTGGACCTCCAGGTATTTGTATGTGCCAGGGCAGGGGTCAGGGAACACGTCAGGTCCAGCCACCACTGCACACTGCGTACGGTTGTTGCATCTGCAGAGAGAGAGAGAGAGAGAGAGAGAGAGAGAGAGAGAGAGAGAGAGAGAGAGAGACAGAGAGAAACAGAGAGACAGAGAGAGAGATAGAGAGAGAGAGAGGGAGAGAGAGAGAGAGAGAGAGAGAGAGAGAGAGAGAGAGAGAGAGAGAGCATCATCGTCTCCGTGTGTGTTTGTTTTCGGGATTCAGATTCAAAAGTAGCAGATCGACAGGCTCAAAACATGTTGATTAGCGCCACTTTTCGAGGTCGTAGATCTACTACTTTTGATGCTTTGTGTGAGTGACACTGTAGTATGAGTTAAATCATGAAAAAAACAAACATAACATACATCGTGAGACAAAATCGTTGAGAACCCCTGGACTACTGTATGGAGAATGGACATACAGTAAGAGGTTTCTGCTCGACAGCAACAATATCTCAATGGTATACATCCAGATAGCATGTACTGTACATAGTAGTCGCTGTTAGGCAGAAACCTTGTATGTCCATAACCTGTGCTCCAATGGATCCAGTGTAGTCATTTTTGGGGGCTGGCTCCAGAGAGCACACATGTAGTTCTCTACAGCATCTAACTATTTCCACATACTTTGTGCTCGAAATCTAGTTCAAACTTCAACATGTTCAGCTTTATGCAGTTATTTATGCTTGTATTTTTCTTTTAAAAATATATTTTGCAAAAGTTTTTGCATGACGAAGGGTCAGATCTTTCTTAACCACGCCTCACCATGCAGGCTTTCCACCTCGGAGGAAATTTAAAGCCTGGTCTGTGTTACTAAATTGCTGTGTGATCCGGTCAGGAGTGAATCAGTGGATGATATCTTACGTCATGTTGTAGTCATTGTTTTGTATAGTCACTAGGTTGGATCCCTCAAACCAGAACTTCTTTTCCCTCAAACCGGAAGAATAATGCCATCCCAATAAAAGCCTTGATGCAGCGTAGTTTCGCAGATTTCTAAAATATGAATGTGAGTGTACTATCCAGAGACTATTTAGCGTCTGTAAACCCGTTATCCCACGGGGAAATTCTATTCTCATCGCATGCCACGAGAGCGAGTCACGCTTTTATTGGGAAGGTATAATTCTTCCGGTTTGAGGGAAAGAAGCTCTGGTTTGAGGGTTCCGGCCTGATGACTACAAAACAATGAACACAACATGACGTAAGATATCATCCTGATGACTACAAAACAATGATTACAACATGACGTAAGATATCATCCTGATGACTACAAAACAATGACTACAACATGACGTAAGATATCATCCTGATGACTACAAAACAATGATTACAACATGACGTAAGATATCATCCTGATGACTACAAAACAATGACTACAACATGACGTAAGATATCATCCTGATGACTACAAAACAATGACTACAACATGACGTAAGATATCATCCTGATGACTACAAAACAATGATTACAACATGACGTAAGATATCATCCTGATGACTACAAAACAATGACTACAACATGACGTAAGATATCGATGACTACCAAACAATGACTACAACATGACGTAAGATATCATCCGCTCCCGAATGCTGTCCAGGCTAGATCTTATAGGTTCACACAGAGGTGCTATCTGTGGTTACTATAACAACGCATTCAAACCTCTGCCACTTCCTGAGGACGGCAGTGAATATGTCATCATCCATCATCAGGGCGCAACGAGCCCTTTTTGTAATTTATTTTAAAACTTTTTCTTCAGCTTTAATACATTTTCTACTGTACATCATATACATTGCGGGTTTTCAGCGAGCCCATGTAGTTTCAGCAGGAACTGCTTTTCTAGTTTAATCACAAGCTCTGGTTAATACTACTTCATATAAATCAGACAGACTTAATTACTTTCAACCTGACACCCCTATTTTGGGCATTTGTAGGCAAAATTCTTAGACAATTTACAATTTACACTTTAGGCATTTATAAAACGCTCTTAATCCAGAGCGATTTACAATAAGCAAGAACAACACAAGGTAATACATCAAATGCATAGAAACAGTCTACTAGAATCATTAGAAAACTAGGAACCTATCATCCGTCTAACAAGACCAAAGGATCAAATTGCATCCCCATATAACGACAATCTTTGCACAACACAGTTTACTTTTTTTCATTTTTTAAGATGAAATATGTTTAACATACTGTAACGACAGCGACGATAATGTTAAACAAGTGTCACCCGTTTGATGTCACACACAAACAGAGACGCAGACAAGACAACGAGTGAAGCTTCTTCACACTGAGCAGTGAACAACACACAACGTGACATATCTGTCCAGACACATTGCTGTCGCACCTGAACAGAACAAAGCCTTAATGGAAACATTGAGTTCTCTTATACGTAAACACATGGCCACCATAAGATAGCAGTGAGACAATAATGACACCACTGCCTGTCTGTGCATGTCTATGTACTGTATGTACTGTGCTTGCATGTACAACGTACAGTACACACTACACAGTGTGTGTGTGCGTGTGTATGTGTGTGTGCGCACGCCTGTGCGTACATTCGTGCATAAGTGCATTTGTGCGTGCGTGTGTGCGTGTGTGTGTGTGTGCACAAAAATGTACCCACAAGTATAGTAGTATGGCTGTTTTAAAAAAATAGGCTTACGAGTAGGAAAATATTCGGGTTGGGGTTATATTTAGGATCAGGCATTAAGAAGTTAGGTTTAGAGGTTAGGTTGGGGTTATACCTGTCTTATTTATACTTTATACCGAAAATATCAGATCCACAAGCTCACACACACATCACAGCGTGACGCGTGCTGTTAGCTCCTGGATCGGTTCGGGTTAGAAACATCACAAAATGGTACGAATTTCATTCATAACCTCGGCGTCCAAAAATGTTATTGTCCTCACAAGTATAGTAATACTTAAGAGGACTGTGTGTGTGTGTGTGTGTGTGTGTGTGTGTGTGTGTGTGCGTGCGTGCGTGCATGTTTGTGTGTGCGTCACAGTGCGTGTGTGCGTGCGTGCAGCATGCAGAGAACAATAACCTGCCGCTTTAGGCCTGGTGCGCCCTCCAGACTCCAGGTAATTAATTCCAATTATCAGAGGACCTCTCTCCTCTGACATACACAAAGTAAGTACCTCTCTTTGTCATTAACACGGGTTATGGCAGGCCACACACAATGTGTAGGCTTTGTGTGTGCTTGCGTGTGTGTGTGTGTGTGTGTGTGTGTGTGTGTGTGTGTGTGTGTGTGTGTGTGTGTGTGGTGCGTGCATGCATGCGCGTGCGTCTGTGTCCGCGTGAAAACGCATACGTGATCTGCATGTGCAAGTAGTGTACGTGTGATTAAACGTGCCACCCCTCATTCCTCATAAACAGAGCTGATAATTATAAGGTATTGCAGGAAGCCTTGCGCTCTCATGATAGATAGGTGTAATAACATTACACACTGCCCCCACACAAAAGCACCGCTTTCCCCGGCTGAAATTAATTATTCAACGAGACTGAATAAACGATCATTTTGCTGTTGGGCAGAAACCTTGTATCTCCATATTAAAGCGTTTTTTTTTGCATTAATATAATGCCTTACTTTGTCACCCAGTAGTGTCGCACAAATGTATCGAAAATAGCCAATCTTCAAGCTCAGGATGATTTTAACCTATCTTCATATAATTGACCTTATGCAGACCATGTTACCAGTAAGTTAATGGCAGGGTGGCAACTAGCCGCAATTTGCCATTGACATCCCATTCATCCAAACAGAAAATCTGATTGTATTAAACGACGTCAAACTCATCAACATTGCAGCTGTTTGATAGGCAAAGTGTTGGGAGTTTGGAAGTGCTTTCAGTAAAGCAACGTCCTGCTGCCTCCTACATTATGTGCAAATTCAAAACAGGTGGTGCGCAGGGCCGTTGAGTGATATCCAACGAGAACTTCCAAACTCCAACACTTAAAAAAATAATCTTTCTTGACAGAAAGTAGCTCATAACATATGGTGGACTGTTCTGAAACAAAACCTTTGCTGATAGAAAGAGAATAATTCAAGCTTTTCGTACAGCTCCAATGTTGGTGAGTTTGACGTAATATGGCGTAATGGCACCATATTATCAGGGGCATTATCAATTATATGAAGATAGATAGGTTGACAATGGGCAAAGTTGTCTGTGAGTTTTATACATCGTTAATGCCATGAAAGGAATTAACGAGAGCTTGTGACTAAATAACAACTTCATATAGGACTCATTGCAACACAAAAACTAAAACTACACAGGAGCCACTGGAGCACAAAAACTACAACTACACAGGACCCACTGCAACACAAAAACTACAACTACACAGGACCCACTGCAACACAAAAACTAAAACTACACAGGACCCACTGCAACACAAAAACTAAAACTACACAGGACCCACTGCAACACAAAAACTAAAACTACACAGGACCCACTGCAACACAAAAACTAAAACTACACAGGACCCACTGCAACACAAAAACTACAACTACACAGGACCCACTGCAACACAAAAACTACAACTACACAGGACCCACTGCAACACAAAAACTACAACTACACAGGACCCACTGCAACACAAAAACTACAACTACACAGGACCCACTGCAACACAAAAACTACAACTACACAGGACCCACTGCAACACAAAAACTACAACTACACAGGACCCACTGCAACACAAAAACTACAACTACACAGGACCCACTGCAACACAAAAACTACAACTACACAGGACCCACTGCAACACAAAAACTACAACTACACAGGACCCACTGCAACTACTCACCTAAACCAATTTAGACATAATTGAGGTTTCCACCCGACAGTGACTATATATATATATATATATATATATACTGTATAGAATTACACTAAAGATAATAAGTAACATCAGGAGAAAAGGCTTATTATAGGGAGGCCGGTGAGCAATTTATCCCCTTCTCTCGATATTTTCTCTCAATTACTCCTACTGCTCATAATCTCCATCCCCGTCTCCCTCTGTACCTGTCAGACAGGCGACATTTACATTAAAAACATCAAGATTCTCAAATTGAGATTCTTTTTTTTAATGAGTCTTGCCGAACCCCCTCAAGTCCCCTTTTTCTTACTGGAACATTCAATAATTTGCATTATGAAATATGCATGAGCGCTAATTCAATTTTCACTCTGGTGTTCTGGCATGACACGTGCAGAGCTGACGGCAGGTCGCGGACATGCGCGGCTTTATCGCGTACAGTAATTGGTCTCCGTCAGTGGTGGTAAAAGTATTGAAAGTTACTTATTACTTAAGTAAAAGTATCAATACTGCAATTTAGAAATACTCTGTTACAAGTAAAAGTCCGGAATTCAACATGTACTTGAGTAAAAGTAGAAAAGTATTGGCATCAAAATGTACTTAAAGTAGCAAAATTAAAAGTATCTCACTATGCAGAATGCCCCGTTTCAAGTTTTCGAATGAATACAAATATTTTACAAGCTCTCTCTAAATATCTACAAGCTCACAATGCGTTGCATCGCGACGCATTGCGGTCACTGGTTCAGTTGGGCTCACGTTTGGTCTTCACACTGTGAGGCTAAAGGTCATACAAACTGACAATGTGAGGTTAAAGGTCATACACACTGACTCTGTGAGGTTAAAGGTCATACAGGCTGACACTGTGAGGTTAAAGGTCATACAGGCTGACACTGTGAGGCTAAAGGTCATACAGACTGACACTGTGAGGTTAAAGGTCATACAGACTGACACTGTGAGGTTAAAGGTCATACAGGCTGACACTGTGAGGCTAAAGGTCATACAGACTGACACTGTGAGGTTAAAGGTCATACAGACTGACACTGTGAGGTTAAAGGTCATACAGACTGACACTGTGAGGCTAAAGGTCATACAGACTGACACTGTGAGGTTAAAGGTCATACAGGCTGACACTGTGAGGCTAAAGGTCATACAGACTGACACTGTGAGGCTAAAGGTCATACAGACTGACACTGTGAGGTTAAAGGTCATACAGGCTGACACTGTGAGGTTAAAGGTCATACAGACTGCTGAGATTAATGTACGCGTCGTACAACGAAACATCAATCGGGCTTAAAGGGCCACTTCACCCCTTTTGCAACCAGATCTTATTTTAATGATGTTTAGGACTTTTATGTGGGGTTTTTATGTGGGTAATATACATGTGTTTTTAGATATTTTAGTCACAGAGCCATGTTCATGACCAGTATGTGTCATGAAAATGTGGTCTCACTTCTTTCCTGGACTACATGTTGTCTCAATAGGACAGCCCACATGGGGTGTCCTATTGAGACAACATGTACAACATTGTGTAGTCCACAAGTTCACCAAAGCATTATGGTCATTGTAGGAATTCAGCAATCCGGTCAAACACTATAGTCAAACACACAGACTACATTATCTTTCTGGCCCTGTGCACATTTCAAATTGTGCTACTGTTATCAACTACAAATACTATTAACATTGAGTGATTGCCGTTTCTTCCAGCTGTGAAATAGCCCTTTAAAAAAAGCGTTTTGTCGCATCTTTGGTCTGAACCAGGCCTTCAGAGGCCCAGAACCTCTATGCCGATGTCATATGCTGACATCTGTCATGTATGTGATAATGTGTCATATTCTAATGATAATACCGGCCAAGTTTTTCTCTCCTCTTTACCCTCCCTTCCCTTTTCTCGCCTCTGTGCTTTTTAATTTCTTGCCCCAATGCCTCCATCATCGGTCACCTGTCATCAGTGCAAGACAGGGACTGGTAGTGGGGCTGGTGGGGGGGGTTCGGAGGGACGGGGGACACAAACTAACACAGCACCACAACTTCACTCCTGACACCCATCAAAAGGACTGGCTGGCCAGCCGAGGTGTAACAGAGCACAAAAGCCCCATTAACCCTGAACCCCTTTTGTTGTTTTAAGCATTGTGTTACACTTTAGCTATTGAAAAATAGCAGATCTACAAGCTCATAGCGCAGCACAGAGTGCCGCGCTACGAGCTTGTAGATCTGCTATTTTGGAAAAAAAGGTGAAAATGTGGCGCAAATCATTGAATATAATTTTATATTCTTTCAGAGCGAACGTTTTTAACTCAAATCTGGGGGGGGGGGGGGGGGGGGGTCCCTGGAACAACACATTTTCAGATGCGGGTCCGTGGCCAAATACAGATAATTCAGGGGTTGACATCTAGGTTTTTCAGAAAACTGTCAGGATTTAGAAGGCATTTGTAGAATCGTCCTCAGGTCCAAATGGGTTAATGCAGGCCTGCGTGCACCACACTGGTGATGATGTCATCACAGCGGGTTCACACAGGGGGTATAGCGGACAGCGGCTTCAGTTTCCCTCGCGTCAGAATGACTCCGTTCTCAGAAAGTTCCGCTGCCATAATCCCTGGCAGAGATGAGCACAATGTTTGTACTCGGCCATGCCAAAAGGTGTGACTCATGGGTGGAATCACACAACGCTGGGGCTTTGTTGACTAATGCTTCAACGGACCACATGAGCCCCGCGGCGTCCTTATTCTGGGGTGAACATTTGGCAAACGTCGCAGATATACAAGACCATTGTAGAACTTGTAGATCGATATATTTACGGTAGAGCGATGCAAAAACAGGAGGGGTGGCTAGTATAGAGCCCTGGGGGGGGGGGGGGGGGGACCGCAGGGCGCAGGTCCCCTTTATCTATGGAATCGTGCATTTCCCGTCAGTGCGTTGGCCGGTTGGTCACCCCAAGCAAGCCCCCAAACATGGTGCCCAGGTCTTGTGACATGATGTGACATCAAGAACCTGTTCTGACATTCCATATCGTTAGCCTCATAGGATAAATGCCTAAGTCATTTTTTGGCGAAATTGAGATTTCTGCATACAGGTGATCTCCTGGGGCTGCTGCATCGTTCTGGATCATCGCCTATGTCCTCAGCCAATCACAAAGCTCACAATCTTCAAAAATGATGATCTGCCTAAGTCACTTGTGTGATTTGAGCATTTTTACGTTGCCGCCTAACTCACTTTGTGTGACTTGGGCATTTTTACATTGCATACACAGCAAACAACAGTTACTCTAATAGACCCCCAGGTGTTTAGTATGGAGTTAACATTACTCTAACAGACCCCCAGGTGTTTAGTATGGAGTTAACATTACTCTAATAGACCCCCAGGTGTTTAGTATGGAGTTAACATTACTCTAATAGACCCCCAGGTGTTCTGTATGGAGTTAACATTACTCTAATAGACCCCAGGTGTTTAGTATGGAGTTAACATCACTCTAATAGACCCCCAGGTGTTTAGTATGTAGTTAACATTACTCTAACAGACCCCCAGGTGTTTAGTATGGAGTTAACATTACTCTAACAGACCCCCAGGTGTTTAGTATGGAGTTAACATCACTCTAATAGACCCCCAGGTGTTTAGTATGGAGTTAACATCACTCTAATAGACCCCCAGGTGTTTAGTATGGAGTTAACATTACTCTAATAGACCCCCAGGTGTTTAGTATGGAGTTAACATTACTCTAATAGACCCCCAGGTGTTTAGTATGGAGTTAACATCACTCTAATAGACCCCCAGGTGTTTAGTATGGAGTTAACATCACTCTAATAGACCCCCAGGTGTTTAGTATGGAGTTAACATCACTCTAATAGACCCCCAGGTGTTCTGTATGGAGTTAACATTACTCTAACAGACCCCCAGGTGTTTAGTATGGAGTTAACATTACTCTAACAGACCCCCAGGTGTTTAGTATGGAGTTAACATTACTCTAATAGACCCCCAGGTGTTCTGTATGGAGTTAACATTACTCTAACAGACCCCCAGGTGTTTAGTATGGAGTTAACATCACTCTAATAGACCCCCAGGTGTTTAGTATGGAGTTAACATCACTCTAATAGACCCCCAGGTGTTCTGTATGGAGTTAACATTACTCTAACAGACCCCCAGGTGTTTAGTATGGAGTTAACATTACTCTAACAGACCCCCAGGTGTTTAGTATGGAGTTAACATCACTCTAATAGACCCCCAGGTGTTCTGTATGGAGTTAACATTACTCTAACAGACCCCAAGGTGTTTAGTATGGAGTTAACATTACTCTAATAGACCCCCAGGTGTTTAGTATGGAGTTAACATCACTCTAATAGACCCCCAGGTGTTCTGTATGGAGTTAACATTACTCTAACAGACCCCCAGGTGTTTAGTATGGAGTTAAAATTACTCTAATAGACCCCCAGGTGTTTAGTATGGAGTTAACATCACTCTAATAGACCCCCAGGTGTTCTGTATGGAGTTAACATTACTCTAATAGACCCCCAGGTGTTCTGTATGGAGTTAACATTACTCTAACAGACCCCCAGGTGTTTAGTATGGAGTTAACATCACTCTAATATACCCCCAGGTGTTCTGTATGGAGTTAACATTACTCTAACAGACCCCCAGGTGTTTAGTATGGAGTTAACATCACTCTAATAGACCCCCAGGTGTTCTGTATGGAGTTAACATTACTCTAACAGACCCCCAGGTGTTTAGTATGGAGTTAACATTACTCTAATAGACCCCCAGGTGTTTAGTATGGAGTTAACATTACTCTAATAGACCCCCAGGTGTTTAGTATGGAGTTAACATCACTCTAATAGACCCCCAGGTGTTCTGTATGGAGTTAACATTACTCTAACAGACCCCCAGGTGTTTAGTATGGAGTTAACATTACTCTAATAGACCCCCAGGTGTTTAGTATGGAGTTAACATCACTCTAATAGACCCCCAGGTGTTCTGTATGGAGTTAACATTACTCTAACAGACCCCCAGGTGTTTAGTATGGAGTTAACATTACTCTAATAGACCCCCAGGTGTTTAGTATGGAGTTAACATCACTCTAATAGACCCCCAGGTGTTTAGTATGGAGTTAACATCACTCTAATAGACCCCCAGGTGTTTAGTATGGAGTTAACATCACTCTAATAGACCCCCAGGTGTTTAGTATGGAGTTAACATCACTCTAATAGACCCCCAGGTGTTTAGTATGGAGTTAACATTACTCTAATAGACCCCCAGGTGTTTAGTATGGAGTTAACATTACTCTAATAGACCCCCAGGTGTTTAGTATGGTAACATCACTCTAATAGACCCCCAGGTGTTTAGTATGGAGTTAACATCACTCTAATAGACCCCCAGGTGTTTAGTATGGAGTTAACATCACTCTAATAGACCCCCAGGTGTTTAGTATGGAGTTAACATTACTCTAATAGACCCCCAGGTGTTTAGTATGGAGTTAACATCACTCTAATAGACCCCCAGGTGTTTACTATGGAGTTAACATTACTCTAATAGACCCCCAGGTGTTTAGTATGGAGTTAACATCACTCTAATAGACCCCCAGGTGTTTAGTATGGAGTTAACATCACTCTAATAGACCCCCAGGTGTTTAGTATGGAGTTAACATTACTCTAATAGACCCCCAGGTGTTTAGTATGGAGTTAACATTACTCTAATAGACCCCCAGGTGTTTAGTAGACATGTATTAAAAAATGCCTAAGTCACAGATTATTTTCTTGAAAATGGCCTAAGTCACTTTTTTTTGTTATGGAATGACTCTCATGTTTATCTTTTTGTAAAAAACATTTTGTTAACCCCTCAGGAAACCATTGTAAAAATCTGCATTAAAAACTCTTACATACTTGCGAGAAAATGTGTTTTTCCTTATTATCCGAAAATCATAAAAAATGACTTATGCATTTATCCTATGAGGCTAACGATATGTTGATCCTTCCCCATCCATCCGTCCTTCCTCTTCGATGTCTCCCTTTTGACTTATACCTGTCCATACAAAATTCAAACTCTAGACGGGCCTACCCCAAAGTTATTAGTGCAGCCGAGCCACGCCCGGCAGCCGGCGAAAACTAGAGTTCTCAACCGAAAATGAAGGTCCGGCCCTACCTGGGCCCTCATCATAGAGGGTATATACTGTAAATACAATTTGATACCGCATTTCTATATCTGCAATCACTCCTTCTACTGCTGTCTATTCCTGTATACTGTACATCTCCACCACCCTTTTCTGTGCTTGCTCTAAACCTAGATAATAAACCAATTTCTCCCTCTGCCTTTGTCTCCATCTTCTCGCCAAGGAAAGATTCCTCTATAGTCTCCCCTCTTCATCCCATGCCTATACCGTGCTTTTCTTTTTCTTTCCGTTCTTTCCAATTTTTTGTCTCCACACATTCTGCGCCGTCTGTTTATCTGTCTTTAACCCACTTAGCTGTAGCTTCCGGAGCCAGAGCCAGATAGTGCACGCGGTGGGCTTCTTATTGCTTTCGTCTCTACCTCTCCCTTTTTCCTCCCTAAGTCACTCTCTCCCAAGCCCCTGACATTTCCCTCTGTGTCCGTGTGTGTGCTTCTCTGACTTTCTCACTTTGTCTCCTAGTAGTGAGTCGGTCTCGCTCCACATCTTCCTCCCTGTCTGCCGCAGCTAATATCTACCCCCCTGCCCGACCCCCCCATCCACCCATGTCTCCCTCGGGGTCTCGGCTCCATCCTCTCTCCGTCCCTCCATCCGTCCCTGCATCCTCCGCAGCACAGGCACCGCTTGCGTCACCGCTCGCTCTGTCAGAACCAGTAGTCTGAGTCACATCCAAAAATGACTCGCTCTCCGGCTTATTACCCCCCCCCCCCTCTCTCTCTCTCTCTCTCTCTGGCAATGTTTCCCTCTGTCTCTCTGTCTCCTCTACTGTGTCTCTATCTCGACCGCACAGCAGCAATAACTAATGATAAAAAGCACAGCAAGAATTTGCAAAACCACAACACTGTTGTTCGCTTACCGATGACCCGTGGTGACTCATGTGCACGCACGCACACACACACACACACACACACACACACACACACACACACACACACACACACACACACACACACACACACACGCATTACCGTGTGCACCTATATACAAACCATTGCTTATTCACCAACAGCGAAGCGTCTCCATTGTTTTGCAGAGAACTGTGTGTTGTTGGAAGAAACACTGTATTCTAATTAGCATGACTACATCAAAACCAGCCAGTGGCCTGGATACCCCCTCGCCTGTTGGCTTTCTGCTGCGCACAACGCAAGAGGGACTCACACACACACACACACACACACACACACACACAGACACACACACACGCACACACACACACACACACACACACACACACACACACACACACACACACACACACACACACACACACACACACACACACACACACACACACACACACACACACACACACACACACAGGATGTATAACGGTCATAATTATGCAGCCGATCATATCCTGATATTGAACCACTTCCAACCATTCCATCCCTATTGTATACAGTGTCATTATAGGCAAAGAAAAATGTAAAAGAGAAAAAGAGCTTGTAGACTGACTATTTTTTAATGTTCTATTTTTGAAAAACGTTAATAAAATTTCGGTTCTGTGTGTGTGTGTGTGTGTGTGCGTGCGTGCGCACACACTGTAAGAAATGTTCCAGTGGGTGTTGTGCTTTCTCTCTCTCTCTCCCTCTCTCCCTCCCTCTGCCTCTCTCTCTCTCCCTCCCCCTCCCTCTGCCTCTATCTCCCTCTCCCTCCCTCTCTCTCCCTCCTTCTGCCTCTCTCTCCCTCCCTCTGCCTCTCCCTCCCCCCCCTCTCTCCCCCCTCTCTCTCTCTCACTCCCTCCCTCCCCTCTCCCTCTGTCTCTCTCTCTCTCTCTCTCTCTGCTACTTGTGAACATAACGACATAACGGCCCATCAGGGGTAGGACCTCATGGAGTGGGTGTTAACCACTATCTCATACCTCAGGGATCCTCCAATAGCTCAACCTGTGAGCCACATTACTACACTGGCAAGGGGCCAGTCGATATAAAAACATTACAGCATTAATGATACTTGATAACTTATTCCTATTATTTGCTTTATTTCCACACGAGTAACTAAAGTTTTCAAAATGTATAGGCTATAGTGGAGTAAAAGTACAATATTTTCCAACCCATCCACCATCCCTGTCATATCCGAGACTCTGGACACATCCTAGTCTATAACACTATGTGGACTGGTGCGATATGGACTCTGGACCTTAGTTTAGCACTCTGTGCATTGGGCCACGTGCAATAAGGGCTACGTGCAATATGGACAGATCATGTTTTTCTTTATCATTATTTATTTATTTATTTAAATGACTACTGCTCAGCCCATTCAACTGTTACTACTGTACTACTGTAATTATTGTATCCTCCTTACTGACATGTTTGCACCATTGGTGAGATGCGAAAATACTTTTCACGGTGCTGTACATTGACAATACATTTAATCTCATCTCATCTCTCATCTCATGTAGTGCAGTAGAAGTAAAAAGTATTGGAAACAGTCAAGTACAGTAATTCAAGTCAAAACTGTACTTGTACGTGCAGTACATTAGTAAATGTATACTTGTGTTACTTTCCACTGGTGCTCATTGTGTTTTGTGCTGCTTTGTGCTGTGCTCTCTGAAGTGTGTTTGTGCCCCACTAGCCCAGCTAAGAACCTGTTTCTATTCCATTCCCTCACGGCGCTATCTCATTCCCTATCTATTTGGTAGATCATTTATTTATAATCATATTTCCATGCTTATACAGGGAATGAGCGAAATTGAGACAGAACCTTGGATGCCAAAACATGTTTATAGATATTCATGACCAATAAATATATTTATGCTCAATAAATATATTCATGCTAAAAGAAAATACATTTTTATTTGAATCCCAGATTTCCCAGATTGATCCCAATTTGTCTGGATCAGTACATCTATGGTCGAGTACCATCATCCTATTTCCTAGAGGTCCCATATGGCAGTTCACTCTTTGACCATTCATGTGATATCCCATTCTGGATGGGAACCATTTTGGTGTTTATAGCATCATGTTATACTTTAGCTATTGAAAAATAGCAGATCTACAAGCTCATAGCGCAACACAAAGTGCCGCGATACGAGCTTGTAGATCTGCTTGTAGATTGTTTTCCTAGCCATGCTACATGATGATTTAAAAAAGACAGGACAGGATTTAATAACCACATGAACCCCAGCTTCCCTATTCTGGGCTTGTGATAATATAGGTGAACATTCTGCAAGAATAGCCTTGATCTTGAGAGTCACAGCTATTTTCGGCAAAGAGATTTGGTGTAGCAGGGAAAAAATCACACCCGTGTGAAGTGAGGGGCGCTCTTATCATCGTACATCATCCATTCATTGTCAATGGGAGTTTAATCTTTGTGTAGGACAAAAATAGCAGATTTGCTCGTCTACATATGATGTAAATTCTCCATTCATTATCAATGTTTGGGTCCCAGGAAAACCTAACCCAATAAATACAATATATTCTTAAACTACAAAGTTTGGCCCAAAAATATCTTAAAAAGAAAAAAAAGCTAAAAACTGGAGATAAGTGTCACAAAAGATACACTGTCAACACATAATGAATAAAACTACTATCTAATATCTGGGACAAATACAACCAAGGCAACAAAAAATGGGGACAATGATGTCTAAATAATTAATAATCAACAGAACTAGATATAATAGGTAGACAAGGAAGGGATAGTTACTATGTTACTATGAGATGAAGAGCTGAAAGCGCGTGCGTGCGCACACACACACACACACACACACACACACACACACACACACACACACACACACACACACACACACACACCATATGAGATTCCATTTCTGCTGGCCTAGTTTCTGCTTTATTAGCTCCCTGATGTGGTTACACATACACTGCTGTTTGGAGATGGAGGGATGAGGAATGGAGGGATGGAGAGATAGAAGGACGGAGGAATGAGAGATGGAAGGGTGAGGGATGGAGGGATGGAGAGATAGAGGGATGGAGAGATAGAGGGATGGAGAGATGAGAGATAGAGGGATGGAGAGATAGAGGGATGGAGAGATGAGAGATAGAGGGATGGAGAGGGATGGAGAGATGATAGATAGAGGGATGGAGAGATAGAGGGATGGAGAGATGGAGAGATAGAGGGATGGAGAGATAGAGGGATGGAGAGATGAGAGATGGAGGGATGGAGAGATAGAGGGATGGAGAGATGGAGAGATAGAGGGATGGAGAGATAGAGGGATGGAGAGATAGAGGGATGGAGAGATGAGAGATGGAGGGATGGAGAGATAGAGGGATGGAGAGATGAGAGATAGAGGGATGGAGAGATAGAGGGGTGGAGAGATGAGAGATAGAGGGATGGAGAGATGAGAGATAGAGGGATGGAGAGATAGAGGGGTGGAGAGATGAGAGATGGAGGGATGGAGAGATAGAGGGATGGAGATTGGAGAGATGAGAGATAGAGGGATGGAGAGATAGAGGGATGGAGAGATGAGAGATAGAGGGATGGAGAGATAGAGGGATGGAGAGATGAGAGATGGAGGGATGGAGAGATAGAGGGATGGAGAGATGAGAGATAGAGGGATGGAGAGATAGAGGGATGGAGAGATGAGAGATGAGAGATGGAGAGATAGAGGGATGGAGAGATAGAGGGATGGAGAGATAGAGGGATGGAGAGATGAGAGATAGAGGGATGGAGAGATGAGAGATAGAGGGATGGAGAGATAGAGGGATGGAAGCGAGATGGAAGAAATAAAAGGGAATGAAAACCAGAGAACAGGAGGTTTTGGATGTAATCAGTAATTGAAGTCTGATGTAGGGATTTAGACTGGGATTCTGACTGAGATACAGAGTGAGAGAGACACAGTGTGTGTGTGTGTGTGTGTGTGTGTGTGTGTGTGTGTGTGTGTGTGTGTGTGTGTGTGTGCGTCATCCTAGATGTCATCCTCTGACACATAATTATAAATCCTCAAATACACACACACACACACACACACACACACACACACACACACACACACACACACACACACACACACACACACACACACACACACACACACACACACACACACACACACACACACACACAGCTTTTCTGTGGTCTCTGGATGAGATCATGTCACCTCTCGATCAGCCCGTCAGACGGGTCAGCGGTAAAATAATGCTGTTCCCTCCACTGGGACACACAGCCAGCCAACATTACATTATTAATACTGGCTCAGGGACAGCACAATGTCCCTCCACTCCTTATTGACACAGCAACGTCATAACACCAGGTGGAAACAGTGGCGCAAAGTGACTATAAGTATACATTTACTCAACAAGTACTTAAGTTAGGTACTTTTGCTTGGCTGGAGTATTTCCAATTGTCTATACTTTTGACTTCTACTCCACTACCTTTCAGAGGAAAATATTGTACTTTTACTCCACTACAATTATTTCAAAACAGTTTCTTTATAGATTTGAATAAAACATATAGGCCCACTTCAGCCCTATTGGCTATTTGAAAATAGCTCATCTACACGCTTAGATCTGCTATTTTCAAAATAGTTTTGATACATTATGATAGCTTGTGAAACATCCTGCATAATGACTAATTTTACTTTTGCACTTTAAGTATATTTTGATATCCATACTTTTGTACTTTTACTCAAGTATATTTTTAATACTGGCCTTTTACTTGTAAAAGAGTATTTCTGCAGTATTGATACTTTTACATAAGGAACAAAATGGAGTACTTTGGAAAAAAATCCTTCTTTTCTGTGATACTGTAGGAGGATGCCGAAGTAGGACATTAGTTCTTAATATGGAGATACAAGGATTTCTGCCCAACAACAACAACAACGATATGCAATTTATATCTATACTTTATACAATTTACAATTACAATTCTGGCATTTAGCAGACACTCTTAATCCAGAGCGATTTACAATAAGAAAGAACAACACAAGGTAATACATCAAATGCATAGAAACAGTCTAGGATCATAAGTAAACAAAGAACCTATCATCCGTCTAACAGTAGAAGTAACAGCACATTGAAACTATAAACAATATAGAATCCTCTAGAATGCTGTGTCGCCATAACATCCTATATGTGAATTACATTTCTGTATTTCTGTATTCTGTATTTCGCCTCCGACCCCCATCTGAAAATATGTTGTTCAAGGGTCCCCCCAGAAGCAAATATTTGAGTTGTAGAAGACATTTTTAGAATCTGATCCCAGGTCAGAATGGGTTAAAAACATTAGCTGGGAGAGAACATCCATATTTAAAGATAACTGCAGTCTTTCCGATGTATAAACTGCACTGGAAGTTAACTGCCCACACATAACTAGCCTCTGTTGTCATATATTTGGCAGTGTTGTCATATATTTGGCAGTATTCGCCAGGGGTTTCTTTCTTCGCAGCTCCTGCGAGGGAAGATAAGTACGTGACATTAAGAGTCTAACTTGGAGATGATCAACGCGCTTGCCAACTAATTTCCCCCCGAAAAGCATGGAAGTACCGAGGAGGAGCAGCTGTTGTAATTGCCGGAGACACGTTTAGAAGTTGAGGAGAGAACGTGTCCACATACTGTAGCCCCAGCCTGTCTAGTGCCTGTGAAACTCCACTAAAAAGAACATTTCAGAAGAAAATGGTCTGCGTTGACGGTAATTTTCGGCATATCAACACGTAATTGCATTTCATTTCAGTTTCAAGAGCAATCACACTTCAGTGCGAATACAGCCGGCACGGTTTTCGTGTCAAGTAAAATAAAAGTGGATAAATAAAATGTTATTGGAAGATTTAATGCAAAACATGTTCAAAAGGAAAAAGTGCGATAGACCTAAACACAAATAACACACAGACACACACTGTCTTGTACACACACACATACACACGTACACACACACACAGCCCTATACCTCCCCAGTGGGCATAATATGGCCGTATACTGTTTTTAAGCTCTGAAATCTCCTCTTCCACCGGTAACCATGGTAACTTCCACATCATCCGATTTCAGGACACACAGCCAGCACTTTCCTCTTGATTCCACCTAGCAACATTCCTCTGGTGGTGGCGCTGTGTGTGTGTGTGTATGTGCATGCCACCTGTCTGTGTGTCTGTATGTGCATGTTGTTGTGTGCATGCACGCACCCACGCACTCATACACACACGCGCGCACGCACTCGTACACACGCACAGACTAGCTCTCCCTGTCTCCCCCGCATCACTGTCACACCTGACAACTATCAGCTAAGCTATAGGACACAAGCTCCAGTCCCCCAATACTAAATGATGCACAGTAAAACCCTCACTCTTACAGGGACACTTCACCCCTTTTGCAAGCAGATCTTATTTTAATGATGTTTGGGAGACAAGAAACACTTTCCTGGGGGTTTTATGTGGGTAATTTGTGTTTTTAGTGTTTTTTTAGTATTTCAAAGTGTCTGCAATGTCATGGACGCCGGTCTCATGTACACTGCTGGATTACCACAATGACCATAATGCTTTGCTGCACTCACCCCACCTTGTGGAGAGGGAGAGGGCTGTCTTTACTGCGACAACATGTAGTCCAGGAAGGAAGTGAGACCAGTGTCCATGACATCACTGGCACTTTGGAATGCTAAAATATCTAAAAACATGTATTACACACGTTAAAAAAACCCCCAGGAAAGTGTTGTTTGTCTCCCAAACATCATTCAAATAAGATCTGGTTGCAAAAGGCGTTTGCGACTCTGAGAGAGTGCAAAACGTAACCCAACGACCCAACGGAATTGACACTCAAAAGGATGAGAGAAATGAGAGACAACCATGTGCTCACCGGAGCACATGTCAATAACGTTAAAATAGTAAAAGGTGCCCCCATGGATCAGCCAGACGAGATAAGACATTTTAGATTTAGAAAAATGGGAGATCCAGGCATGCAAAGTTTAAAAAGAGGGAACGGCCTTTATGAAACCAACACGTTTCGACCTCACTGGACTCGGTCTTCATCTACACTCAGAAGGATGTTTACTGTGTGAGTAACATCCAAGATTGTCTCGAGGCCGTCCGTCCGCTCACGTTCTTGGCAAAAGGCTGCGATAATGAGCGCACGGGACAGCGGAGCCGCCACTCCTGTCCCCTACTCAAGGTGACCCCCTTCCTCCCCACCCCCCCCCCCCCCCCCATCCCTGCCTCCAGTAACAACTGTGTCACTGAGGATGTTGTCAGGCTACACCCTGATGCACTGAAGTGCTGGCGTGTTTGTGCGCACGTCTCTTTGTGTGCATGTTGTTGGCTTTGAGCTGGAGCGGGAGTGTGTCCTCAGCAGAAGTACGGCATGGAGGGGGGGGTGGTCCTCAAAGTGAGGTGACAGTCGGCCACCAGGGGTCCTTGTGGGGGTCGCAAAATGAGTAAATGCAGCGTCAAAATCACTTTAGCGGCTTTTTAAACTACCGTAATTTCCGGACTATAAGGCGCACCTGAATATAAGCCGCACCAGCCAAATTTAGGGAAAATCCCGTATACAAGCCGCACCGGACTATAAGGCGCAGGTGGCCCCCTAGTGGCCGTTACGTTAGCTCAGAGCCTTAGATGGCTCTGCGTTCAAATCATGGGTAAAAAGCCGCAGCTTATAGTCCGGAAATTACGGTACTTGAAACCTGGTTAGGCGCTCCGTGTAGGGAGCAGTTATATAGGGGTTAACCACTGAAGTCTAGTGCCCCTATTCTGGCAGAAGACAACGTGTCGTGTTCTTGTAGATCTGCTATTTCTGGCAAAGAGATGTGGTGTAGAGACATGGAAACAAGAGCGGACCAAGTAGCCTACAGATGGTACAGATGTAAGGTCCTTATAGTTTAGATGACTCTTTCTATAGTCTAGAACTCTAGATGACTATTTCTATGCATTTGATGCATTACCAGGGTTGGGAGGGTTACTTTTAAAGGACAACTTTAGTTTTTTTCAACCAAGGTTCATGTTTTAGGTTGTTATTAGAGAAAGTTAAAGATGAATGTTAATTTTTTTTCATTTGCTGCTTTCTTTCGTTTTAGGGATTTTAGCTGTTTTTGACAGGGGGGCGGGGGCATTCAAGCTAAATAGATCCTGTGATCTTCTGTGGCCAGATGTATTTTCCTGGCGTTTATTAGGACTATAGTAAACCATAAAAAAATAAATCACCATACAATTGTGTTAAAAAATACATATTTAGCCCCATGCTCGAATGCCCCCGCCCCCCTGTCAAAAACTGCTAAAATCCCTAAAACGAAAGAAAGCAGCAAATGAAAGAAATTTAACACTCACCTTTTAGTTTCTCTAATAGCAACCTAAAACATGAACCTTGGTTGAAAAAAACTAAAGTTGTCCTTTAAAAAGGAATCCCCTACAGTTACAAGTTACTTGCTAAAAAATGTAGTCAGTAACGTAATCCCGATTACTCCATTTAAAAAGTAATTACGAGTTACTTTCAGTTACTTTTGGATTACTTTTAAGTAAAACTCAATTTAATTAGATAATACAAGTTTTACCATTGATAGACAAGAATGTTGAGACTATGAAATTAAGATAAGGACAACAGAAATATGGTTAAGGTAATTTAATTGTTAAGAATTTGACCTCTCCGAACAGTTTCATTACTGTAGAGTCATTGTGTCAACTAATTACAGACCATAAGAAAAATGCATCTTGACCTACAGAACCATTTTGATTGTTTGACAACAACCAACAACTTTGACAACCAACAACTCCATCCATGTGTGGTCAAAGTGGAAAATAAAAACTCTTTATGTCATTCCTGGCTGACACTCATTTAGATAGACATGGCATGAGTTTAAAACATTGACTAGACAGTAAAGACTCATTTATATAGTCTACAAAGAACTCAGTCCCTATACAATTATATTTATACCCTGTAGGCTACTCTTTAAATAAAAAGCCTCATTGTATTTGACCTAAAAGAGAAGACTGCACTACCCATTATTTATCCCCAATCCAATATATCATATATGCTCTCCTATCTAGTATCTCTGCAGATACAGATTGCCTGGTCTGATTATTATAAGCCACATTTGGCTTATTTTTCTGAAGTTGCTTGTAAATAATGGTAAAACGGTTGTAAGCTTGTAGATCGTCTATTTTCAAATAGCCAACATATATAAATATGCACATTGTTTAATGGACGATATATAGCTTTGAAGTGCTCGTGTGGCCTTTTTTTTTTGGTTGCTTATTTCTCTCGCAAATTGGCAACACCGCCCTGGCGCAGCAGCAGCCTCCACTGTGAGGATTTTACACAGAGTCAGAGAGGTGCGCGCTGCGCTCAACTCCAATCCATTCCGTTTGGTGTTATAATAATTTATAACTTGTTTGTAAAATTAATGAGGGGAAGGGGAGAATGTAATCCTCATGTAACCCCCGTTACAACACCCCCGTTACTGTAATCCAGATTACACATTTTAAAATGTACTCTAAGACGTTACCGTTACGTTTTTTTTTAAATTCTGATTACAGTAACGGATTACATGTAATCCGTTACTTCCCAACCCTGTGCATTACCTTGTGTTGTTCTTGCTTATTGCAAGTCACTTGTAAGTCAGGTTTAAGAGGGTTGAGTGCCTTGCTAAGGCAAAACTCAACACGTAGCCGGGTGAGCTGAAGGTTAGCGTGCGTGCGTGTGTGTGCGCGCGTGTTTGTGTGTGGTGTCTAGACCGATCCGGATTCCGGAGCAGCACTATGGCTTGTTATGTGCTTGGCGAAGCAGTGCTAACTAAAGGTTAGCGTTGTGACAGTTACAGAGGAACAGGGTGAAGCAATGCTAGCCGTTAGCATTTTGACAGTGACAGAGGAACAGGGTGAAGCGTGGCCGTGAGCCCGTGACATAGACGGGTGGAGATATAGTGAGGACACGTCAGTCGGTCAGTCGGAGGCGCAAACATCTGCCTGTCACATCTGGAAACTCAGGCCGCGGACCACGTGTGATTTTGCCTGCATGCGCAAATACTAACGCACAGCAGTTAGATTTGATTGCTATATAAATCTGAGCTATTATTATTATTATTATAGTGTATAATTTTGGAGTATTTATTTTTTATTTTTGTAAGCTGATGACTTGAACTCCCTCCATTTTAAGTAGAAATACCGTACTTTTGAAACCACTACATTTGCCAAAAAACTTTGAGAACCCCTGCTTCTACCTCACAACAAGTCACATATCAGTCACATATTGTGACAACAATGTCACGCAGGCTTGTAGATCGCCTATATTCGGTGAGTGAAACCGTCGCGCGACGAACTATATACAAGTATATTGGTATTAAAGAAATCACACCCGTGTGAACTGAGTGGTGCAACTCCCCTCTCCACTCTCCCCCAGCCCCCCCCCCCCCCTCTCTCTGTTTCTGGCACAACAGCACCACTTTTGCCCCTACTGGTACTCTAAACATAGTCACATAGTCCCACAGTCCCATAGTGACATTGGGTTGCACACTCAAAAATAGACTGTTAGAGCACCGTATAGGTGCAGCCGCATGCCAGTATCTGTCTCCTTTTACTCTGCGCCGCGGATCTTATCTAGACGTGCATTGCATGTGTGTGCATGCGCACATAAAACATGTCTACCTAGTACCTACTGTGTGTGTGTGTGTGTGTGTGTGTGCCTAATTACCTCGCTGAGCAAGGGTGACAGTTGGACTCCCAGGGTGCCGTGGGGCATCTCCTGTAACCGTGGAGACTGCTTGAGGATGGCAGCACACGCGAGCAAAAAAGCACACAGACACGCATGCTCACGCACACAGGCACGCACGCACGCACGCTTGCTTGCGCACGCACGCACGCCATTTCTAGATACGACCTCAGTCAACGGGTAGAGGGAGGAGGATGGAACTGGGAATTGGAGACGGATAATGTAAAGAGTAGGAGGAAGACACGTAATCACCAATGTCCTGGTGAGTTCAGCTCTGTAAGACCGCACGCACACACGCACGCACGCACACACACACACACACACACACACACACACACACACACACACACACACACACACACACACACACACACACACACACACACACGTGGCAGTCACAACAGTGGCGAGCACTAATGGTCTGCTATCTTTGTGGGTGGCTGTGAAATGTTAATTGAATCCTACTGACAGATGCTCACTCAGAGTTCCGTTGTGATGTAGTCAGAGTTCAGAGTTCACAGGCTGCTATAAGCCCAAACCACACCAAAGGGGCGAGACGGGACGAGACGATTTTAGCGTTCGTCCCAGCGGTGTGATATGTCCTGTTGACCGAGCGATTTGACTGGTTCAATTCAATGGCCCCCAAACCACACCAATGGGTCGTCATCCAATTCCTCGCAAACGTTTTAGACCCAAGGAGTTGCATGGAAACCCTTTGGTGTGGTTTGGGCTTTACAGTGTACACATAATAGTCACAGTGCATGGAGTGGATCAGAGTTCACAGTGTGTAGTGTGTTACATTGTGTAGTGTGTTACAATGCATGGAGTGGAGAAGGCAGATAGTGGGCCTGTAAAAGTTAAAGTATCAATACTGCAATGTAGAAATACGCCTCTTTCTTATATTAGTTGAAATTTTGATCAATGTTTGACACGTTTTTATAGTTTGTTGATTACTGACAAGATAGTCAATCGCATCACGTGAACTTGCAGATTGGCTACCTTCAATATTTTGGTTATTTTTTAAACATAATACAATAATGGTTTTGGACCTACAAGATTTTTACCTGACAGCAACGATATGTGACATAATTATGTATAAAAAATATAAAACACATGTACCATACTGTATAAACATATGTGGACTTCGTTGGCCGACTGACAGCATGCACAAGAATCTGGCACTGATCGGCGCAGCGGTTAACAAGATTAGCTCTGGAATCGCACACAGACAGACGTGCACACATGCGCACGCACGCGCACGCACACGCACACACACAGACCCTCTTCCAAATGGCTCGCCTCATAGGAGGAAGCATAATGGGAACAGTGCCAGTGTACCACACTGTACACTGCACTACGTACTGTTGCGCAGTGGTTGGAAAGTAACTATGTACATTTACTAAAGTACTGTAGTTAAGTACAATTTTGAGGCACTTTACTTGAGAATTTCCAATTTCCAATACTGTTACTCCACTACATCTCAGAGGCAAATATTGTACTTTTACTAATTATTTGAAAACTTTAGTTACTTTGTAGATTTGGATTATTATTATATACAAAACATACACTTTAACCACTTCAGTCCTAGAATACATTTTGGTCATTTGAAAACTTAAGAGGAGACATTCTGCACAATTCCACTTTTGGCACCTTAAGCTATGTTGATACCAAAACGTTTGTACTTTTACTCAGGTAGATTTTGAATTCAGGACTTTTATACTTGTAACAGAGTATCGTTCAACAATCTTACTTGAGTAAAACATTGGAGTACTTCTTCCAGCACTGCTGTTGCGTAAGCTTTTAGCAGTGGAGTGTAAAGCGCTCGATGGCAGCTCTGATCCAGCACTTTCCTCTAAATCACAGTCACCGGGGAGGGACTTCAGAGGCCCACGTGCACGGAGTCCCACGTGCACGGAGTCCCACGTGCACGGAGTCCCACGTGCACGGAGTCCCACGTGCACGGTCCAATAAGACAGTCTTAAGACAGTCACAAGAAAACAGGCAGTAATCTTGGTCTCTAAACTGCCTCCCCCTAAACTAACATAATATGTAATTAGAAAGAAAGAACCTGCTGTATTCTATGAGATAATGGAAGAGGTTCTTGGACTTCATTAAGCGTGGCGATGTCAAGGAAATGTGGAATGACCTGAGTTGTATATTTAGGGACATCATAAACCAAACCGTGAGAAGCTGTTTTCTGTGACCTGTGACTTGTGTGGAGGGGTCTCTCATTGGCATGTGTTAGGACCCACCTACCCCTGGGGGGGGTAATAATGTACTTAAGCTGAAGTCTGACTGAGATGTGTTGAGTCAGTACGTGGTGTTCCATTGTAACGCTTCACGGCTACTCCGTATTCGAATACATTCTATTCCAATACTCTGAAACTCTGAATTGTGTCTGTCTCATTATTGTTGTTCAACTGTGTTATACGTGCTCACCGACAGATTGCATTAACATTTTGGAGGTTCCCACCGATATAAAGTTGTGCTAAAGCATACTGTATGTCTGAAGAGTGATCAAATGTGTATGTATGATGAGAAAAAAGAATAATACTATAGGTATTTGTATTTCTTTGGAGCCATGTTGTCTGTTATCTAGAAATAAGTCAAGGTGCTGCTCAGTGCTCACCCTGGAATGTTTTTGAGACACCATGGTGCGACATGTTTAGGCAGATAGCTGTCGGAGGAGCATAAATCTACAGATTTCCTTAAGCATGTAGTGGGCATTGTTTTTTTAATAGTTAAATGCATTGTGGACGTTGTCTGTGTCAGAACGTGGAGCTAAAAAGTAATTTAGGTAAAATAATAACCACGATAGCCTCGTCTATTAACAGTTTGACTGCGGAAAACGATTTACCAGACTTTTAATCAACCCCCCTTCACTGCCGAGATTGTTGTATTACCTTTAGAGCATACGCTGAATTATGTGGGCTTTTAATCCGCGAAAATCGAGCGAAAAAAGCTCCCCCCGTTTGTTATGAACGGCAGCACCACCCGCCATCTTGGTACACCCGGAAGACGCAGCACAGGACCCTCCTCCATGAGGTGTTGAACCCCATTCGTTTGCATTGGCCTCAATTTCCCAGAAGCCCTAGCAGCCCACAGCATGTGACGATTTCCGGTTTCTCCGTCAAAACAAATGCATCTAGTCTCTTTCTCCGCGGCGAAGAAGGATTTTATTTTTATTTATTACATTACGGCGGATTAAACACATAAAACAAAAGTCGCGTATGTCCGATATGGCAGCGACATTAACCTGGAGGAATCCATTCAAAGCACGGAAACTGTTAACTTCACTATATAAATTATAGTGTGGGGTTAAAAATGATATGAAAATGGTAGCTATAATCACTATTGTTAAAATAGTGTATTGCCTCATTCTGATCAGCTCATGGTCTAACATTCTTATTAACAGTTTCCGTGCCTTGAATGGATTACTCCAGGTTAATGTCGCTGCCGTATCGGACATACCCGCCTTTTGTTTTATGTGTTTAATCCGCCGTAATGTAATGAATCAAAAGAAAATCCGTCTTCGTCGCGGAGTATGAGACTGGATGCCTTCGCTGTGATGACAAAACCGGAAATCGTCACATGCTGTGGGCTGCTAGGGCTTCTGGGAAATTGAGGCCAATGGAAATGCATTGGATGCAACGCCTCATTGAAACCAATCTTGTGTGCGTCTTCCGGGTGCACCAAGATGGTGGATGCTACACACAGATCATAACAAACCACGGGAGCTTTTTTTGATGGATTTTCGCGGATTAAAAGCCCAAATAATTCAGCGTATGCTCTAAAGGTAATACAACAATCTCGGCAGTGAAGGGGGGTTGATTAAAATGCGGGTTAATCGTAAAAAACAGTCAAACTGTTAATTGGTAAAATTGCATGTAAATTCCCCAAGCAGTAAAATGGAGCAGATATTCTCCCCTGATGTAGTTTGAGTAAAATAGAACACATAGCCTATATTCTCTTTTAAGGAAATTATTAGGACAGTGAATAGTGATGCGACATTGAAGAGGCTTTGGATGTATAGTGGTTAACTTGCATTGTCAGCTGTTGAGTCGGGGTTAAGGAACTGTGACGGTGACATTGTGCATTTGTTTAATTGTATGTATCTTTTTTCCTTTTTTTTGACATATCCTGTTGTTTCTTCAAAGATTTAGTTTTAGTGTTTGTGCTGCCATTTGTGTGTATGGGAAAAATATATGTGAATAATTGTTTTGAGAATACTATGTCGTATAAGAAAAAGTAATAAAGAAATGTTTAAAAAACTAACCAAAAAACTGCCTCCCCCTGGTCAGCCTGATGGAGGGGAAAGGACCTGGTTGGAATAACGTGTTCCTTCCACGTTGTTACGTCGTACCGGGGAAACTCTCCCCCTCCCCGTCGGGTGATAAGAAGCGGCCTGCTCACTCCTCATGCATTGAAGGAAGCATGAGCTCAGTTTGGGGCTCTCCCCAAGTTGGCAGAGGGAGAGTGGGGCCCAGGATTACAGCATAGGCATTGGAACTGGGTAAAAAATGGGTTACGAAAATCGTGGGATAGAAATGTGGTAAAAAATAAAAAATAAAAATGGACAGCCAGTACACGCCCATGCACCCCCCTGCGTGCGCAAAAAGAAAAGCAGATAACTTCATACTGTATGTATGCGTACCAACACTTTAAGGCCTGAGTTTTGGTCCTCAAACTCTAGAATTTCATGGACCCCATAACTCAGCTCTGTAATAAAGGGTTAGGGTTAGGGTCTGTAATAAAGGGTCCATTTGGAACACCGTCAACACCACACTTTGAGCACTGTTCTAAAGAAACAGGCTGCCAAGAGAAGTCAACAAAGCTAGTGAGACGATGAGACGCTTTCCAGAGGTGGGGACTTGGACTCGAGACTCGAGACTAGACTTGGACTCGAGTCCCGATTTTGATGACTTTAGACTTGCTTGATCAAATCAAAAATAGACTTTGACTTGCTTGGGACTTGAATGCCAAAGACTTGAGACTTGACTTGACTTGAACGCCAAGGACTTGAGACTTGACTTGACTTGAGCCCTCTTGACTTGAACATTTTCAAGTCACTTAATACCTTACAGCATCTGATTATCTTTTTTATGACATGTAAAATAGTTTGGTATTTGTATATAAAGGGATGCCGCGGATCGGATATCGGGTCGATATCAGCCAAAAAACGTGATCGGGTTCGGATCGGACTACAGCGAAAATGACCGATCCATTCCAAGCACTGCAAGCACTCCACTCCAGTCCATTCTAGTACTCCACTCCAGGACTTTATTCCTCCAGCAGTGTGCGCTACAGAGGCATTGGCAGCCCCAGTCACACTTCACAGTGGCAGTCTTGCACAGTGCAGGCTGCTAGGCTAGCCACTAGCTATTACTGCGCGCTGCTACTCAGTGTGGAGAAAGCCACATTGACAGCCGCTCCCGCATGGGAGTATTATATATTCTAAAACAAAAAAGACCCAACAGCCGAGTGCAAAAATGGATTCGCCACCGTGGCAACAACAGCAGCAAAGTTTCAGCCTTAGCTCCATGCAAGCCATGATTAGCGTCAACATCTTAGACGAGAGACGGAACAGCGCAACAAGCTGACAGCTGAGCATGACGACATGCTCATGTTCTTAAAATGATATATCCCCACAGTCCCCAACAGTTGGTTGACAAATATGACCGCTGTTTGTCAATACTTATGTGACAGACCATGCTATGATGCTAATAACTGCTTAAGTGCTAACCAATGCTTAAATAAACAGACACTATTTCCATTGTCACGGACAGACAGTGTGCTTTGTAGCTGTAGGACAGTATGCACGGTTTGAGGATCAGGGGTCCCCACTCCCAGCCAAATGATAGGTTCCATTTGTACACTCTAAATTGACATTGATTTTACAATATAAACAAATACAAAATAATAATTTGGGGTCACAGAGATACAAATTGCTGGGTCCTTAAAATTGTGTGCATAATGTGCATAATACTAATAAATAGTATGGATAAAAAAAGGCATAGAATACAATAAAATAAATTTGTCACTAGAACACTTCCACATTAAGTATAGGCTCAAGTTGTTAAAAATAAATGGGTCAGTTATTCTCAACCTATACTCATGTGGAACTTGTTTGTTGACTATTATTCTGGGGAGGTGTTGTTCTCTGTTTTGAGTAATAATATTATCACTTGATCAATCCTGATTCAACATTCCAGACTATAAAATCTGTAATAAAAGGTAAAGATAAAAAAATGTCTGACAGATTTGGGAAAGCATAGAGCGACTTAAATATGTGCTGGATCGGATTGGATCGATATCGGATCGGTATCAGTTATCGGATCGGTTTTGATGATTTTAGATCGGTATCGGATCGGGAGTGGAAAAAGTGGATCGAGGCATTATGTAACATTCCTCTTCTACCCTGGATTTGAACACCTTTTCAGTGCAAGTAATGACATTTTACCATTGTAATAATAATAGCCTGCTTGCTCAGGGGAAACATTTAATTTGTGTCAGATCCTGTGTCTCGGTGAGACATGACCTTTGACATGATCTAAATGGCTCAATAGATGCTCATGATTTATGTAAATCTTTACATATCATTAATTAGTATTATGTCTTGGTGGGACTTGTTTGGGACTCGAAACAAAAGGTAAGGACTTGGTTGGGACTTGAAACAAAATGCTTAGGACTTGATGGGACTCGAAACAAAAGGTAAGGACTTGGTTGGGACTTGAAACAAAATGCTTAGGACTTGGTTGGGACTCGAAACTAAAAGTTCAGGACTTGGACTTGCTTGGGACTTGAATGCCAAAGACTTGAGACTTGACTTGACTTGAGAGCAAAGACTTGAGACTCGACTTGGACTTGCAACATAGGGACTTCCTCCCACCTCTGACGCTTTCTCTCTCGCTGTTAACACTGTGTGTGTGTGTGTGTGTGTGTGTGTGTGTGTGCGTGCGTGTGTGTGCGCGCGTGTGTGTGTGTGTGTGCGTGTGCGTGTGTGTGTTGTGTGAGACTGCATGCTTGGCCATGCATGTGTATTCATTGTTGTGTGCACAAACAGGACCGGTGCATGGCTGTCTTTACAAGGACCTTGTGCCAGCGTGCCATGGAGCAGAGGGTGAGGAGGGGGGTTAAGAGAAGGGGGGGGGGGGGGGGGCGTTTAAAGCTGGAGCCTGGTCTAGACCATGGGGGCATCCCTCCAGCCCTCCCACCCTGGCACAGGTGCTCCAAACCGAGGCCAAAGCCAAATCCAGGCCCCATGATTCACCCTGCGTCCTCCTGGCCCTCCGCCGCCTCAGACTGCACCTCGCTCCTGAGCCAGGGAGATAAATGGAAAAACAGTGAAGGGTAATTAAAGGTAAAAACAGGTGGCCAGGGAGAGGCGAGAGAAGAGAAAGGGGAACGAGAGACACGAAGGCGTGAGACAGAGGTGTGTGTGGGGGGGGGGGGGGGGGGGGGGGGCATGCATGAGATGGGAGGAAAAGGAGGAAAATTAAAATAGAGAAAAGGTGTATTAGCGCTGAGAGACTAGATCTAACAAGACGACAAAAGGGGGGGGGGGGGGGGGAATGCAGCGATACTGAATGAGTTGAGGATAATTAACAAAATGTTAATCATTCTCACTTTCATAGCTTTTGAAAGTGTCACAAAAACCCTGGCACGCAAAATGCCTGTCTTGTTGAAATGGCTCCTCTTTGTGCTGTGCACTGAGAGAGATAGGGAGAGGGAGAGGGAGAGGGAGAGGGAGAGGGAGAGGGAGAGGAGAGAGAGAGAGAGAGAGAGAGAGAGAGAGAGAGAGAGAGAGAGAGAGAGAGAGAGAAGAGAAGAGAAGAGAAGAGAAGAGAAGAGAAGAGAAGAGAAGAGAAGAGAAGAGAAGAGAAGAGAAGAGAAGAGAAGAGAAGAGAAGAGAAGAGAAGAGAAGAGAAGAGAAGAGAAGAGAAGAGAAAGCTAAAAGGAAGTGAGAGGGAGAGTCTATGTTGTTGTACGTTGTTTTAGTTATTTCTATAAAGGCCAGACCAAACCATGCAACTATAGTCACAACTCCTTGCAACAAAACAATTTTAAGGCCAGTCCACACCAATGCAACTCCTTGCAGCTACCATTGGGGATAATGATACTGTAGTTGCATGCTGCAAGGAGTTGCATTGGTGTGGGACTGGCCTTAAAATGTCTATTAAGGCCAGGGGAAGACAAGGGGAAAGTGTACATGATGATATGCTATGAACATCCGTTAAGGAGGGAGAAAATAAAACTGTGAGTAGTACATGGGATTAAGGTGCAAAGTGTCAACCTTGTATAGTCCACGTAAAGTGAGACTGGTTTAATCCACATGACGTTGGAGGGAATAGAGCTTTTGTTGCACACTTAGGAGTGTTCATGCATACCAGTGTACCACTTCATATGCCTGAATTTCAGTGAGTGATTGGCCTTCCTCTCCTCTGAGCAAGGATGTGAAAAGGTACTGTACCAGGCTGAGGTCCTCAAGGCACTCAAGCATGAGTTAGAGGCTATAGAAGCCTGCAGTTTTGAAGCACCCAAACATCAAATCACTTTCGTATTCACAGAATGATGCTATCCATGCGGCCGTTCTGGCTGTCTTGTCGTAACAACCCGAGCGTCTTATTCCTTTGTCCTGATGTACCTTCCGCCTGGGACACCTGTCAATATAGTGCTGTATTTATGGTGAAGGCAGAGTGAAGCGAGGGCCGTATTTATGGTGAAGGCAGAGTGAAGCCAGGATAAAATGGCGTGGGATCAAACATACAAACCCAGTGCATACAGTATAAAGCAGAAAGTGCAAACTGACATTCAGCTTTCAAATGGAAATTGAGTGAAGAGCACTACAAAAGGAGATTTAATGACAGTTATTGAAAGCATAATTATATATAACAACAGGTAGACCTGTACGTGCCCGTCGCAGTCGGCCACCGGCCTCCTTGGGAAAGATGCAACTTGGGAACCTAATGATATGCGTTGTCTTAGCACCCGTTTTAACTGTCCGCCGGTGTCCCACATGGAGATCTGTGTATGTGCCTGTGTTTGAAGACTTCAAACTGACTGTGAAAAGTGTACTTGGCAATCAATTCGGCCCAATGGCAGAGCCTGATTGGTTGAGCCTCAATTGGCTGAGGCAGAGGCTGGAAATTGCACAGGTGAAAGGAGTTGGCCTCATTAGGCCCACTGGCAGAGCCTGGCCCAGGTGAAAGGAGTTGGCCTCATTAGGCCCACTGGCAGAGTCTGACCAGAGCCTTTTGTGGTGGTTCTGGAGAACCGTGGATCCGACTGACTCGATACCTGGCACTGCACTCCCTGTGGGGGTGTGGAACGCGTGTGTCGAATGTGAATGTGAAGTCGGGGGGTCAAACGGTTCTCGAGTTACGTGCATTATAACCGTACACACACACGTACGCACGCAGAGACGTGGCGCATTATATAGTATATATATATAGTACAAGTATATATATATTATGCTATAGTATATAGTATAAGTTATTTTTTTCTTTCTTTCTTTTTCAGAATCGCTGTTCTGTGTATGTGGATTACCCGATCGTGTTGAAGTTCTGTCAGATCAAAGGAACATATTCATAGACACTTGGAATACTAAATGAGGGCAAATACAGAGCAAAGAAAGAGCTACTGTAAAGTTCCTTTAGGGACTTTCTTTTTTTTTTTGCACATCCTTGAACGGAGGATTTAACCACACGTTAGCTATTATATAACTGCCTTGAAAAGATTGCTAATGGCTGAAAGAGATCCTAAAAAATCTATTTAAAAGAAAAAAGGCCCACTCCTACGCCTTGAGACTTCGCCATCATACTCCTCACAAAATAATATTCCTCAAGCTAATTGTTGAAAACTAGCAATAGAAAACCTACCTTTCAGGCAAGCACTCAGGGTAGTAGACATCATGTTTGATTAAACAGAGGCATTTAGGAGGAAAGCCTAAATTTGAAACCCCTTCCCTAAACAGATAACAGCGCGCAGCGAGAGATTGAACCGAGGCCAGAGTATCGCCCCAAACAGGTTAAGCGTAAGTTTCACGGCCATGATTTTGTTTTCCCCCCTGCCTCCAACCTCCTGTATCGCAACGGGGGACGGGGCGGGGGGGTAATCTGGGAGACGGCGAAGATATCAGCTCCTCTCTGGGTTGCTTGATAAGCCTTGTGAGGCCCCTCTCGAGATATGAGGCTTTGATATCAACACGCACGCACGCACACACACACACACACACACACGGTTGTATTTCTGTACTTGTGAGGACATCAACAGTTTATGACAGTGATTTTATGGAAGCTGAAAGATAGCAGCTGCTATTTTTCAGCGCGTGACTCCAGTCCAAGTTTAAATCAGTCTTAACTCCGTCTCTAAATCCCAAAATCTAAGGTCTGAATGTCTAATCCTAACCCCGACCTCCTTGAATCCATTTTGAATCGTAAACCTTAAAACAACCATTTGTCTTGTGAAGACCACCAGGAAAATAGCCCTCTCACTCACACTCAGATTCTATCATTCTACTGTACTAGTAGTGGGGACGTTTGAACCTCACAAGCATGGTAAACACACACACACACACACACACACACACACACACACACACACACACACACACACACACACACACACACACACACACACACACACACACACACACACACACACACACACACACACGCACACACACACACACACACACACACACACACACACACACACACTTGAGCGAGTACACACTGCATTTGTGCACAAAAGCACGCACTCCCACCCTGGCCTTGGAGTGCAGTATAGCCAAGGAGAACAAAGGCAGAACGTGATACGGTGGAAACGCTGGGCAGGCAGAACATGCTCTGATTGTTATCAGCCGGCCGCTCAGGAGACGCGGTGCTTGAAAGCACCAGACGATATACGGAGACGCAAAGAGAATGAGAGAGTGAGAATGCTGAGAGACACTTGAAGGAGTGCGTGTGCGTGTGTGTGTGTGTGTGTGTGTGTGTGCGCGGACGCGCCTCCGCTCACGGCCCTCGACATCAATTATTGATAGGCGTACTGCACGTACACATGTGCATCAACCCATACAAATATACACTGTGCACACACACATATGCAAACGCAAACCAACGCACGCACGCACGCACACACACATACAAACACGCGTGTGTGTGAGTGCGTGCGAGCGTGCGCACGTGCATGTGTGTGTGTAGCTTAATCCTACACGCACGCACGCACGCGCACACACAGGTGATATGTGATAAAAACATTTGTTTCCGTTCTGAGCCACTTCCACAGTGAATCCCTGCAGATTGAGTTCAGCCTCGAGCTGCGCTAATTGGAGCTTACCGTTTGGTCTAGCCCCTGGGCAGTGCATGCACTGTGCGTGCGTGCTTACGTGCGTGCGGGTGTGCGTGTGTGTGTGTGTGCGTAAATTATGGATGGCAGGGCCAGTAGAGCGGCCACACATGGTCACACACGGCCACACACACACACTGCCACACTGCCACACTGCCACACACACACACACACACACACACACACACACACACACACACACACACACACACAGCACTGCAGCTGGCAACAGAAGACAGAGAACTAAAACCAGGCCAGAGCAATGACATCCAGAGAGCATGATGATGAGACAGACAGTGTCAAACATCTTCATGTCAAGGAGTCAAGGACCCCCACATTGAAGCTTTGTTGTATGTTAAGAAAATATATTAAAAAAAGCAAAGAACAATTTTAAAAAGTGAAATGTATGACATAATATGGACAATAAACGATAATACTGTATC
This sequence comes from Protomyctophum parallelum, assembly GCF_964188405.1. Lineage (NCBI taxonomy): Eukaryota > Metazoa > Chordata > Actinopteri > Myctophiformes > Myctophidae > Protomyctophum > Protomyctophum parallelum. The sequence goes on along the minus strand of NC_139702.1, from coordinate 36,447,310 downwards.
TTATACTGTAACTTATTTTTTGACCATGGCCCAAGCTGTCCCATCTCCCATCTGTGCACATCAGTACTAATGTTCACCTGTCGGCCTGGTGCAGCCTAGTGGTCCAGGCAGGTGGATGTCGGGTTCGAGTCCCGATCCCAACAAACTTTGCTTTGTGTCTTTCCCTCCATCTCTCTCCCCCTTTCCTGTCAACTTACGTACAGTATGGAAGTATGTATCTAGCAACAAAGGCCCAAAAAATATTTTAAAAAACCCAAAAAACATTCACCTGTCAGTTAAAAATTGAAATAGGACATTCTGCATAATGAGTAGTCTACTTTCCACTTTTCACACCTAAAGTACATTTTGAAGCCAATACTTATGTACTTTTACGTATACAACAAAGTGCTTCTACAGTGCAGTATTGGTAACTTTACTCAGGTAAAACATGTGAGTATTCATTTTCCACCACTGCGGTCATCTCTTGATGACCGATTGATAAATCTGCTCTCAGGCATCAGGAGCTTGATTAAAATGCCGCCTCTCGCCTCCTTACTGGCAAGAAAAAAGGCGATCACATCACCCCAGCCGTTGCCTCTCTCCACTGGCTTCCTGTCATGTTTCAGAATTGATTTTTTACAAATTGTATTGCTTTTTTTAAAAGCCCAAAAGGAGACGGCTGTCTCAGATAGCTATAGGGATAGCTATGGGGGCCCATGGAGCATTCAGCCATATGGATCCCTGTGTAGCCTACTTAACCCATTCAGGCCTGACGTCGAAATAAAATAAAAAAGATTTCTAAATCATGACAATTTTCTGGTTTGACATATGGAATGTCAAACCAGGTCAGCTCCATATATGGAGATCTAAGGGTTTGAGGTCAGATGTAGAGTTGCTGGCCGGCTGCAGATCTAGGTGATGATCCAGTCTTCTCTATGTATCCAGGGTTTGATGAGGTCAGTGTCGTGATCTTCATATATGGCGACGGCCATATATGGAGCGTGTCACGAGGCATGATGGACTGACAGCCATATATGGTGGTGTGACGTGTCGCGGGGCGTAATGGACTGACAACCCTATATGGAGGTGTGAGCTGACTGATGGACGGACAGTTTTTGCAGGTTTTCATATGGTTGCAAATATCTAATATCTAAAGATAGTACTAAAATAGAAGGAGGAATGGGAGAGCATAATGAAAAAAGGAAAATCAAGATGCAATACCATAGCTGTGAACGAGATGTGTAAAATTGACAAATGAATGTACTATTAGTGGATATCAAGGAATTTTTAATGAATGTAAAATTAGACAGATGACACATTATCACCACGCAGGGCACTGCTTTGCCTCATTGCTATTCTTGTTCCGCTATTATGTTATAAATTATTGTGTTAGTTGTCACCGCCGTAGTTGCGGGGAATAAATTAACGTACATGTATTTTCATTTTTAGGAGGGAAAGCTGTGGAGTCAAACAAATACAGCTGCAGTATATATCAACCAAACCAACAGCCTCACTCATTCACAAACACAATGGAAGCTCATGATACGGGTGGCAAACAGGTAGCAGTTGCACCACTGGGTGTCTCTCTCACAGACACAGAGACAGACAAATACAAGGACAACGACAGATGGTACGCTTTGCCGAGCCACGTGGCCCATAGGGCAGGAGCCTATCTCTTGTTTCTGTAATGTGCGGCAGCTTGATGTACAAGTACACCCCCAGGACATGACGTACATGTACTGTACACCCCCTGGACATGGCGCTAGTACAGTATGTCCCAGTGCCAAACAGGTTCTCATTTGTCTTTGGTATGACTCAGAGGTGGTGGGGGGGGGGGGGGCTGTGGTCGAACCCTGAACTGTGCAGATTGGGTCTGGCACTTGGGTGACTATTCTATAGTGGTGCCTACTATTCAAAGTGAGACCGTTTTTTGCTGTGACGTTGGAATCTGTTTGTAACCGCCCCATGGAAGTAAATCTCCCGGGCCGAAGTTCCAGCAGTGATATTAGTCCGGCCATGCCAGGCAAAAGGGTGGACACTACAGTACATGTTCGTTCTATACATACAATCAACACAATCGCAAAAACTAAAGAAGCCAAAGCGAAAGCGCCACCGACCTGAGTGACATGATCTTGTAGGCGTCGGGCAGGTAGCAGCGCGTGTTCTCCATCTGGGCCGGGTCCGAGTCGCAGATCTTGTCGTCCGTTCGTCCGTAGTTGGCGCTCTCGATCATGATGACGTCGGTGCCCGGACAGCGCAGCTCGATGGGGTAGGACTCGCAGGACAGCTCCCGGCGCACCACCGCCATGGGGATTGGGGCACGGCTAAAAGCTGTACGGACGAGACATACACAGGGGAAATGCACGTGACGTCAAACTGTGTGGATTCGTTACACATGAGCGCTTTCTGTGTGTGTCTACGGAAGGCATGTCGAGCTGACATGTGCGTCTGTCTGCCATGTGTTTCCAGTGGTGGAAAACGTTTTAAGTATCAATACTGCAATATAGAAGTACTCTGTTACAAGTAAAGTACCAGAATTCAACATTTACTTTGAGTAAAAGTAGAAAAGCATCGTTGACCTATTTCTAAAATATTAGCACAACTTTCGTTAAATTATTCGTTATATTTTTTGTGTCCATATCACTAGGCCCAAAAAATAGTTTCCGTGTGATAGAGGGGTCAAAGTTGAACGGAAGTTGTGCTAATATTTTAGAAATAGGTCAATACAAATGACGCTAGCTTTGTGAATTAATTAACTTTTAATGCGTCCCAGTGCCCCCCACAAAATTACCAGAACTACTTTATATTTCACCAAAACCAGAGCTCCAACCACAGGGACTCGGGCAATCAATTAATACAGTTGCAACCACTATATTAATGGCAAGTATTTCATACAACTTAAGTTAAAAAATTGTGAACAATCCCTGTGTCTGGCGTGTTTTTGGCGCAGTGCCCTGGCCGTTTCAAGCGGACAATAGTTCAACTTTCAGAGAGGGAGCGCTGCTCTTTTGAACATAGGCTGAAAGTAACTAGCCTATATGAGTTTTAAGAAAAAAGTTGAAATTGTTTTTGTTCACTCAAGAGATGTAAAGGAGATATACATCCCAGTGATCCCTCTATAATATATTTTGATTAAATTGTACTGTGGAGCTATGAAATATATTAGACAGGTTATGAGTTTGTATCGTGTTGTACTGTTGCGTTGAAGGGTGTATGTAATGATATGAAATATGATTTTTTCTTTTGTTCTGATGTTGGTTGAGACCCCAGGAAGCTATAATGGGGATCTAATAAATAAATCAAATCAAATCAACACTCACAACCATTTCGCCATTAACTGTCACGTAAATTATTAACAGCCAATCTGCAAGCTCACATGTCACATTGTGACGCTTTGTGAGCTTGCTTGTTGATTGACTATTGACTATTGACACTGACGTATAAATTAGGCATAATGTTAACGATATCCAAAGCTGAAATATGGTGACCTGTGTGTGGCTCTCTGAAAACCTTAGTGACATATTTTCTTCCTTCTTTAAATGAGTCCGAGACTGACATTATTGTGATTCTGCCACGAAATGCCTCCCCTAACCTAAAGTCCATGTCCTTCTCAGATAACCTGTAAGGCAACTGTCATCATCTAACATTATATTCTTTAACTCATTTTGGGCGGGAACCCTTCTTGGTGTTTTAAACATTTTGTTATGCTTTAGCTATTGAAAAATATCAGATCTTGGCAGATCATAGCGTGGCACCGAGTGCCGCGCTTGAACTTGAATTTTTTCTTTATCGTGAAAATGTGCCTCAAATCTTTTGTGCACCACTGATACAGAAACATAATGACATTTTTTTAATGTCCTTCGGTTAAATGAGTCCGAGACTGACATTATTCAGAGTCTGCCATGGAATGCCTCCCCCGCCCACCCAAGTCAATTTCCTTCTCAGAAAACCTGTAAGGCAACTGTCAGCATCTAACAGTATATTCTTTAAAGCTTGTTTTTTGTTTTTTTTTTATATTTTTTCATTTTAGAACAATCTCCAAAAAACAAATCATTCTCCTTTCCATCTTAGAACAACCTCCAAAAACAAATCATGCTTGTCCTTTCGTGACCTAGAGACAGCCATCCAGGCCTTCATCTCATCCTGTTTAGTATTCTGCAATTCTCTGTGTATATTATATTGGAGTTCAGTCAATCATCTCTGTCTCGCTTTCAGCTACTATAAAATGCCACAGCTATACGGAGGTTATTTCTACAGAGCATTTAGTTTATATAATTTGTATATTCTCTAGTTATTTCTACCTTTATATCTATTTTTAGTTAATCACATGAACCCTATACATGGACGGAGCTTGAGGGGGTTCAGGGGGTGCACTGCACCCCCTGGCATTTTTTTTTTTTTTTTTTATTAAACGTAACTTCTGGCTTCTGACTGTAGTTTGTAATCATCACTCTTATCATGATATGATGACTCGCTGTATGGCTGTAGTGCATGTGTGTATGTGTGTGAGCTGCTGTACTACCTAAATAACTCATTTTTAGGGGTTAGGGCATTGTAAAAACGCTAAAATAATAAAATAAAGGTAAAAAAGCAAAGCATGCGTGCGGGTGTCGTTGGCCAAGCAGTCAAGTTCAAGCTCCGCCTATGACCCTTTAGCGTTCCTATTCTGGCTATGTAGGCAACATTCAGCAAAAAATACACAAACATTTAGGTGAAAATTGCCATATAGATGGGCTAATGTTCGCTATTGACATAGTACAACAATGCAGAGTCCTGCAACGGGCCGGATACCCATCCGGGTGAAAACGGGTGGGAAAATATACCGCGGGGATGGGCGGAACGCAACGAAACGAAACGCGGGTGGGTGACCTTTTTTAATCAGAGTGCACCCGCATTGCAGGATGTTATAAACAGAAGCTGAGCTGGGTGCTTCTCAACAGAGGAGACAATTTAAGTCCGTCACATGCCCAAGGAATCACCAGTGATGTCACTGCCGATTCCTTCATAATGGCGTTCTGTTTCTGCTGCTGTGCTACTTCCTTGTTGCATAGCAGTGACATCATGGCCGAATCCTTGCTTCCTTATTGTAGCATTTCATGTGTGGTGTTTATCTTTTATCACAAGCTGTAGCCAGTAGCCCATTTTGGTCACGCTCATGAAAAAGGGATTATAATGTCAACATTCAACACAAGATGTAAGCTAGCCCAGGTAATGTAATGTGTCACTATGAAAGTGTTTATCACCTTATCCTTGTAAGGTAAGCATTTAGGTCGAAATAAAGTCAAATATAGCGAGCGGTGCTGGTGATACGAACGGGTAACAGGGCGGGCAACGGGTCTATTTTTTGACGGGCGGGGCGGATCTGGTTTAGATTTTTATATAAATCACGGGTAACGGGCAGGTTGCGGAACTGATGATTGACGGGCGGGGTGGGTGCGGGTTTAGAGAATTGGACCCGTGCAGGACTCTGCAACAAAGTATATAGGTTATAATTGAAGTTTCTAAACTTTCTTGCTCCTTGCGAACACCTACCTACACACAGTATAAAAATAATTCTCCTCGCAAATTAACACTTATACCCACACAGTATAAAAAGAGTTCTGGTTCCTCATGAGACATAACCACTTCAGCAGTATATACATTTTCGGTCATTTCTATATTGCAGTATCGATACTTTTACCGAAGTACGCAGAATGGAGTACTTCTTCCACCACAGTACCACCGTTAAATTGGCAATCTAAGCTTCCATCCCTGATGTTGTACTAGTGCACTAGTTCACTAGTTGAAAGCTAAGTTAGGACTTCCATCATCCAGTGATGTACTTTGCCCTCAGTCTGGCCCTATAGGTCACTGAGGTGGTCCAATCAGCGGCTCCCGGCTGTTCCACAGTCTCCATTAGCGCTCCGGTGTGACCGTTCCTTTGTAGGTCAGTGCTCTAAGAGGCTGTGGAACAACCCATACCTCTGGCGTGATCCTTCCATCTCTCACTGAAAACTCACCTCTATGCACTAATACACTGCTTCTGAATTAGCCTCGGGGAGGAGGGGGGAGGGGAGGGGGGGCAGGCACACCGATCGGTGAACCAATAGCATCCACTGGCGGTTGTCGGCGTCGCCGGCAAATTTGAATCCGCCACCTCTAGAGCAGAAATCACCCAGGCTGGGCCAGGCTACTTCTCCCCTCTAGAGCAGAAATCACCCAGGCTGGGCCAGGCTACTTCTCCCCTCTAGAGCAGAAACCACACAGGCTGGGCCAGGCTACTTCTCCCCTCTAGAGCAGAAATCACACAGGCTGGGCCAGGCTACTTCTCCCCTCTAGAGCAGAAATCACACAGGCTGGGCCAGGGCCAGGCTACTTCTCAATTTGACCCATTGTCAGCCTTCTGAACCAGCAGGCTCTTTCTGCCCTTGTTCCTCCTCCCTGGTTCCGCCGCCCTTAAGGTTGTTTATGTTGAATTTGCTAAAACATTATTTGTGGAGGGAAAAGAAAAAAACTCAGCCAGTCTAGCCTGGGTAATAAGCCAGACTCATATCACACTGTCGCGTAATAAGCCAGACTCATAATCCGCCGCAGGCAAAAAAGATATTGCCAACGGCTTATTAGCCAGGCTACACCCAGTCACTATGTTGCACCTGATATGTTCCGTTTTACTGACACCAAGTTTAAGTTTAAAATAGGAATTTAATAAACAGAATATCAATATGAAGCAACGGGAAAAACACGTTTTTTCAATGGTAGTGGATGGAGTGAAAGGATTTTTGTCCAAACAAGAAACAGCAACCAATGGGTGCGAAGAGGGGCACAACCACGGGCAGGACTTGACAAAGGGTCAATTGCAAGTGGCCCCCCAAAATAATTTGCCAAACACAAAGATTACATTTTTTAATATAACATTAATAGCCTATGAAATAATGTAGCCTATATAAAAATAAATGTCATTGTCATTTTTCTGTAAAACTTTCTGTAAAACTGTGGTAAAAAAAAATGGTCAGATGGGTGGGCTGTTAAAGTTGGCCCGATCCAGAAGAAACAGAGAACCACTGCAGACTGCAGCACTAGTGTTGAGAACTGTTCTGTTTGTTGTGTTTTGTTCTCTGTGTCAATGTTATATCCCTTGTCTATTTGTGTAATTTTTGTACAGCACCAATTTGGCCAATGGCTGTTGTTTTGAAAAATGAAAATGTAGCCTACTTAATTGCATTTCAAATGTGCACTGCCAGCCAGCCAAAGGTATTGCCCACGCTGTGTTCTCAACCCCAAAATGTCAGTCTCGGTGCATAATTTGTTGTTAAACATCTGCATTACTTAAATTACTATTACATTTATTTTGATATATGTTTGCCTGTAACAGCATCTCTCAGTGGCTCAAATGCAGAATAAATAATGTACCTCAATACGAAAAGGGTTGAAAACCGTCCACTGCCCTACTTGTATGAAGGGTGCTATATAAATAAAGTATATTATTGTCTCCACCAGGCCGAAGGCATGGGGGGAGAGTATGTTTTGCACTCCGTCCGTCCGTGTGTCCGTCCGTGTGTGTGTCCGTGAGCAGCTAATCTCGGCCACCGTTAACCCGGTCGATGCCAAATTTTGCACACACACTCCCTGGATTCCAACGATGAACCTCTGCCCCAAACTTTCCAGAACGGCCTGTTATAGCGCCACCAGGAGGCCGCTTTGTGCAAAACAAGTTTTTGCACAGTACACCTACAGATTTTGTCCAAACATCGCGCAAATTGGTAAACAGTCTCTCTAGAGCCATTCAACGAAACCGGTCTTTCAGATTTCTCAGACTCCATCCTGATTGGTTAAGATTGGCTTCCAAAGTTCACAGGAGTGCTCAGTTTCAAACAAAATGCTGCAAATCATGAACACATCGCATGATTTCCGTGAAATTGTGCACGCACATTCCCACTAGGCCGAGGACGAAATGCCACATGAACAATTTCAACTCAGCCTCAAGGTGGCGCTATAACTGGCCGAAAAGTGTTTTTACCTCTAACTGCACGGATCTGTGGATAATTTACTTTTGTTGCCCTTTTATCCAACCACCAGATGAAGGCAAGCTGCAATGTCCTACATTCCTATCCTGGTGGAGACCTGTGCCCAGAAGGGCACTTTTTCTAGTTATTATTATTATTATTATTGTTACATTAATAATAATAATTATTATTATTATTATTATTATTATTACTATACTTCATACAACAGAGTTGTAGTATAGTGACAGTAGCAGAACTACAACATCAAGGGCAGGGTGATGTGAGCCTATTTTCACTATTTTAAAATCTTAAAAAATAAACAATAATAATAATAATAATAATAAAGGAGTGGCTGTACATACGTTTCCACCACATATTATCGTATACATTTGTATATGCATTACTCTGTGCACAGCTGTGTGTGTGTGTGTGTGTGTGTGCGAGTGGTGCGCGTGCGTGCGTGGCGTGGTGAAGGGCAGTATTAAGCCGTGCTCGGGCGGAGTGTCATTGAGCTCATTCACATTCGTCGCTGCATCCGTGTACCGATGACGCTCGGCCGGCCAATGAGAGCGCGGCACAGAAAAGGGAGAGGAAGGACAGCGTTGCCATGGATACGGTGACAGGGGGAGTGAAGGAAGGAGGGAAAGTGCCTCGCCTTGCTTTGCGAGAGGACGTTAGATTCACTGTTGAAAGGACACGTACCGGTACAGGTACAGGTACAGGTTCATGTGTGTGCGTGCGTGCGTGCGTGCGTGCGTGCGTGCGTGCGTGCCGTGCCGTGCGTGTGTGCGTGCGTGCGTGCGTGCATGCTTCATTACGGGAGAGAGTGTCAGATATAACTGTAGGATTCCAATCACATGGCCTATACTTATAGATCGTACAGTACGATATAACTGTAGGATTCCAATCACATGGCCTGTATACTTATAGATCGTATAATATATAACTGTAGGATTCCAATCACATGGCCTGTATACTTATAGATCGTACAGTACACTTTAAGTCATGCCTGTACAATGTTCCACATACTGTACTCTCTAAAATCTGGAGTGTTCATTAATTATTTTTTTTTAAAGATATTTTTTTGCGGCTTACGCCTTTTATTGATTTTTGAAGGGACAGACAGTAGGCTGACAGGAAACGGGAGAGAGATGGGGGGATGACATGCAGTAAAGGCCGTGTCGGGTCCGGGAGTCGAACCCGCGGCACACTGCGACTGGATTACCAGTCCGGTGCCCAGACCGTTACGCTACGGCCTGGGCCCTACATGTGTTCATTAATTTAACTTTAAAATTATTTCATAATAATAATAATAATACATGCAATAACATGCAATTCATGTAGAGCTTTTCTAGGCACTCTGAAAGTTGCTTTATACTAAACAAAACAAACGTTTTACAAACGTTCTCTCACTATTGCACTTTCTCGCTCCGTATTATTACTCAACCATAAACAACCAAAATGCACCGTTCCAAGAGAGAAACACTTTGCGAATAGAAGAAGCGCATGATGCATTGGCGCCGGCCGCTGATGCTTTAATACTTTATAGACAACAGCAGGGTTTCAATGGTATGAATTATTCGCAGTAGGAAGGGCTCCGTGGCTCATCGGTGCATACTGTGGCGAGATGCACATTTTGATTTAATGGCATTTAACGGTTAAATTAGTTTGTATAGGCCCTGGGATGTGGGCCAGGGGGGGGTGGATTTACGTGTCAGATTTTATTTGTAATTCTCCTGGGGGGGGGGGGGGGGGGGGTTAAGAAGATACTGTATGTTTCACACTTCAATGTACAGACAGTATATGTAGCTATTTTTGTGGGATATACAGTACAATGTACAATAACTTTAAACAATCTTTCACTGGTATATTCTTTTTTATATTTTCTGTTGGACACCGACGAACAAAATAATAATGTCGGCACCGGAAATGTATTTGTTTATGTACCTGTATGTTATGTTAATTGTTGTGCTCAAGAATATGCTTCAGTGCTATTGGAGGACACTGCATCATTTTCCACAAATCAACAAACACAGTAATGTCACAGAGCTACCAGTATTTATGTAATTATGTAATTTCCAGCTTCTGACAAAATTACCACCGACTTTGAATGAGCATTAAGTGCATGTCGAAACTGTCCAGCTATTACCCTCCGTCCTGACTAATAGAGAACCGCTGACTGCACAACTGTAATTACCATTTGTTGGCAGTCAGTTAATTTCCTGGTCGGTCGGTCGGTCGGCCAGCAGCCAGTCAGCCAGTCAGCCAGCCAGCCAGTCAGTCAGTCAGTCAGTCAGTCAGTCAGTCAGTCAGTCAGTCAGTCAGTCAGTCAGTCAGTCAGTCAGTCCACTGGTTGAAAACAACTGAAGTAGGGCGTTAATTTATGAAGAAAAAAAAATCCAAAAAACATGAACGGAACATGGTTGAAATAGGGCGATATAAGGTTTGTGCCTGACAGCAGCAGCTGTGTAGCTCTGCCGCTCGAGGGCCCAGCGCTCATAAAGGCAGCCGTCAGCTCGCAGATAAGACTGACATATAACTGGCATTTACTACAAATGTCCTCTCTAATGATCGCACGCACACACACACACACACACACACACACACACACACACACACACACACACACACACACACACACACACACACACACACATCACCACTGGCTGTAGGAAGCGCAAATACGTGAAGATATGGTGGTGGGTGGTAGATGTGTGTGCGTGTGTGTGCGCGCGTGTGCGTGTGTGTGTGTGTGTGTGTGTGTGTGTGTGTGTGTGTGTGTGTGTGCGTGCGAAAGTTGGTGAGCTGCTGTGATAGGAGATGAAATGGAACATAACCACCGTAAAGAATAGTAATCATCGTGTGTATCCCTGAACTATCTAACTTCGGTACATAGAAATTGATTTATTGGATATTCTAACTTTCAATTGAACATACATTTTGTTTTGATTGTATTGTTCCACTTTTTGCTTTGGCAATGTAAACAAGCACAAAATGAATGACTAGTCCAATTTTGCAAAATAAAGTTTGTAACTGTCAAATAAATGTAGTGAGATGTAGAAGTAAAATTATTGGGAATTGGAATTACTCGAGTAAAGTACAAATACCTCAAAATTGTACTTAAGTACAGTGCTTAACACTGTTTTCAGCACCCGCGTTAACACTAAGCGCTAGTTTACAGTTCCCTCTCATGGTCATCATTATGTCCGGCTTTTTACGAGCGGTGCGGGCGAGTTTGTGGTGGCGAGAGAGAGAGAGAGAGAGAGAGAGAGAGAGAGATAGAGAGAGAGAGAGAGAGAGAGAGGGTTAATCGAAGCGCGCGGCGGTGATCAATAACGGGGTATCATGAAGCATGCCGTCTAGACGGAGCTACGGCTCACATGTCTCAGTGTCGTGTTACAACACAGCCATGGGCATAAAGGGACCATTATGACATGGACACACACATGCATGTGGATGCACACGCGCACACACACAGTCACACACACACGCACGCACGCACACACACACACACGCACGCACGCACACACACACACACACACACACACACACACACGCACACACACACACACACACACACGCGCGCGCGCACACGCACACGCACACACACATGCACACTTCCACCGAGGCAAAGGCAGGCTTTCTGCATGCCTCAGTACCGAGTGCCACACAGACTTCATTAGCAACAGTAAATGGTCCGTCTCCGTGCAGACAGTAAAGTCCTCAGTGTTAATCCATTTTGTAACTCAGGACAGTGTTACGGGTGTAGCCGGACCGAATTTGTAGAAACTCCCCGAGTTGAATTAAGTCCACACACGCACTGCCATTTCTCAGCGCGTCGTCTTGATTCGTCCATTTACTCTAGATAGAAGACACATATAGAGACCTCGGTGCAGTGCCCGGGCCTATAAAACCACTGCGTTTAAAGTGATCCACTTCATATTTCTCTCATATTTTACCTCTTCCTCTGTGCGTGCGTGCATGCACAGTATACATGCTCGTGCATTCAGTTAAGTGCCTCTTCTGGAGCACACACACACACACACACACACACACACACACACACACACACATACACACACACACGCACACACACAAGCACAAGCACTTACACGCCAATCCACTCAGTAAATATTATGCACACATACTAAAGTGCATGCAGGCACAAGCACATGTTAATGTGGCTGTCATTAGTTGTGTTAGCGGTGACAGAATCTTGGCACATGCAGACAGTACAGACAATCTCGGTCAGACACTCTCTCATTGCCTCTCGGGGGCCGAAACAAAAAGATATTGATTTTTACATTTGGCCAGAGGAACAAAAGAGAGGGGGAAGGAAGACAGATAGATGGAACGCCAGAGCAACAGAGGGAAAGAGAGAGAGAGAGATTTAAATAAAAGGTAATCTCTCACTTGAACTGCCAAAGTGATCACCAGGGTGAAAGAATCTGAATGGTTGAGTTGAGCTTGAGTATTAGCATCAGAGACGACACATGGGACTGCATGTTGCGGATGCAGTCCCAAACTGCATGCAGTTTTAACTTAAAAAGCAACAACAATTTTGTAACTTTTACTTGTTCCTCGAATTCAAACCATAGACTGTAAAAAATATGGACAAAGCGTTCCCCGGGTCTAACATGAACGTAAAATGAAGCCTGTCAGTCCTTGAATTGTAAGTCGCCATCTTTCTAGATCCGTTTGGGCCCCGCTGGCCCATTGGCTGGCCCAGACAACGAGGCGGGACTTCCCCCCTTCTTCTTCGTTGGTTTTTATTTTGACTCGAGTGGGTGGGGGATCCCGTTCATAGACTGTAACGGTAGCCACGCCCCTCAGAACATGCGCGGTTTTATGGTCATTTTTTTTTATAAATGGGACCATAATTTTCCAAAAAGAATATTATGACATTAGAAATGAGACTTTAAACTAGTGACTGGAAGCAAAAAGTATTCATGACCATGTTTATTAAGGTAATACAGTCTAGGTGAAGTTGGGCCCAAATACATGGACTTCTATGGGGCTATGGGTTTTTTTGGGCCCAATGACAGCGCCACAACAGGCCATTATATGAACTTTCAGGAAATCCCGATTTCCTTGTGGCTTCACAAAATATCTGTCTGACTGACCCCCTGATTCAAACACTGCGATCTCCCACAGGAGGGAAAATATTTTGTTTGTTTGTTTGTTTACAAGTTAGAGACAGACGGGCAGCAAAAAGCATTCAGCTACATACGTGGCTTAAAAAATGGGAGTAGTTCTGTAATCAAAATCAGCTGTGTTTAGAGGAACATGCAGTTTATGGGAATCAAACAGGTGAATGAAATCAAGATAAATTTTTATACATACGGGCCTCGACACGTCACATTTTCGTTCAAAGGAAGTAATTCAAATTGGATATTTATGGACCTTTGATATAAAAATACATTTAAAATGTCCTATTGTATTGGCATTTATTGTTATATGCCCATATAATGACCACGGATATGCTCTAAAACTGCATTTTGAATTTCACTTTCATTTGTCACATCTGCTCTATGCAATTTGTGATCATGAATCGTAAAAGGCAAACATAAATACAAATTGTAACGCTTCAATGTTCAATGCAAAAAAACACAATTAAATCGTTAATCGCAATCATTTCTGTGACAATTCATCGTCAACTTAAATTTGTAAACCTGACAGCCCTATAATTGATTGAAAATAAGTCATTTTCTGGGTGAACTACTCTCTAACAGTGCTCTCCATTCACTCATACTGTACTGTGACAACCCCAGGGGAGTCATTTGAGGTTATTTTATGCATAAACGTTTTCTTTGCAGATTCATCTGATTTCAGATCAACGCTGAGTGCATCTTTTCAGTCCATGCCTGTCCATCTACATTATGAGATATATTAGACATGTTATAGTTACGGTATGTGTGTTCTTTACCACACATTTACAGTACACCAACCTGACATATCTATTAATATACTGCCTATAGGCAAAAGGTCAAACTCATAAAACAGCAGTTTTGGGTTCACTGCACCGTGTCGATCCACTATTTATTATGGAAATTAAGTAGACTACATAGTAACTTACTTTTGCCATCCATATGGCAACCTCATATTACAAGCAAAAAATGTGTTTTTGTGCATAGTTCCCATCGTGTTATTTTCCAAAGAAAACAAATAAAGGAAAGAAGAGAGAGAGGGGGGGGGGGGGGGGGGGGTCAGGAGATCAAGGCAGGAAAGAACATTTAGAAGCTTGTTCCACAAACAGCACACTCGTAGGGTCTCTCCTAGCTTATCTTATTTATACAGGCTGTACGGTCGTACAACCGTACAAAAATAACAAAAACAGCCGATCTACAAGCTCAAAATGCCTCGCTCCACGCTACTTTAGATCATTTTGTGTGATCAAGTAGGGCATTAATTTACGAATAAATTAAAAAGACTTATAATATGGAGGTTTCTGCACGACAGCTACAGCAATATGTTGACATAATTATTATTTAGACATGGATGCAAAAATCTCTGACTGAAACTCTGACTTAATGCAAAACCCTTGACGTCTGTGTGCCTGTGTGTACTCTGTGTACTCTGTGTGTGTGCACGCACGCGTGCGTTTATTGTGTGTGCATGTGCCGAGTCTGTGCGTGGGTGCACATGTGGCGTATTTCTTCCTGGTATACGGTGTGATTGACAGCAGCCATTAATAGGATTAAGTCCAAGTGGGCCAGTGCTCTCTGCAGGGGTCTTCAAAGCCCACCGTCACACAAGAGCAGTGGTGGGGAAAGTACTCAATTTCTTTACTTAAGTAAAAGTATCAATACTGCAAAATAGAACTACTTTGTTACAAGTAGAAGTGGCATCAAAATGTACTTAAAGATGGAGTGCCACCATTTTTTTCCACCCTAAAACATGATCATCAGGTATTATTACAATATAAGGGGGAAGAACTTTTTCCAAAAAGTGTACAGTATTTGTTAAAATCATGCTTTTATGTGGACACGCCCACCACTTCATTAAGTATGCCTGGTTTGCCTGGTGGGTGGTGATGGGTGGTGATCCACCTGAACTGAAGCCGCACCCACAGCTGTAGTTGTATGATAAAGGGGGAGGGGTTAGGGGAGGGGCTGATAGTGTGGTGTCACTATATTACTGTTTACTTCATTGGCCTGTTTGACTATCAAGGGTTTAGCCTCCAGGAAGAAACCCTAAATACAAAGTCAATACACCATTGCACATAAAAACAACTCCAGGGTGTCTAATGAAGTACTGTCACCTCATAGACACATGAAAAACTGGAAAAATACAAAAATTGTGGCACTCCATCTTTAAAGTACCAAAAGTAAAAAGTATTCATTATATGCAGAATGTCCCATTTAAAGTTTTCAAATGTAGAACAATCTTTTGAAAATAGCAGATCTACAAGCTCACAATGTGTCGCGTAGATCTGCCAGTTGCAGTAGAAGTAAAAGTATTAGAAATTGGGAATACTTAAGTAAAGTACAAATGCCTTAAAATTATACTTCAATACAGTACCTGAGTAAAAGTACTTAGTTACTTCCCCACCACAGCAGGAGAGCAGAGGAAACTCACCGACAACCCACTGGGATGGCATCTGCACTTCTCGTCTTGTAGGCGCGCGCGCATGTGTGTGTGTGTGTGTGTGTGTGTGTGTGTGTGTGTGTGTGTGTGTGTACGCGCACACGCACAAGGTAGAGAATGGACTGCCCACATGTGCGTAGCAGCAAGCAGAAGCATATGTCAAGTAAATTGTGTAACTTTTTGCATACTGTACACACTGTAAAACAGAGTTTTTACCCCTGAGAATGTATAAAAGTGCCCATTTGGTTACATTTGTACAATGTCTGATTTAACAAAAATATTTATTGAAGGTGGTGTTTGGATGTATTTAAAAATGCTTTCAATATATTCTTGATTAAAAAAACAGCAAAGCTACAAGATCACAATATGTCGTGATGCGTCGCCAATACGATGCCAATACCATGGTACTTTTTGCTCACGTAACATTTTGAACTTTAACAGAGCATTTCAAGTGGAATTTCTACTTTTAGCAGCAATTCTGAGTATACTTTTCCCACCACTGACTGTATTTTGTTTTTAATTATCTTTTCAAAAACATTTTCAAGAAACATTCTCAGAAGCACTGAGAAAACTGTTGCGCCTTTCTTCGTCCTTTTTTTCCAAACTTGACTGTACGGTAGCGGTGGTCTCAAAAACATAAGGGAAACTTTGACTGAAAAATGATGAATGAAGTGCTCTGTGCTCAAAGTGTAATTAAAAAGCAAACGTTTGCTTTTTAATTACACTTTGAGCACCGAGCACTTTATGAGCTTGATAAAATAAAATAAAAAAATATTTTCTTAAGTCTCAGTCTAAGGAGTTTTACTTCTATTTCATATACGATGAGCGAGTATTTTTCTGTCAAAGTTTCCCAAGAAACATTCTCAAACACATTTTTCATGAATTATAAAATGATTTCAAAGATTTTTTTCTCCACTAATTTATATAAAATATCCAAGAAATTACATAAATTAGAAAACAAATGTAAAAGCCGATTCACAAGCTTACAGCGTGGCTCGAAGCGACGTGTTGTGAGTTTGTAGATCTGCTATTTTCACTAGTTTGGGTCCCGGGTCAAATGTCAAATTTATCTTTTGGGTCTTGAGCTAAAAGGTTTGGGAACCACTGTTATGCAGTGTGAGGGAGAGAGGAAGTTAGGGTTAGTATCTTAGTAGTCTCGCATTGCCAGACTGTTGCCTATGGTGGTGGGATTAGGTGTTAGTAATAGTATCTTAGTAGCCTGGCCGAGCAACCGTGCTTTCTGGTCTATAGGGGCGGGTAGCGCATGGAGCTTGCGCTGGATAATATTTGTTCACCCATCTGAGCGCCCATCCCCCTCCGCCCCTCCCCTGCCCAGTAGAAAACAGGAGAGAAAACTGATGTCACCCAATTTGGGGCGACGCCCCTCTGTCACTGTAGTTCACTCCCACTCCTAGACCAGGCTTTACTTTTTGAGCCGGATGCGAACGAAAATAAAAGCCTGGGAACGGAGGCTACATCTTAGTATGGTGTGCTGTGTCTTACCTATGGCGATGGGGGCACACAAGGTACAGAGGAAGAGCAGGCGTGCAGTCCACATGACCTCCAAGGGTGACCTGGAAGTAAGCGCGGCGGTACGTCCTGCTGGGGCCAGGCGGAATGGCGGGGCGCTGATGCTCCTCTTCTGGCGGGTTAGTGGTGGTGACAGCATATACAGGCCTGCAGGGAAAAACAGGCAGTGGTGGGGGAAAGGTACTCAAGGTTAGTACTTCAGAAGAAAAAGTGTCAATACTGCAATTAAGAAATGCTACCGTTACAGAATTCAAAATGTGCATGAGTAAAAGTACAAAAGTGTTGGCATCAAAATGTACTTAAAGTCCTAAAGGTACTCATTATGCCGAATGTGCCATTTAAAGTTTTCAAATGTATATGAATCTTTTGAAAACAGCTGATCTACAAGCTCACAATGTGTTGCATCGCGACGCATTGTGAGCTTGCAGATCGGCTATTTTTAATGTATGGTTAAGGTTAATGTATGTTTTGTCATAATATTCTAAATCTACAAAGTAACTATAGTATCTAAAGTTTTCAAATAAATGAGGTGGAGTAAAAGTAGGCTACAATATTTGCCTCTGAGATGTAGGTGGAGTAGTAAGTAAGTAAGTAAAAATACTGGAAATTGGAAATACTCAAGTACCTCAAATACCTCAAAATTGTACTTAAGTACAGTACTTGAGTAAATGGAAAATGTCATTACATTCACCCATTCACACATACATCCATACACGCAAGGAAGGAACCAACAAGCACATCAGGAGAAATTAGGGGTTCAGTGTCAAGGACACTTCGACACTAACTCTGGGGGAACCCGGGTTCGACCAGGCAACCTTACGGTTACCATCCGGCCACTCTTCCCCTGAGCCACCGCCTTCCCCGAGTAAGTACTTAATTACTTTTCACCACTGGGAAACACACACACACACACACACACACACACACACACACACTGGGGTCACAGATGTCCAACGCAGTGGATCTCAAACTGTTCCTTCCTCTAGGGGTGCGTGTGACTGGGTGGTTAGAGGATTCTTGTCTAGGGGTGCGTGTGACTGAGTGGTTAAAGGCCTAGTGAAATGAAAAGTACGCTTTCACACTTTTAAAGCATATCCATTGGGCATTCACAATAGATGCCAAAACAATGGGAAGAAATCCACTTTTGCGTATTTTAATATCAAAAGACCCTAAAAAGGCAATTTCAGTTACTTCCCGTGAACAAAAACGTGCTGCGTGATGTCATAGATAGACTTTCATGAATATAAATGAATCTTGATTTGGTTCACCTGTTTGATTTCCAAAGCTGCACGTTCTTCAAACACAGCTGTTTTTAATTACAGAACTACTCTGTTTTAATCTCATTCAAGGTGACATCCAGATGGTTTATTATACTCATTTTAAACATAATCAGCACAATAAAAGATGTATCTGAAAACATTCTAGGTTATAAATAAGCCACGTAGTAGTAAACATGCTTAGCTGCCGGCTCTCTCTCTCTCCTTGGTAAACAAACCCTAACCTTGCTGGACACGGCTGCAGTGATTGCTTGAGATTAAAACATCCTATAGCCTGAAGGGATGAGGCATTCTGATTGGTTCAGAAACAGACCCTTCAACATAAAATTACCGAAAATGTCATTGCAGTACAGGGCATTGATGCAGCCTGACAGGGATTTGGTTCGATTTGCAAACCCGGTGTAACTTTGCTGTGTCTGATTTCCTGTCAATATACATTGATTTATCGAAATAAAGGATATACATATATATATTTTTTTAGACTTGTAGTTCTGTAGGGATTATTTCTGATTCATCAGATAATGATACTTCAGTAAAATACAGAAACATCACCCTAATCAAACAAAACCCTAATCTAAGCTTGCAATTGCAAAAATACATTTCATATATGTCATTGATTTCCTTTTAATATGCAACAAATTAGAATAGAATCTGTTAACCTCATAGAAGAAAATTGTGTCTATATGTCTACTGTTGTTAGCATAATGATCCTCGCTGGTTATATGCGGGTCATTTGGAATTTCACATTACTATCACAGTGTGAAATGTATTGATGTTCCAATCTAATTGTTCATTTCATGCTCTATCAATGATAAACAATTAATTGGATGGAGGTCTCGGAGATTAATGGAGGTGATAGATTGGTTTATGTACATGATCTTTTTCTTTTCTTTTTTTTTTGTTGCAAATTGATTGAAAAGCTGACCAGCTTCGTTGACTCGCTTGTCTCACAAACCTTGACTCATTTGCTCGCCCACTCACTCCGCTCACTATATTTAGTTCTTTGTTTGCGTTATTTTAAACAGAATATACACGTTTCTTCTTTCTCGCTATACATGAGAGTGAGGCATTTTCATGTTATTGTTGAGGGGCGCTTTCCCCTCCAACGTGTGGCTTTCAGAAATTACGTTATGTGGCAGCCAAGTCTATGGACTTTAATGTTTGGAAAAGAAAAAAACTAAAAAGAAACAGGACCCACTCGTGACGTCATGTGGCAACTAAGTCTCTGGACTTTTAATGTAAATAAATAAAAAGGACCTGCTTCCACAGTGGGTGCCCCTCACTTCACACAGGTGTGATTAATGTACACCGTCATGCTTCAGGCTCACCATAAGCCCCATGCAGCGTGTTATTGTTCCGATCAATGTGCAATAAACAACATTTCTCCAGACACTAGTTCAAAGGTAGCAGCAGCATTAGTTTGTCCCTTAACGTCCCATGTACATTCTCCAGAGGAAAGAAACACAGCCCAAGTATAATCAGCAAACTTATTGTGGAGTGCCTGTGTGTGTGTGTGTGTGTGTGTGTGTGTGTGTGTGTGTGTGTGTGTGTGTGTGTGTGTGTGTGTGTGCGTTATGTACGCGTGTGTGTACTTATATTACTGTACTTATGAGGACTAGTGGGTCAAACTGCACAACCAATATGTCAATTTGAAGCTATGATTCCCTGCTTTCATATGACATGATAAAAACAAAAATGAAAAAAGTCCAATGGCAGTTTCTTGATCAAATTCGGTCACAAATGTCCTCACAAATATCGTAGAATTTGAGAAATAGACATTGTGAGGAGTTTTCCTGCAGGAAAAGGTTGCTTTATGGTTAAGAATTTGTTTAGGAAGATATTCAGGTTAGGATTAAACATTTAAAGGTTATGTTTAGAGGTTAGGGTTGGAGTTTTCCTTATTTTAGTTGTGCACTGATGTCACTCACTGCAAATAGCCCTATCTACAATTTACAATTTAGGCATTTAGCACACTCTTAATCCAGAGCGATTTACACTAGTAAGCAAGAAAAGCACAAGGTACTACATCAAATGCACAGTAGAATAGCTGTACACAACGAGTCGCAGCTTGTAGAGCTTGGCTTGTATCCGCAATTTTCCGGCTATGTTTGGCTATTTCTATTTATTTTCGCTATTTTCAGTGCTGTCCTAAAACTTCCCAAAAGTCCAAAGTACAAACCTGTGTGTGTGTGTGTGTGTGTGTGTGTATGTGTGCGCGTGCGTGCGTGCGTGCGTGTGTAAGAGATATAAGAGAGCAGGAGAGAGGGAGAGAAAATAAGAGAAGGGAGAGAGAAACGTGCGACAGCTGGGGACGGAGGTAGCAGCGCAGACAGGCAGAGCCATGGGAAATTTATCTTGTGTAACAGAGCCTATTGATCAGCGCCACTGTAGCCCAGCAGAGACTAAAACAATAGCCACCATCTCAAGCCACGTCATGCTGCGAAGGCAACAAAGCTTAAATGACACAGCAGCACCCCCCCCCCCCCTCACCGTAGCCATTTGATGGATTGCTACAACTTTGGCTATGTATTGTACAGTATGGCTATATGTATTTTTAGCAGCCATGATAACGGCAAAACCGTTTTAAAAAAGCATGTATAACGTGTACTGTAATAAGTTAACCTCTGGTCGCAACATTGGATGACACACGACTCTGCAGTGGAAGAATCTGCAATGGTGGAAAAAGGTTCTCGCAGTTTACTCAAGTAAATGTATCAATATGGCAATGTAGAAATACTGTTACAAGTAAAAGTCAGGAATTAAAAGTACAAAAGTATTGGTATCAAAATGTACTTAATGTACCAACAGTAGAAAGTACTCCCCATTATTAGTAATATCCCATTTCACAAGTTTTCGGATGTACAGTATAGGCTATAAAAATAATTTGAAAATAGCAGATCTACAATGCTAACAATGTGTTGCATCACAACGCATTGTGAGCTTGTAGATCGGCTATTTTCCAAATGGCCAAAATGTAATCTACAAAGTAACTAGTAACTAAAGTTTTTAAATAATTTTACTGAAGTAAAAGTACATTAAGTAATAGGATATGGAAAAATGTTAATACTCCAGTAAAGTAAAGAATCCCACCCGTGTGAAGTGAGGTGCATGCGCTCTTATCATCATGCATGCAAGCGAATTTAGCCTTGTGTTAGGACAAAATAGGCAATTTGCTTGTCTACATATGATGTACATTCTCCATTCATAATCAATAGCATTTAATGCTTGTGTTAGGACAAAACTGTACTTAAGTACAGTACTTGAGTGAATAAATGTACTTAGTTACTTTACACCACTGAAAATCGGTTCGGAAAGTTCTGTTGGGAAACGAAGACACACACCCTGCGCTGGGAGAAGCATGGGTGGCGATTCTATCTCCACTCTCCCATTCTTCATTATGACGTTATGACAAGTCCAGATCTTATCCGTGTGTGTCATCATCATGTTATTGAGAATTTAATTACGAGAACATTTTAATCAAATTGAAATTATTTGTTTAAAATGAAATGCTATCGAATAATTCAAAAGGCCTTTTTTAATTTGCATTTGATCAAGATCTGAAATCTGGTATAAATAAGCCTTCGGGAAACCTTTGACAGAAAAAGACTCGCTCACCGTATAGAAAATAGAAGTAAAACTCCTTAGACTGCAAAAGTTTTCTCAGTGCTTCATAAATAAGCAGATTAATGAGTTCATTGGGTTTTTTGAATTAAACATCGGAACACATAAATCTGTTTGCCTTTTAAGCTTTGCGTACAAATGTTGCACAGAGCCGATATGACAAACAACTTAAATATACACAGAAATGACGGACAATGACGGGTACCTTGCAGTAATAATTAAAAAAACGCACTCTGCCCAAAACAAGCCATGCACGTAACAATCTAATACAGTACTCACAGCGCGCCACAGTAAGATCCGCTATTTCCGCATTTTTTTCAAAAGGAAAACAATTGCGAATATCTCAAATAACCGCGATTGCGATGATGTACTAATTGTGACGGCTCGGTCTCACAGCTATCAGGGTAAAGTGATGGTCTTCAGGGATGTTCATTGTGACTATGTGTGGCTACTAGTGGACATTTGCGCTCGGTTGAGTTTTGAACATCAGTGTGACAGAAAAACTACACTTGGGATTTTTCCTGAGTCTGATACTCCTACCGGCGTCAAGGCAGCCCAGGCGTTAATTTCCCACCAAACACCATTCAAAGGTAAAAAGATCTACATAACTAAAGAACGCCATAATATCCTTCATATCCTGCTGACGTTTATTTGGTTCAGGCCGGCAACACCAGTCAACAGCTCCTCATAAAACGTCGTTAACGGCACCAAAGTGTTTAAATCACAATGGACTCACTCTCGCTCCATCAACCCTCCTTAAACAACCGAACGAGCTGCCCCAGTTTGATTGATTGGTCCCTAACGCAATTGAACATGAGCAATCTGACCAGCTGTCCACAGCTAGACACAGCATGTGTGTGCGTGTGTGTGTGTGTGTGTGTGTGTGTGTGTGTGTGTGTGTGTGTGTGGTTTGGGGGGGGGCGCACAGGGCTGACACATGGCTGGACACCAGCAGTCACGGCGCTCGGCTGCTCCATAATTCAGAAGCCGCTCCATCATTCCATATGTTCCAGGACTGTGTTGTTCATCAATTAATTAACCCTATCTGCTTAGCCATGCTAGCGGTGTGTGCGCAGAACAACGGTCTGTGTGCCTCGCCCCACAGAACAACGGTCAGAACAACGGTCTGTGTGCCTCGCCCCACAGAACAACGGTCAGAACAACGGTCTGTGTGCCTCTCGCCCCCACAGAACAACGGTCTGTGTGCCTCTCCCCACAGAACAACGGTCTGTGTGCCTCGCCCCACAGAACAACGGTCTGTGTGCCTCGCCCCACAGAACAACGGTCTGTGTGCCTCTCCCCACAGAACAACGGTCTGTGTGCCTCTCCCCACAGAACAACGGTCTGTGTGCCTCTCCCCACAGAACAACGGTCTGTGTGCCTCTCCCCACAGAACAACGGTCTGTGTGCCTCTCCCCACAGAACAACGGTCTGTGTGCCTCTCCCCACAGAACAACGGTCTGTGTGCCTCGCCCCACAGAACAACGGTCTGTGTGCCTCTCCCCACAGAACAACGGTCTGTGTGCCTCTCCCCACAGAACAACGGTCTGTGTGCCTCGCCCCACAGAACAACGGTCTGTGTGCCTCACCCCACAGAACAACGGTCTGTGTGCCTCACCCCACAGAACAACGGTCAGAACAACGGTCTGTGTGCCTCTCCCCACAGAACAACGGTCAGAACAACGGTCTGTGTGCCTCGCCCCACAGAACAACGGTCAGAACAACGGTCTGTGTGCCTCACCCCACAGAACAACGGTCTGTGTGCCTCGCCCCGCAGAACAACGGTCAGAACAACGGTCTGTGTGCCTCGCCCCACAGAACAACGGTCTGTGTGCCTCACCCCACAGAACAACGGTCTGTGTGCCTCACCCCACAGAACAACGGTCTGTGTGCCTCACCCCACAGAACAACGGTCTGTGTGCCTCTCCCCACAGAACAACGGTCTGTGTGCCTCTCCCCACAGAACAACGGTCTGTGTGCCTCTCCCCACAGAACAACGGTCTGTGTGCCTCTCCCCACAGAACAACGGTCTGTGTGCCTCTCTCCCCACAGAACAACGGTCTGTGTGCCTCTCTCCCCACAGAACAACGGTCTGTGTGCCTCTCTCCCCACAGAACAACGGTCTGTGTGCCTCTCTCCCCACAGAACAACGGTCTGTGTGCCTCTCTCCCCACAGAACAACGGTCTGTGTGCCTCTCGCCCCCACAGAACAACGGTCTGTGTCTCTCTCGCCCCCACAGAACAACGGTCTGTGTCTCTCTCTCCCCACAGAACAACGGTCTGTGTGCCTCTCGCCCCCACAGAACAACGGTCTGTGTCTCTCTCTCCCCACAGAACAACGGTCTGTGTGCCTCGCCCCGCAGCAATCCAGGAATAATCCAAAGTCAAATCACTCAAGTTACCTTCATAATTCAGCATGGCTCCGTCAATGCTCCATATGCTCTCGTTAATGATGTAATTAGGTTCCATCTACAATGTCCACACAACGCATCCTCAATGGTGACTCGCCCGAAGCCATGCGCTATTTAGCGAGTGGTAATGGCGCTAATTTCGCAGAACATATGTGTTGCGTTTACTGTACACATTATCATCAGCATATGTATAGCATAGTAGTGAATATGTATAGTTTATTATGTATAGTGTATGTATAGTTTCATCATATAGATATTCCACTGTTACCTTCTTAGCTTACGCATGTTTCATGATAAATGCTTTTATGTGATGTATTCCCATGCTTTTGTTCTTGCTTAAATGTAAGTCGCTCTGGATTAAGAGCGTCTGCTAAATGCCTAAATTGTAATATGCATGGTTTTTAGGTTGAGAACCGTATCGGGCTGTACAAAACAAACCGGATGCCCTCGTAATTCTGACGGGGCATTAGTCCAACAATATGGCGGTTATAGGGTTAGGGACAGGGTTAGTGTGGGTCGAGTCGGACCGACGCACCGTCGGAAAAATGCAGCTGACCCCAAATCAACTCCATGGTAAAACTGATACACAAATTAGACCATTCTTTCCTTTCTCCTCTTTTTAACGAAGATAATATTTCTATTATGAGCCACACATAATGTATCGCTGCAGAGACACAGAAGAAGCATCAAGTAATGAGCAGCAAAGCATTTAATAATTGATCGGACCCAAAGACACAGCTCCGTCTGACGCACCTGATTGTAATGGATCTGTTTTTCTGGGTTCCAGATCCATTGGAAAAGCAGGACTCTATTACTTTTCTCCCACTTCGCTCGGTCTCCAACTTATTTTCCAATTCGCTTTTTTTGGGGTGGATTTGTTTTTCTGCAATTACCTTTCAGCAACCGAAGCAGTGAATGGATTAAATAATCTATGTGCTCCCTTTCCAAACACAGTTGAAATCCTCTGTGTTCATTCATTTCTAGCTCTGCAACAGGGTAATTATAGGTAACTAGAACTCACAAAATAACTTGTTTGTTTAGTCGTGGCAAGTATCCAAAAAACTTCTGTAAAAAAAACAATAAAGATAGACAGTAGCAAAAATAGTCACGACGAGTTTGTAGATCTGCTATTTTTTCTGAGGTTTTTGAATCTTGCCACCTGACTGCCACACAATTTAACTAAACTAAAAACGTGCCTTTTCACAAAATATAAACTAAATGTGTACAAATTGGTTACATTTGCACACTCACAGAGCTAAATTAACCGACACCCATGATTCCGCAGTGCATTTAAGCACTGTGACAATCTGGTCCCCGACAGCCTCCTGCATCCAGATGTGTCTCATTGTGTTCTATATTTTGCTCTGCCCTGAATCTCCATTTCCTACAGGGTCCATATTAGAAGAAGGGCTGTTGCCTGGGCTTCCACATATGGGGAGACGCTGCGCTGCATGCATGCATCCATGGACTAATTGATGCTGGGCTGACTCCATGCACCAAGCCTGGATCTGTGTGTGTGTGTGTGTGTGTGTGTGTGTGTGTGACGTGTGTGAGCGTGTGCGTGCGTGCGTGGCGTGTGTGTGCACCTATGTGTGTATGACTGTGTGTGTATGTATGTGCATGCGTGGCGTGTGTGTGCACCTATGCGTGTATGACCGTGTATGTGTATGTATGTGCATTCAGTCCCCTAACTAGACTCCTGCCTGTCACAGTAGTGTTCCTCATTCTAGGATTCTCTCGTGCACTAATGAGGCCTGACCGTACCGGGCTACTCTGTCAGGGTACATGACGCCCACGCACGCACGCACACACACACACATACACACACACACACACACACACACACACACACACACACACACACACACACACACACACACACACACACACACACACACACACACACACACACACACACACACACACATGCACACGCACACGCACACATGCACATCACTGAGCTTATCACCAGGACACCAGATGCCCCAGTCCCTCAGCCTCTAGGCAGTGAGTCTGAAATGTGTCCATGCTGTTTTTTTAGGCTATAGTGTGTGGACTTGTGTCTCTGTGTTGTGTGTGTGTGTGTGTGTGTGTGTGTGTGTGTGTGTGTGTGTGTGTGTGTGTGTGTGTGTGTGTGTGTGTGTGTGTGTGTGCGTGCGTGCGTGCGTGCGTGCGTGCGTGCGTGCGTGAATATTCCTATACTTGCTGTGAGGGCCCCCGAGTATAGTAGAATTTGAGAAATATACATTGTGAGGACTAGGGCTGTCACGATTACCAATTTAAGTTGACAATTAATTGTCACATAAATAATTGTGATTAATGATATAATTATTGTGTTTTTTACATTGAACATTGGAGCGTTACCATTTATATTCCTGTTTGCCTTTTAGTCTTCGTTTTTTTTTCGTGATCACAAATTGCACAGGGCAGATATGACAAATGACTTAAAAATACAAAGAAATCACCGACACGATCTGCTATTTCAGCAATTTTTGAAATAGCTGGAAAAACATGGAAACAAGTGACCATTATGCAAATATAATTGTGATTGTCTCAAATAATTGCGATTAGTCAATTATTTATGTTTGCTGTGCTTGCTGTGTTTGTGTTGTTTTGAATGTTACGCTATCTATGCTAAAGTAAGTTTTACTCTTATGTACACAAGATGTAACGATAAAGTACGACCTTGAACCTTGAATTATGTAATAATCGTAACTACAATTACAATAACAAAAAGAAATATTCAAATTGGGGTTAGGTTTAGGATTAGGTTTATACATTTAGAGGTTAGATTTAGGGATTTTCAGCAATTTTCAATGCTGTCATAAAAAAGGTACAGTATAAGCATAGAGTGCATGTGCGTGTGTGGTTGGTTTAAATTAAAGACACATTGGATTTCAGTGTAGCTACAGCACACCGTACAATCAGGTGTGTTAATTTAACTGCAGGAGTGCAGGTTGAGGTGAAATTGAAAATGTAAATGAAAGCTCAGTGTGTTTCTGTATATTTAATGACGTAATTCCTCCCAGCCTGCTTGTTATTCCTAATTAAAACAGAAGGGTACAAAGCACGGACATTTAGGACCGTGTCAGCTTTTGAAAAGTGCTAGAAGCTGACCACTTATTTAACATGAATTTCTCGCTCAATAGTTGTTATCCACTCAACGTCGTTACAGCGTGGCACTTTAAAAATGACCAACTCAACAAGATCTGCCAACCGCTAACACATATTATCCCATTACTGAAAATTCTTTGAAAATGTTCTTCGGAATATCTTTCTCATGGATTTAAAACAAAATGCAAAGATTTGTTTTTCAGTACTCACATGAGGAAATGAAAGAAAAATGAAAGAAATGCCATTCATTATAAAACAAATGTAAGAAGTAATGAAAAGTGAATTTACAAGCTCACAATACGGCGCAAAGCAACACGTTGTGAGCTTACAGATCTGCTATTTTCAATAATTTGTGTCCTGGGCAAATATAACATTTATTTTTGGGGTCTTGAGCTAAAACAAAAAGGTAAGCACTGCTCTATTGGGATATAATAACATAATACAATAGGAATGAAAGTAGTTAACAAAACGTAGAAGAAAAAGCACTCTGTATATATTTTGCCCAGAAAGGACACGGCGCCACATATTTCCCACAATTCATTGCACGTTCTAATTGTTCACTGAGGAATGGTCATTATGGCCTTGACTACTGCATGCCTATGAGGCTTAGTTTTTCCTTTCCCCTCTTTCTCTTCATCTGGTTTTATCTCATCAGTCCTGTCCCCCAGCCTCTGGTATAGTGAGCTCTGTTGGAGGGCAGGCAGAGTAGACGGGGAGCTCAAGGGGCCGGTATCGTGTTCAGTAAAATGGCAACGGTCCGCCAAGCCACGCTAAATTACCTCCAGTTGGCTTCCTGGGGAAGTTGAAGTCGCCATGGAACAAGGTAACGTGTGTGTGGGTGTATGTGTGCGTGTGTGTGTGTGTGTGTGTGTGTGTGTGTGTGTGTGTGTGTGTGTGTGTGTGTGTGTGTGTGTGTGTGTGTGTGTGTGTGTGCGCGTGCATGTGCGTGCGTGCGTGCGTTTAATATCAACCTGGCCTCCAAGCCGAGAGAGAGAGAGAGAGAGAGGGAGGGAGAGAGAGAGAGTGTGTGAGAGTGAGAGAGAGAGAAAGAGGGAGAGAGAGAGAAAGAGAGAGAGCTCCACTGAAAGCAGGGGGCTGAAAGAATCACCTGGTTGAACGACCACACTTACAAACACATGCATTCTTCTCTCACATGTGTAGCC